>NC_141031.1:12387500-12748333 GCF_052040795.2 Danio rerio
GTTAATTAGCAACCCTCTACCCTTTGTTTGTTTAAATTCAACTGCTTCAGTCCAACATCTACATGATAAAAGAATAAATCTGGGTGGACAATTCAGCAAGATAACGATCAAAACACAGCCAAGGAAACCCTTAAATGCTTTCAGAGAAAGAAAATCAAGAATAGCCCAGCCAATCACCTGACCTGAATCCAATATAAACTACAAATTAAAGGATCAGATTTGATAGACGAAACCTACAGAACCATCAATATTTTTACACTCTCTTGAAGTCTCATGTGACTTCCTTTATTCTCCATATGAGGCATCTTTAAGCTGCCATAACCAAAAAATACTTTTATATAGTGTTAAATATGTTTTAGTATTTTTTTTTTTTACCAAAATCTAGTTCAAACTCCTTTAGAAATAGTATTCCCAGGAAAAAACATGACATGTTCAATACTTTTTTCCCGTTTTATGTATTTGTAAATGAAAAGGTTAACCTGGATCGATGGATTTGAGCTGATGCTGGATCACTGCGATTACACTGATGCCTGTTACTACAGTCACAGCAATCATCTGCAGCCGTATGTCCAACCACTGCATGGCAGCATTACTATTAAAGAGACAGCGCTGATTCTGTTCAAGACGCCTCTCATTCTCCTCCTCAAATCTGCTCTCAAACAGAAAAACACACAGTCCAAACTGAAATTCATTAACCTGAGGCTGCATTCAACATTCAGTGTAATCATGTTTGTTCCATTGTCATTATTTTTTTAAGAAATACTCACTTTACAAGTACCCAAGAGTTAAACATATGCGTAAAATTTTTACCCCAATGAGCTGATCTCCAGGTCTGGCGGGAGCACTTTTAGCTTAGCTTAGCATAATTAATTGAATCAAATTAGACCATTAGCATCTTGCTTAAAAATTACCAAAAAGTTTCACAAATTTTCCGTGTAAAGATCGAATCTGCTGTAGTTACAGTGTTAGAATCAGCTTAATACCTTCGCACATGTTATGAAATTGAGAAACTTTTTGAACAAGGCGCTAATGGTCTAATCCGATTCAATGGTCTATGGTAAGCTGAGCGATTTTTTTTTTTCCATTAGATCTAGAGATTGGCAGAACCATGGATTCAAAAATGGTAAAACTCATCTGTTAACTCTAGGGAAGTTGTAAAATGAGCCATTTTATTTTTTTAAGTGGAGTGTTCCTTTAAAAACAAGTTATTCCCATGTAAAATTCACAGTAAGTAAAAAGTCCAGGTCATATTTAACCACAAAGACAAATTAAAAGAAAAAAAAACACTAACAACTACTAATAACTGAATACATTTTCATGAATGAAGATATTTTTGGACTCTAGGATTAAAATCTGCATAGATTATAGACGTTTTATCACATGTAAACAAAGCACATTACTTGAATATAAAATTATTGCATTTGCTTTGTCAATATACATTTATTCTAATCAGAAATTATCAACATTTCATTTTCGTATACTAATTTTGATATTTTTGGCATCAGTAATTCATTAGTCATGAAAATAATGTCACAATGCAAACAACAAAATCATTGTATTCTTTATGCAAAGTATTCATTTTGTTCTTTAAAACAAACATGCATATTTAAATGAGTTTATCTGAGTAAAAGTACAGCACTTTTTCAAACCTGGTAGTGTGTCCACTGGCCCGCACCGTGGACAGACCGCTGAGGGTTTCTGAGAAGTGTGAATAAACTGGAGAGAGTGTGAGGCTGCACAGGCGTTTCAGCTCACGGGACGAGTAACGATAAAAACACTGAGTTTGATAATAAAGCGCCCCCAAAGGAACCAAAGGCAGCAGAACCCAAGGAAGCCCGTAACTCATGACGATGAGCATCCCAAGAAGACCAAACACGTTGGCCAGGAGGATGTTTAAGACGAAGGGGAGAGAGTCGTCCACACTGTAAATGTCTGAGGAGAAACGGTTCAGGATGCGACCCAATGGTGTTGTGTCAAAAAACGTCATAGTGGCCTAGAATAGAAAAAGCATGAAATGAGAATATTTTAAATAAATAATAATAACAATAACAACAACAATTATAATAATATATATTTTTACCAAGTAAATAATAAATAGTATATAAAGAAAAAATATGTAAATTCTTTTTAGAAATAATTTATTAAATGTATTATTAAAATATTAAACTATTAAAATAATATGTACACTACTAGTCAAAATGTTGATATTTATATATTTAACTATATAGTTCTTAAAATATTTTTTTCTGCTCACCAAGGCCATATTTAATACTCTAAAATTGTTATATATTATTACAATTATGAAATAACTGTTTGTGTATTGAAGGCAGTTCAAAATATAATTTATTCCTGAATGAATTTACTAATGATCCTTCATAAACTATTATAGTAAATTATAATATGTTAATTTGCTGTTCAATTTTGATCAATTATTAATTGGTACCCAATAATTAATAATAATTGTTATATTTAAGATGTTAAGGAACAATTCCTGCTTTATAGTTTTATTTAACCGTTAAGGATTCTTGATGAAAACAGATAATAAAAATAGCATTTATTTGAAATGAAATATTTTTACATTATAAATGTGTTTACTTTTATTCTTGAACAATTTGAGGTGTCCTTGATAAATAAAAGGAAACATATTTAATGGTACTTTAAAATGGTTTTAAATCACAGTTTCCACAAAAACATATGAAGCAGCCCAACAGTTTTTAACACTGATAATAATAATAATAATAAAAATAAATGTTTCCTAAGCTGCAGATTAGCATATTTGACTGATTTCTGAAATATCATGTGACACCGAAGGGCAACTACTTTATTAGGCACACCTTACTAGTACTTGGTTAAACCCTTTTTAGCCCTCAGAACTGCCTTAATCCTTCATGGCATAGATTCAACAAGGTACAGGAAATATTCCTAATTTTGGTTTTATAGATTTTGGTTTATATTGACATGATAGCATCACACAGTTGCTGCAGATTTGTCTGCTGCACATCCAAGATGAGAATCTCCCGTTTCACCACATCCCAAAGGTGCTCTATTGGATTGAGGATCTGGTATCTATAGAGAACATCTGAGTACAGTGAACTCTTTGTCATGTTCAAGAAACCAGTGTAAGATGATTTGTGCTTTTTGACACAGGGTGTTATCCTGCTGGAAGTAACCATCAGAAGATGGGTACTCTGTGGTCGTTAAGGGATGGACATGGTCAGCAACAATACTCAGGTAGGCTGTGGCGTTAACACGATGCTCAATAGGTACTAATGGGCCCAAAGTGTGCCAAGAAAATATTCCCCACACATTTACACCACTGCAACCAACCTGAGCTTTAATACAAGGCAGGATGGACTCATACCTTCATGTTCCTGAAGCCAAAATCTGAACCCTACCATACAAAAGTCGCAGCAGAAATCGAAACTCATCAGACCAGGCAACTTTATTCCAATTTATTGTCCGATTTTGGTGAGCCTGTGCGTATTGAAGCCTCAGTTTCTGTAGCCTTAGCTGACAGGACTGGCACCCAGTATGGTCTTCTGCTGCTGTAGCCCATCCGCCTCAAGGTTCAACATGTTGTGCGTTCAGAGATGCTCTTCTGCATATCTTGGTTGTAACGAGTGGTTGTTTGAGTTACTGTTGCCTTTCTATCAGCTTGAATCAGTCTGGCTATTCTCCTCTGACCTCTAGCTTTAACAAGACATTTGCACCCACAGAACTAGCTCTCACCGGATATTTTCTCCTTTTCAGACCATTCTCTGTAAATCCTAGAGATGGTTGTGCGTGAAAATCCCAGTAGAGCAGCAGTTTCTGAAATACTCAGACTAGCCTGTCTGGCACTAACAACCATGCCCCATTCAAAGTCAGTTAAATCACCTTTCTTCCCCATTCTGATGGTCGGTTTGAACTGCAGCAGATCTTGACCATGGCTGCGTCCGAAACCGCATACTTCCATACTATATAGTACGCTAAAATCAGTATGCGAGCCGAGTAGTATGTCCGAATTCATAGAATTCGAAAATCAGTATGAGAGAAGTACCCAGATGACTTACTACTTCCGGCGAGATTCTGGAGTGCGCATCCCATGCATGCTGCGCTATCACATGATGCCCCACGAGAGAATTCATGAATGGGAGTAAAGCAACACGACTGATACAGGTAGGTAATGTGACCATGGCAAAATAGCGGATGTAGTACGTCTGAAATCCATTCATACTTTTCACATTCATACTGTATAGAACATACTTTTCTAACGGCCGAGTAGTACATTCAAATTCCAATGCAGTACCTACTGAGTGGTAGGCGGTTTCAGATGCAGCCCATGTCTACATGGCTAAATGCATTGAGTTGCTGCAATGTGATTGGCTGATAAGATATGCGTGTTAATGAGCCGTTAGACAGGTGTACTTAAAAATGAAAATACTGCTGGGAAATAACATTTTAGTCACATAATTATGAACAAATTTAAAAGAGCCAATTAAAAAGTGCTATTTCGACCCAACTATTAATTCGGAGTGTGATGGATGTTATTCGGGTTTAGATACTTTAACCCATGTTTTGGACATGCCCAGCTCCTTCCTCATTTTGGAGCTCAGTATTTCAGTCTCTTTTAGCTATTACTTCTAAAGATATAGCACCATCACCTATTTTTGGCCTGTTTGGTGTGACGCCTAATAATTATGCATTACCCGCTTACCTTTTAAACCTTGTAGCCTTTCTTATTTTGCTTGCTAGGTGTGTAATTTTAATAAACTAGGAGAGCCCCCAGCCACCCTCGCATGTACGGAGGGTGAAAGACGTTTTGTATTTTGTAAAACTAGAGAAGATTAGATGCTCCCTTCAAAGACCTAACAGAACATGTCAAAATTTGAAATTCCATTTCTTCTCTTCAGCTGGATCTAGACTGATCACCCCAGCCCTTGACAATAATAATACATCAGTTTGTAATCTTTCATTTCTCAAAATTTAACATTGAGATGATTGTATAAATGTAGACATCTGCCTCACATTATTTGTGTAATTTGGTTTTATTTTATTATCATTTTCATTTTTTTATTTATTATTTATTATTATTATTTTTATTTATATATTTTATATTTTTCTATAAGGGAAAAAAGTTAAATAAATCATAAAAAAACTGCTATTTCCCCAATTCTACACCTTCTACTTTTAGGCTACTTATAAAGTGTATTAAAATGTTAATGAACGTAAAATTTTGTGAACCTAAAATAATTGTTCACATAAAATATCAAACTAAGTGAAATAAAATAAATAATACCAATAACATTGTAAATAAATACTAATGTTTTCTTCTATTTGAGCAATGTTATGGTTCATTACCTTAAGCACACTGGACAGCAGTCTCTTATGAACGACAGTAGCAGCGCAGATTGCTCCATAGGCAAAGAGAAATGCTCGAGCGGCGGTGAAAACTGTGTTTGCTGCTGCCAGAGATCCATACACTGTCATATAAAACTTCAGCTCTGAGCTCATATTCCCAGAAGACTCTGAACCTCGGGCTGGTGCATTAAACCTGGTAAAAGTGAAGGAGCAAAGGAAGATAATTTAGTCAAAACAACCAGTCCAATATATCTCAAATGAGCTACAATACAAGGTTATCAATCTTGTATATAAAATGTCGACTTTTAAAATCACTTTATAAAATATTAAGTACGAGTTTTACACATTTTTAAACGAGATATCTAGACAACAAGAAAACATTCTTATCTCTAATGTTCATGTCAGACACAAACAATAATTTTTGAAGGGAAAAAAAAACATAAAATTTTCAATATTTTAAAATCTATACAGTTGAAGGCAAAAGTATTTTTTTCATTTCTCAACAAGTGACTGTGTAAATAAATCAACGTTCACCAAGAACATAAATATACCCAAATTAGCCCAAACACCATAAAGGCCATACCAATAAAAATACATATTCAAACTAAAACCAATAATCAAATAAATGACAAAAAACAACAGTATCAAAAAGCACAATGTTAATCACAATATTGATTAATAAGAACCCATTTCTTAAAATTATACTTTAACTGTCAATATAATTTTTCGAGTCAGCTAGAGGAGCTAAACCAGGGGTGTCCAACCCTGTTCCAAAACATCTACCTGCCGAGTTCAGTTGCAACCCATTTAAACAGACCTGCCTGTATTTATCAAGTGCTGTTGAGGTCTTAATTAATTGATTCAGGTGTGTTTGATCAGGGTTAGAGCTAACCTGTGCAGGAAAGTAGATCTTCAGGAACAGGGTTGACACCAGAAAAAAAATAAGCCAGGAACTGCATCAAATAAGAAAAAAATAACGACTGCAACTTCTGGTTCTTGGGGACTTTAACAAACGTAATTAAATATGTAGGCTAATAGATGTCTTCAGTGGACTTTAAAGGAGCAAAGTAAAGAGTAAAAGTAATTAGAAACTAAAGAGGCCAAATGGAGGAGGCTTATTCTTTATCCTCGTGACACACCCATAACTCATTAAGAGAATAATTACAACTCTGTTAGTCCATGTGCCAGGGTGTAGACCGTATTTTTCCATCCCTAAAATAGCAAAAGTGGATTCAGACACGCCCTTAATGCTTTTGCACCATGCGCTTTAGACTTTGCGCCAAGATCGTAAAATAGAGCCCAAAGACTTTTTAAAAATTATTTATAACATTAAACTAATGTTTCCAGAAGACGTTAAGATCCCTATTGACAAATCAGCATATTGAATAAGGGTGCTTTCACACCTGTGAATCGATTCAGTTGTTCCGAAAAAGAGATTACAATTGTTACATTGTTGCTCTTTGCTCTTGGAACGGTTCGCTTTCACACTGCAAAGTCTCTAATCGGACCAAAAGAGCTAAAACAAGTCACGTGTGAGTAAACTCTCCTCACATTGGTCAGAGTGTCAGGGTTTATTTTGCAGAGTCCTGCTCAGCTGTCAGGAGAGGTGTGGGTTTTGGTGGTGTTTGACAAGGTGTGTGCGACGTGTTTGAAGAGTGAGGAGAGATGCGGTGGGGAGGGGTGAGAAGGGTTCTTGACATAGCCTGAAACTTCCCGCCCTACTCATAGTTCTCTCTTCATATAGCTGTATGCCTATTACATATCTATAAAACACAGTGATATAACCACGCTCGGATCGGATCGCTTTCTCACTGCAATCGATCCGCTACAGAGTTTGTTTCTATCGAGCCGAGACCACCTCATTCAAGCGATCTCGGGGCGATTGTTTTGGCGCGGATCCAAGAGCCAAACAACACAGGTTCCGAAACAAAAGTGTAGGTGTGAAAGCACCCTAAGACTGCAAAAAATTCAGCTTGACACAATAGCAATATTACTTTAAATGCATCTAAAATAGAACGCAACATTTCACAATACTACAGTTTTTACTGTATTATGAAAGCAGCCTCTGTAAACACACCAAACTTCAAAAACATTAAAAGATGATACCATCCCAATATTTTGAATGATATTGTGAATAATAAGAGATGTCTAACTCACACAAGTCTGCCAGGAGAAAGGAAACTCAGCATTAAGAGTGGAGTGGCTGAGACCGACACCAGCTCAGTCATATTGTCCTTCATATGAGAAATCCAATGTGAAAGCCACCAGTCTGACACATTTTTGGAGGCTGTAAAAGACAAATCAAAATACTAACCGTAGTTCAATTATCTTTTAGCAATACAGATGATATTAAAAGAGATGTTAGTACCCTGCATTAGGAAGAGGGCGAGCAAAACGGCCACAGCCATGCATCCACCAACTGCTTTCCAATAGGAGCGATAAACAGCCCAGGACAACGTGCCCATTTGCTTCTGCTCTTCTCCAAACATCTCCAGTTCTGCCTTCAGCTCCGGCTCACTTGCTTCCATTTCCTCACTGCCTGCAGAATCTGAAGGTTTGTTTGTATTAATCAAATCAAAGTTCAAGTGCACTAAAACATCAGATGGAAGTAGGTGATTTATTTGAAAATAAATTACCACCTTTCTCCTTTGCATTGCTGCTATTCTTGCTGTCTTTAGGACCTTTAACCAGAGACAGGACTTCGCTTGGCGTCCCTTAAATCACAAAAACACAAACCTAGATTTAAAGATTTACCTAAAAATGAAAATTCTGTCAGTAAGTGCTCACCTCTTCTGAACACAAATTAAAGTACAAATGTAATAAAAACTAACTATTTGTTTTTGACTAACTATGTTTTTGTCAAGATGCCGCTGTACAACAGTTATCAATTAACATTTATACCTACTCCACACTTAAACACAATCACAGTTATTAACGTCTATACATACCACAACCCTAAACCCAATCATCACCGTTATTAACATTTACACCTACCCCAACCCTAGACCCAACCATCATCGTTAATGCTAATGGTTACTGGTTAAAATAGACAGGGCAAGAGACCTGCTGCCCTGAGTTTGCATTCAGACCCGGGGATTGAGGAAAAAGTCCTCAATTATAGTGTTTATATAAACTCGATTATCTTTATAATGTACATAGCACAGCATATTTTATAATACGTACATAGCACAGCTTGCAAAACTGTGTTTTTATTGTCGACAACACGAACGTTGTCAATATAACTCATTGGAAATCCAAAATGCTTACACACCGGCGACTTCATTGAAAGAGGAGAGGGTTTAAGTTCTGTCGACGGGTCTCCTGCGTCTGCAGTTTAACAAGCACTTCAACAAGCCTGTTTTTTTCCCGCTTGGCAAGCCAAGCTGACGTGACATGGGGGTGTGGCAGCATCGACGATTCTATTTTTTGATTCGATAATCGAAATTGAGCATAAATTTCGATCGATTTCGAAATCGTGACACCCCTAACGCCCATTATAATGCATCTTTTGAAAAATTCTGAGGTGACCTGAACCAAAAGTCGGGTGTTATGGCCCTTTAACATCTGCACATACCCCAACCCTAAACCCAACCATCACAGTAATTAACATCTGCACCTACCTCAACCCTAAACCCAACCATCACAGTTATTAACATCTGCACTTACCCCAACCATCACAGTTATTAACATCTGCACCTACCTCAACCCTAAACCCAACCATCACAGTTATTAACATCTGCACCTACCCCAACCCTAAACCCAACCATCACAGTTATTAACTGTCACATAACCAGCAATCTGTTCCTGAAAGATCGCTGGCATACTACACATGTCATTCATGAACTACATATCCCAGCATGCCTTTGCACAAACCAGTCACCATTAATCACACACAGCTGAAAATCGTCATCATCAATTGTTTGGACTATTTATACACATTGCACACACCAGTCTAGGCGGAATCTTTGTTTTTCAGTACCTGTATGGTTTCAGTGAGTGTCGTCCTGTTTAGTTTTTCTAGTTATGTTTTGATGATTGTTTTGTAACTTTTTGTACTTTGATCATTGCTTTGTTTTTGCATTTTTGATACCCTTCATGATACCTGAGTTTTTGTTTTTTGACCTCATTTGTTTTTGCCTGCACAAATAATCTTTTTCATTAAAATTGCATTTGGATTCAACCTCTTGTCTTCGCTCCCTTGACATCCGGTGACAGAAAGATTCCGCCACTATGGATCCAGCAGAGGGAAAGATTACTCGCCTGCAACAAGGTAACCGCTCCATCGAACAGCATGTGGAGGAATTTTTGAAGTTGGCTCAGAAAAGTAATATGGACGATTTATGTCTGATGATTTTTTTTCGTGGAGGATTATCGGAGCCCCTTCGCTCTATAATGCCAATGCACACCCCAGATTTGACTCTCTTTCATTACATCGAATTGGCTCTGTCTTTGTCAGATTCTTCCTCCACCATTATTTTTAAAGTGGAGGAGAATCCTGGTGATATTTGTAGAAGGATTAAAGCATCACTCGCACTCAATTCTTCCAGTCCACAGTCAGAACAGCTTGTTTCCCCATCACGTTCTGAACTACCTGATTTCCCGTCACAGCCAGTGCTGCCAGAACCACCACCTGAGCCTCATGATAAGCCGGAGACACTTCCTGAGTCCCATAAGAGGCTTGAGCCGCCTCAGGAGTTTTACGAAGGACTACCAGAGCAGTGTTACTTCCCAGTGCTGCTAGAGCCGTGCGACAGTCCAGAGCTGCCAGAGCTGCAAAAGTTGTTGACGCCGCCACTGCCAGAGTCGACGTCGCCGCCAGCACTGCCACTGTCAGAGCTGCCATAGCCACTGTTGCCTGAGTCTCACGAAGAGTCCCAGCCCATGAACAACCCCCAAGGGTTAACCCGCACCCAAAGACGGAGGCTGAAGAGAAAGGCTTCTTCAGCGAGGGATTTCTCCAGCCCCAGAGCGCCCTCCAGTGTCGGCTCCAGCCCCAGAGCGCCCTCCAGTGTCGGCTCCAGCCCCAGAGCGCCCTCCAGTGTCGGCTCCAGCCCCAGAGCGCCCTCCAGTGTCGGCTCCAGCCCCAGAGGGCCCTCCAGTGTCGGCTCCAGCCCCAGAGCGCCCTCCAGTGTCGGCTCCAGCCCCAGAGCGCCCTCCAGTGTCGGCTCCAGCCCCAGAGCGCCCTCCAGTGTCGGCTCCAGCCCCAGAGCCCCACTCAGTGTCGGTCCCAGCCCGGCTCCTTGCCCTGCCGGCACCACCCAGACGTCTTTCCCTGCCGGCACCAGCCCGGCTCCTTCCCCTGCCGGCACCACCCAAACGTCTTTCCCTGCCGGCACCAGCCGGGCTCCTTGCCCTGCCGGCACCACCCAGACGTCCTGCCCTGCCGGCCCCTGCCCGGCTCCTCGCCCTGCCGGCACCTCCCAGATGTCCTGCCCTGCCGGCACCAGCCCGGCTCCTCGCCCTGCCGGCACCAGCCCGGCTCCTCGCCCTGCCGGCACCTCCCAGACGTCCTGCCCTGCCGGCACCAGCCCAGCTCCTCGCCCTGCCGGCACCAGCCCGACTCCTCGCCTTTCCGGCATCACCCAGATGTCTCGCCTTTCCGGCATCACCCAGACATCTCGCCCTGCCGGCACCACCCAGACATCTCACCCTGCCGGTCCTTGCCTGGCTCTCCACCCTGCCGGCTCCCCACAAGCCTCCAGCCCTACCGGCTCCCAGCAGTGTTCCAGACTCTCCGCAGCTCCACTCCCCAGGCCCTCCGCAGCTCCACTCCCCAGGCCCTCCGCAGCTCCACTCCCCAGGCCCTCCGCAGCTCCACTCCCCAGGCCCTCCGCAGCTCCACTCCCCAGGCCCTCCGCAGCTCCACTCCCCAGACCCTCCGCAGCTCCACTCCCCAGGCCCTCCGCGGCTCCACGCTCCTGGCCCTCCGCGGCTCCACGCTCCTGGCCCTCCGCAGCTCCACGCTCCAGGCCCTCTGCAGCTCCACGCTCCAGGCCCTCCGCAGCTCCACGCTCCAGGCCCTCCGCTGCTCCACGCTCCAGGTTGGGCCAGCTTCTGGTTTCTGGCCCTCCGTCCCTCCCCCTGTTCCGCCTCTGCTCCACCTCCCTCCGGGATTTTTCTAAGAGCGTCTGGTATCCGCTCTTGAAGAGGGGGTACTGTCACATAACCAGCAATCTGTTCCTGAAAGATCGCTGGCATACTACACGTCATTCATGAACTACATATCCCAGCATGCCTTTGCACAAACCAGTCACCATTAATCACACACAGCTGAAAATCGTCATCATCAATTGTTTGGACTATTTATACACATTGCACACACCAGTCTAGGCGGAATCTTTGTTTTTCAGTACCTGTATGGTTTCAGTGAGTGTCGTCCTGTTTAGTTTTTCTAGTTATGTTTTGATGATTGTTTTGTAACTTTTTGTACTTTGATCATTGCTTTGTTTTTGCATTTTTGATACCCTTCATGATACCTGAGTTTTTGTTTTTTGACCTCATTTGTTTTTGCCTGCACGAATAATCTTTTTCATTAAAATTGCATTTGGATCCAACCTCTTGTCTTCGCTCCCTTGACATCCGGTGACAATTAACATCTGCACTTACCCCAACCCTAAACCCAACCATCACAGTTATTAACATCTGCACTTACCCCAACCATCACAGTTATTAACATCTGCACCTACCTCAACCCTAAACCCAACCATCACAGTTATTAACATCTGCACCTACCCCAACCCTAAACCCAACCATCACAGTAATTAACATCTGCACCTACCCCAACCCTAAACCCAACCATCACAGTTATTAACATCTGCACCTACCTCAACCCTAAACCCAACCATCACAGTTATTAACATCTGCACTTACCCCAACCATCACAGTAATTAACATCTGCACCTACCCCAACCCAAAACCCAACCATCACAGTAATTAACATCTGCACCTACCTCAACCCTAAACCCAACCATCACAGTAATTAACATCTGCACCTACCTCAACCCTAAACCCAACCATCATAGTTATTAACATCTGCACCTACCCCAACCATAAACCCAACCATCACAGTAATTAACATCTGCACCTACCCCAACCCTAAACCCAACCATCACAGTTATTAACATCTGCACCTACCTCAACCCTAAACCCAACCATCACAGTTATTAACATCTGCACTTACCCCAACCCTAAACCCAACCATCACAGTTATTAACATCTGCACCTACCTCAACCCTAAACCCAACCATCACAGTTATTAACATCTGCACCTACCTCAACCCTAAACCCAACCATCACAGTTATTAACATCTGCACTTACCCCAACCCTAAACCCAACCATCACAGTTATTAACATCTGCACTTACCCCAACCATCACAGTTATTAACATCTGCACCTACCTCAACCCTAAACCCAACCATCACAGTTATTAACATCTGCACCTACCCCAACCCTAAACCCAACCATCACAGTTATTAACATCTGCACCTACCTCGACCCTAAACCCAACCATCACAGTTATTAACATCTGCACTTACCCCAACCATCACAGTTATTAACATCTGCACTTACCCCAACCATCACAGTTATTAACATCTGCACCTACCTCAACCCTAAACCCAACCATCACAGTTATTAACATCTGCACCTACCTCAACCCTAAACCCAACCATCACAGTTATTAACATCTGCACCTACCTCAACCCTAAACCCAACCATCACAGTTATTAACATCTGCACTTACCCCAACCCTAAACCCAACCATCACAGTTATTAACATCTGCACTTACCCCAACCATCACAGTTATTAACATCTGCACCTACCTCAACCCTAAACCCAACCATCACAGTTATTAACATCTGCACCTACCCCAACCCTAAACCCAACCATCACAGTTATTAACATCTGCACCTACCTCAACCCTAAACCCAACCATCACAGTTATTAACATCTGCACTTACCCCAACCATCACAGTTATTAACATCTGCACTTACCCCAACCATCACAGTTATTAACATCTGCACCTACCTCAACCCTAAACCCAACCATCACAGTTATTAACATCTGCACCTACCCCAACCCTAAACCCAACCATCACAGTAATTAACATCTGCACCTACCCCAACCCTAAACCCAACCATCACAGTTATTAACATCTGCACCTACCCCAACCCTAAACCCAACCATCACAGTTATTAACATCTGCACCTACCTCAACCCTAAACCCAACCATCACAGTTATTAACATCTGCACCTACCCCAACCCTAAACCCAACCATCACAGTTATTAACATCTGCACCTACCTCAACCCTAAACCCAACCATCACAGTTATTAACATCTGCACCTACCTCAACCTAAAACCCAACAATCACTGTTATTAACATCTGCACTTACCCCAACCCTAAACCCAACCATCACAGTTATTAACATCTGCACTTACCCCAACCATCACAGTTATTAACATCTGCACCTACCTCAACCCTAAACCCAACCATCACAGTTATTAACATCTGCACCTACCTCAACCCTAAACCCAACCATCACAGTTATTAACATCTGCACCTACCCCAACCCTAAACCCAACCATCACAGTTATTAACATCTGCACCTACCCCAACCCTAAACCCAACCATCACAGTTATTAACATCTGCACTTACCCCAATCATCACAGTTATTAACATCTGCACTTACCCCAACCCTAAACCCAACCATCACAGTTATTAACATCTGCACTTACCCCAACCATCACAGTTATTAACATCTGCACCTACCTCAACCCTAAACCCAACCATCACAGTTATTAACATCTGCACCTACCTCAACCCTAAACCCAACCATCACAGTTATTAACATCTGCACCTACCCCAACCCTAAACCCAACCATCACAGTTATTAACATCTGCACTTACCCCAATCATCACAGTTATTAACATCTGCACTTACCCCAACCATCTCAGTTATTAACATCTGCACTTACCCCAACCATCACAGTTATTAACATCTGCACCTACCTCAACCCTAAACCCAACCATCACAGTTATTAACATCTGCACCTACCCCAACCCTAAACCCAACCATCACAGTTATTAACATCTGCACCTACCTCAACCCTAAACCCAACCATCACAGTTATTAACATCTGCACCTACCTCAACCTAAAACCCAACCATCACAGTTATTAACATCTGCACTTACCCAACCCTAAACCCAACCATCACAGTTATTAACATCTGCACTTACCCCAACCATCACAGTTATTAACATCTGCACCTACCTCAACCCTAAACCCAACCATCACAGTTATTAACATCTGCACCTACCCCAACCCTAAACCCAACCATCACAGTTATTAACATCTGCACCTACCTCAACCCTAAACCCAACCATCACAGTTATTAACATCTGCACCTACCTCAACCCTAAACCCAACCATCACAGTTATTAACATCTGCACCTACCTCAACCCTAAACCCAACCATCACAGTTATTAACATCTGCACTTACCCCAACCATCACAGTTATTAACATCTGCACTTACCCCAACCATCACAGTTATTAACATCTGCACCTACCTCAACCCTAAACCCAACCATCACAGTTATTAACATCTGCACCTACCTCAACCCTAAACCCAACCATCACAGTTATTAACATCTGCACCTACCTCAACCCTAAACCCAACCATCACAGTTATTAACATCTGCACTTACCCCAATCATCACAGTTATTAACATCTGCACTTACCCCAACCATCACAGTTATTAACATCTGCACTTACCCCAACCATCACAGTTATTAACATCTGCACCTACCTCAACCCTAAACCCAACCATCACAGTTATTAACATCTGCACCTACCTCAACCTAAAACCCAACCATCACAGTTATTAACATCTGCACTTACCCCAACCCTAAACCCAACCATCACAGTTATTAACATCTGCACTTACCCCAACCATCACAGTTATTAACATCTGCACCTACCTCAACCCTAAACCCAACCATCACAGTTATTAACATCTGCACCTACCTCAACCCTAAACCCAACCATCACAGTTATTAACATCTGCACCTACCCCAACCCTAAACCCAACCATCACAGTTATTAACATCTGCACTTACCCCAACCATCACAGTTATTAACATCTGCACTTACCCCAACCATCACAGTTATTAACATCTGCACCTACCTCAACCCTAAACCCAACCATCACAGTTATTAACATCTGCACTTACCCCAACCATCACAGTTATTAACATCTGCACTTACCCCAACCATCACAGTTATTAACATCTGCACCTACCTCAACCCTAAACCCAACCATCACAGTTATTAACATCTGCACCTACCTCAACCCTAAACCCAACCATCACAGTTATTAACATCTGCACCTACCCCAACCCTAAACCCAACCATCACAGTAATTAACATCTGCACCTACCCCAACCCTAAACCCAACCATCACAGTTATTAACATCTGCACCTACCCCAACCCTAAACCCAACCATCACAGTTATTAACATCTGCACCTACCCCAACCCTAAACCCAACCATCACAGTTATTAACATCTGCACCTACCCCAACCCTAAACCCAACCATCACAGTTATTAACATCTGCACCTACCCCAACCCTAAACCCAACCATCACAGTTATTAACATCTGCACCTACCCCAACCCTAAACCCAACCATCACAGTTATTAACATCTGCACCTACCTCAACCCTAAACCCAACCATCACAGTTATTAACATCTGCACTTACCTCAACCCTAAACCCAACCATCACAGTTATTAACATCTGCACTTACCCCAACCATCACAGTTATTAACATCTGCACCTACCTCAACCCTAAACCCAACCATCACAGTTATTAACATCTGCACCTACCTCAACCCTAAACCCAACCATCACAGTTATTAACATCTGCACCTACCTCAACCTAAAACCCAACCATCACAGTTATTAACATCTGCACTTACCCCAACCCTAAACCCAACCATCACAGTTATTAACATCTGCACCTACCTCAACCCTAAACCCAACCATCACAGTTATTAACATCTGCACCTACCCCAACCCTAAACCCAACCATCACAGTTATTAACATCTGCACCTACCTCAACCCTAAACCCAACCATCACAGTTATTAACATCTGCACCTACCCCAACCCTAAACCCAACCATCACAGTTATTAACATCTGCACTTACCCCAACCATCACAGTTATTAACATCTGCACCTACCTCAACCCTAAACCCAACCATCACAGTTATTAACATCTGCACCTACCTCAACCCTAAACCCAACCATCACAGTTATTAACATCTGCACCTACCCCAACCCTAAACCCAACCATCACAGTTATTAACATCTGCACCTACCTCAACCCTAAACCCAACCATCACAGTTATTAACATCTGCACTTACCCCAACCATCACAGTTATTAACATCTGCACTTACCCCAACCATCACAGTTATTAACATCTGCACCTACCTCAACCCTAAACCCAACCATCACAGTTATTAACATCTGCACCTACCCCAACCCTAAACCCAACCATCACAGTTATTAACATCTGCACTTACCCCAATCATCACAGTTATTAACATCTGCACTTACCCCAACCATCACAGTTATTAACATCTGCACTTACCCCAACCATCACAGTTATTAACATCTGCACCTACCTCAACCCTAAACCCAACCATCACAGTTATTAACATCTGCACCTACCTCAACCCTAAACCCAACCATCACAGTTATTAACATCTGCACCTACCTCAACCTAAAACCCAACCATCACAGTTATTAACATCTGCACTTACCCCAACCCTAAACCCAACCATCACAGTTATTAACATCTGCACTTACCCCAACCATCACAGTTATTAACATCTGCACTTACCCCAACCATCACAGTTATTAACATCTGCACCTACCTCAACCCTAAACCCAACCATCACAGTTATTAACATCTGCACCTACCTCAACCCTAAACCCAACCATCACAGTTATTAACATCTGCACCTACCTCAACCCTAAACCCAACCATCACAGTTATTAACATCTGCACCTACCTCAACCCTAAACCCAACCATCACAGTTATTAACATCTGCACCTACCTCAACCCTAAACCCAACCATCACAGTTATTAACATCTGCACCTACCCCAATCATCACAGTTATTAACATCTGCACTTACCCCAACCATCACAGTTATTAACATCTGCACTTACCCCAACCATCACAGTTATTAACATCTGCACCTACCTCAACCCTAAACCCAACCATCACAGTTATTTACATCTGCACCTAAAAATTGCTTTTTGATGGGGAAGAAAATAAATTATTTTTATTGCCTTTTTATGCATTTTTCTTTGTTGGGGCTTCCTTCTTTCCGCTGGACGCAGAAGACTTGAGGGTGAGCAAATTATGGGGTCATTTTAATTTCTGAGTGAACTATACCTTTAATTTACCACAAGCAAAATATTAAAAAGGTGTGCACAAATTTGGATTTGTGCAAAATAAGAGGAGTGTAAAGGTTTGTCAGACTCTGGAGCATTTCCCACACAATTATTTAATTAGGCTTGATCTTTTTAATAAACATTGTTTATAGTGGATGCGACTTTAATTTTAGTTTGTTTTATACTTTGATGGCTGGTACCTGTTTTTACAATCATCCCATTGTCCATCAGCACCACCACATCTGCCTTATCCACAAACTCGATACGATGAGTGCAAAGAATTCTGGTCTTGTCCTTGAGAATTCCCAGGATGCATTTCTCCATGAGGTGGTGGGCAACATCCGCATCCACAGCCGCTAAGGGATCATCCAGCAAATAGATTTCTTTATCCTGAAATATGAGAATGCAATGTAAATACATATCATATTTCTTCCCAAACCTGCATGACCCTTCTTTTGAGATTTTTACAGCTTCAACCAACTCTTAATATGTTACTCAGAAAAAAAGACATTTTACCTCCAGATACAAAAGGATAAAGGGGGAAATTATTAAATTAAATAGGACTGGTATTTATTCATTCATGTATGTATGTATGTATGTATGTAGGCATGCATGTATGTATGTATGTAGGCATGCATGTATGTATGTATGTATGTATGTATGTATGTATGTATGTATGTATGTATGTATGCATGTATGTATGTAGGCATGCATGTATGTATGTATGTAGGCATGCATGTATGTATGTATGTATGTATGCATGTATGTATGTATGTATGTATGTATGTATGTATGCATGTATGCATGTATGTATGTAGGCATGCATGTATGTATGTATGTATGTAGGTATGCATGCATGTATGTATGTATGTATGTATGTTTTAGAGCTGGAAGATACAACCTAAAATCAAAACGATAAATTAAGACTACCTCGGTTATTAAAATATTATTTTATTTTCAATGTAATTATTTATTTACTTAAAAGGTCACATTTCAGATTAAATTGAAACTTTTTTGCAAACAAAATAAATTTAAATATTTAATTGTCAAAAGTGAGAAATAACAAGCATAAAGTTTTAACAAAATATCAGTGAATTAAATATTTTCAAATTTATTTATATTTTATATTTGCATTTAGTCTGTCATGCTGGCAGTTTAATCTGCTATAAAGTGAGAACACAGAAACTGTGAACTTAGGTTCTAACCACATCAGTTTCCAGCCAAAAGAAGGAGAGTTTGACAGTAACATACCGATATTAACATCTAAAAAAATTATTTCAATATCACGAGACCTGTAACCCCTTGGGCCCTATCATACACCCGACGCAGTGTGGCGCAAGGCGCGGCGCAATAGTCTTTTGGTAGTTTCAGCTTGGCGCAAGAGTCGTTTTGAGGCGTTGCGCTACGCTGTTTAAATAGCAAATGCATTAGCGCTCATTTGTGCGCCCATAGGCTTTCTGGTCTAAAAAGGAAGGCTTTCTGAGGCGGACCACTGGCGCGTTGCTATTTTGAGAAACTATAATAGATTTTTCATTAGACCAAAACAAACCCGGTCTAAACTCCGGCGCAGAGTTGCGCCTCGCTTACGCACTGCTTAATTCACACAAGAGAGCAATAGTCAAATATCTTTACATATGAAAAAATTTAAATATTAAGGATATATATATAGGATATAATAAGAATAGATATAGGATATAAATATAAAGGATTAAAATATTACAAAACATATTATTTTCTAGCCTACATAAATATGAAAAATCACTGCTTTTATGTCTTCTTCATCTCGGGAGGCTTTTTCAGTTCATTCATAACAATTTGCTTTTGTATAATGGTATTATTATTAGCAGTATTACTTATTATATCCATATTTATATTTGTTTTATTAAAAACAAGCTTAGTATTGCCCATCTGTCAGGTTTTAGACCATATGGGGCATGGCAGGTGTATTTTTAAATAACTCAGTATTTTGACCACACTTGGTCATTATTGTTCATTTATTCGTTTGCTAGAAATTAGAACTGAATTTAAAAATAGTTTTGAAACAAATCTTTGCGCTTAACAAACAAAATTAATCATTTATAGGCTAATTGATGTCTGTGCGTAAAGGTTTCCCTATCCAAGAGCGAATGTGAAAGTAGTTCCATTATCTCTCATTCTCACGCAGTAGATGCTCTGTTTAACAGTTTTCTGTTAAAAAACTGTCAACTGTTTGCTTGTGAAATGCTCATTTTTTCTACTTAGACTTACTTTGCGTCCTGTAAATAGCGAATGCGCTCTTGGCGCGACGCAGCTGGGTCTTAAAGGGAATGGAAGATGAGACTCTAACTGGTTTATTCTCAAAACACACCTATAACTCATTAAGAAAATAAACTCAACCCTTTTAGTCCATGCGCCACGGTGCAAAGCGCATTTTCCCGTCCGTAAATTAGCAAAAATGCGTTCTGACACGCCCTGAAAGCGTTTGCGCCCTGCGTTTTGCGCTCTGCGCATGGACCGTCAAAATAGAGCCCCTTATCTGTAACAAGCGGTTCTTTTTTTTCTATGTTGGTAATTGTTATTAATCTTTATTTTGTTCTGTTTTTTTTCCTTTGCATTATTTTTTTCTGTAATTGATTATGCTATAGAAATGGTTGTATATGCTCAATGTTTATGTATACTGAAAAAGAAAATGCTGAGAAAATGAAAGAAAGAAAGAAAGAAAGAAAGAAAGAAAGAAAGAAAGAAAGAAAGAAAGAAAGAAAGACTTTGACCATTAAAACAACAAAACGTTGCACCATATAAACAGCCCGGGCCAAAGCAAGGCGGCTTTTCTGTCCTCCGCTCAGAGTCACGCCGTTCTCTCCGACCTCTGTCTGATCACCACCAGGTAAGATCTGAACAAAACAGTGTCAGCTTTAACTTTCCATCGTTACAATTCAAAGCAGAATACTAAATAAAGTAAAAAGTAACTAGATATACGCTTACATTTAAGTCATCAGCCAGGGCACAGGCCTGTATCACAGATTGATAAAACATGTTGTCATAATCCCTGCCGAAGAGAATGTTATCTTGCACTGTTGCATGCTGGATCCACGGCTCCTGGACGGCCAATCCAAACCCCTGCTCTCTTCCCTGAACAAACACTTCCCCGCCACACCTACAGGACAGAAACTAATACAATTATGAGAACTTCTGCACATTTACAGTTTTTATGGGTTTTTCTTTTATACATATTACATTTTAGCACTAAATATAAATTTTTATTATTAAAACAATGCTATTAGGCAAAATATTGTTATGAATGTATTATGTAGTAGTAATAATAATGGTTGTTTACATGTCACAAGAAAATACAGTTAGTTTTACAAATATACAACTGAAGCCAGAATTATTAGCCCCCTGAATTATTCGCCCCCTGTGGTAAATATTGACTTCTCATTAATTACAAATTATCAGACCAGAGGTTTTGAATATCAGAAAATAGACTTTATTCTCCATAATAAAGCCGAGAAAGAGCAGAGCAGACCCCAGAGCATTCTGAAGTCTCTCCTGGACACCTTCTGAAGTCTCTCCTGCACCTTCTGAAATATCTGTGTTTGTTACAATTTTTATACAGGATTATTTGACACACCCCTAAGTCTCTTTTTAACTCTTGACCATTTTTGAATAGGTATCTAGTCTAAGGGGTCCTGCTATTCTTGGCTCTCAGCCCACTAGCTCATGTCAACAGAGATGTTACAGGTCTGTGTCAGCAACTGTTTTGACACCAAAGTTCTTTCTCCATAGATGCAACTTATGCAAAAGGATAAGTGTTTACATACATTGTTATGATAGGATAATAACTTGATAATATGTTACTCATTCCAACTTCTGACACCTATACCTTCATACAAGTATTTAACATAAATAATCAGTGCTTTACATATTCAGTTATTCTACACAATCAGTCACTCAGCCTTCTCCTAGTGTTGCTCCTGTGCAGGCATACTCATCTTACACAGACATATCACTGTATTTTTAACACAGGCTGGCATGTTTGCTGCAAACACTACATACATTTTGAGAAGAGAAAATTAACTGCTTTACACTTAGAAAATACTTCACACTAAGATAATAGAAATCTTCTTCACCCCCTGTTTATTTTCCCCACAATTTCTGTTTAGATTTTTTTCAACACATTTCTAAACATAATAGTTTTAATACCTCATCTCTAATAGCTGATTTATTTCATCTTTGCCATGATGACAGTAAATAATATTTGACTAGATATTTTTCAAGACACTTCTATACAGCTTAAAGTGTCATTTAAAGGCTTAACTAGGTTAATTAAGTTAACTAGGCGGTTTAGGGTAATTAGGCAAGTTATTGTATAACAATGGTATGTGGTGTAGACCAAACTTTTTCATTCCGGGACCCACCTAGGCAAGTAATTCAATCTCAAGACCCATATTTTAATATGAAAAAAATGGGTAAAAAATGTATCCATTCAAAGCAGTCAAAAATATATGGTGTGTGACTTTTTGGATTTTGCAATTTGATATTCACAAAATGAGACTCGAAGTGCTTTTTGTGGGATGCTGGCTGGTACTGTTATCATTTTTTGTTGAAGATACTCTTTTTTAAGAAGAGAATATGATCAACCTTTGTTGACATATGCAAGATGTTTTGTTTTCAGGTGTCATTTAAGTTTTATGGTTTTCATGCTAGCATTTGCAAGCTTTTCTAAGCATAAAAGACAATGCAGGACTTCCTCACCCTCTGGATCTCTGCCAGTAATAAAACTAAGATCGAGGTAGGACTGATCATATTTTCTGTGTGGCTCCTTTTTAGATTTGGTTTGATCTGAAGATGTATTAGAAGTCTGCGACGGAAAACAGAATTGTCTCTGAAGAGTTGTTTGCTCATTATCCAACTGGTTTTGATTCACTGCAAAGTAAATATAGCTGCAGCTACTGTAAGTGACGTTGCGCGACCCACCTTTCCTCACTGTGCGACCCACTAGTGCAGGGGTGGGCAAACTCGGTCCTGGAGGGCCGGTGTCCTGCACAGTTTAACTCCAACTCTAATCAAACAAACCTGCTTATAGATTTCTAGTGATCTTGAAGACACTGATTGGCATGTTCAGGTGTTTTTGATTAGAGTTGGAGCTAAACTATGCAGGACACCGGCCCTCCAGGACCGAGTTTGCCCACCCCTGCACTAGTGGGTAGAGACCCCCAATTTGAAAACCCCATGTAGACTATTGAAAAAAACTTAAAGGGGCTAATAATTTTGACCTTAAAATGGTTCTTAAATTTTAAACTGCTTTTATTCTAGCCAAAATTAAACAAATAAGGCTTTATCCAGAAGAAAAAATATTATCAGACACACTGTGAAAATTTCCTTGCTCTGTTAAACGTCATTCGGGAAATATTTTAAAAAGAAAAAAAAAATTAAAGGTGGGATAATAATTCTGATTTCAACTATATATATTCAGTAGACCAATTATTTCATATTTTATTCAATTGACCAATAAAGCCACTTATAAGGTGACAAAATATTATTATAGGCAACTGTTAGATCACACTCTTCATGTCAGAAAAATAAGATCTACCCCAGATCTACCAGATCCTGTCAGATAATGTCTGTTTCTCTAACTCTCTAAATCCAACAAGTGGTATTAAGCCACAAGCAACAGCAATGGAAAATGACTGCTTCACAACATTGTCCAGAGACAATGCAGACCTTGAAATGAAGACATTCTCTTATCTCTTATTTTTGAAAACAAGTGTTGCTTGAATCCAAAGTCATATAATAGAATTATAACAATATGGAAAAAAGGAAACAATAATAAAGCAAGAATTATGGGAAACGGTAATAATAAATAATTAAACAATCAAATGACAAATAATAATCAATAATTCATTAACTAATAATCAATAAAATAATATAATGATGATCATATAAATGACTGATGATCAATTAAATTAAATATGATTAAATAAAACAATGAAATGAATAATAAATCAATATAAACAAATGAAAATAAAACACAACACAAATGACTGTTTGCTTTCTTGAAGCAACACACATAGATTTGCTTTAAGGACTCTCAGATCCTTAGTTAGAGTTTTCACCAACCAATGTAAGAATCTAAAAATATTTATATATTAGAGTATTCTGTTTACATGTTTATATTTTATAAAATTTTGTTTATAACCGTTTAGAACTCTTTACAACATCCTTGAGTACCAAATTAGCAAATTAAAATTACTTCATTTGGATCATGTGACAGACTAGAAATGCGACAGGTGCTGAATTTTTTCGTTGCCATCACATATTAAAATAAATGCAATTGAAGACAAAACTATCAGCGCTCCTGTGAACTTTTAATACTTGTTCAAATTTATCTCAAGTGCTGGAAATAACCCGTTTTCAAACTTGCATAGTCTAACCAACTCATTTCTAATATCTAATTTATTTGCCACGATGACATGGGTTGCAGCTGGAAGGGCATTCGCTGCGTAAAACATATGCTGGATAAGTTGGCGGTTCATTTCACTTTGGCGTCCCCAGATTACTAAGGGCACTAAGCTGTAAAGAAAATGAATGACTACTATTTAGCTTAAAGTGCTATATATAACTAGGCTAATTGGGGTAATTGGGCAAGTTAGACTAATTAAGCAAGTCATTGAACATTGGTTGTTTGTTCTGTAGCCAATAGAAAACAAATAATTTCTTAAGAGGGCTAATAATATTGACTTTTAAACTTTATTAGAATTTTGTTTAATTAAAAACCAAACAAAAAAAAAACAAGACTTTGTCTAGAAGAAAAAAAGAATAGGAAAAACTGGAAAAATATCCTTGCTCTGATAAACATTACCTGGGACATATCTGAAAAATAATTAATGTGTCACATGAAGGCTAATATGTTTGTCATCAAAAGATATTTTGACATCTACAATAATGTCAAATATTATGAACACTTCTAATTCATTTTCCTACACACAGCAGAATGAACTGCCAACTATTCATATGCTTCCAGCCACAACCCAGCACTGTGCTGGGAAAAAAAATTTAAATGTTAACTTTAATATTATCTTCATACTATCAATTATTATGTTTCACATCCATTCGATTAGAAATAATAAATAAATAAATAAATAAATAAATAAATTAATAAATAAATAATAAATATTTCAAGCATTTGAACAATAGAGTTTATACATGTTTTACAGCAATGTTTTACTGTTTTAATTTGCATTATAGATGGAGACATCTCTAATCATTACCTGGTCAGCTCTCCTGTTATAGCGGCCAGCAAGGAGCTTTTCCCACAGCCAACCTTTCCTACCACCACCACCAGAGAGCCCTGAAACCAGAACGTAAAGACATTTACAAAACAACATACATTTCCATTATTTAAACCAGCAACAAAATATTTAAAGAGGGAAAGAAAGTTAAAAGGCTTATTTGGTCCATCTGAAGCACACACCCTTTTAACATTGAGATTTAGTGCATGAAGGTAAAAGCTGTGAGGTGGTGACCCTTCCTCTGTTATGTCATCAGGTATACTGACAGAATCTGCTTCCTCTGACTGCTTCCAGGAGAAGCTCGCTTGGACCATCTGAACAGCAGAAGGAGGGTCCTCGGGACACACTGCAGCAAAAGAATAACGTGCATTTTTAATTATGTGAACCTGGCATGCATAAAGATGTACAATCACACAAGAGGTTGATATACAGTTATACTGACAAAATCATTAGCCCACCTGTAAAATTCTCTAAAAGTACTTCCCAAGTGCAAGATAGTTTTATATGTTTCTCTTGGAAAAAAGTTGTAATTCTTTAGTTTGGCTGGAATTAAAAAATAAAATTTAAAAACTGCTAAATACAATATTAATAATATTAATGTTTAATAATGTGAATTATTAATGCTAATATCAATATTAATAGCCAACTTAAGATTTTTTTTCTGAGGGGCTACAGAGCAAACCACTGTTGTCTAAAGTTAACCCTAACTTGCCTAGTTAAGCTAATTAACCTAGTTAAGCCTTTAAATAGCACTTTAAGCTGAATATTATTACCTTGCAAAATAACTAGTAAACAAATATGAACAGTCATCATGGTAAAAACAAAATAAATTAGTTATTAGAAGTTAGTAATTAAAACTATTAGGCCTAAAAACATATTCTTTACATTATGAAATCTACTCTCGGTTAAAACTACTATCAGTGGGAAACAATTAAAAAAACATTAATTTCACAGGAACGCTAATAATTTTTTCTCCAGCTGTATAAAGAATTCAATTCATAACAATGTTTAAATAATAAGTAATATTTTTAGAGAGTGCACTGTTTTTATTTAATTTACATGTACTATTATTACTATTTTAATATAATTATTATCGTCGTTACAATAAGCAGCAGTAATAACACAATAATTAATCAATCATTTTTATGTTAATTAATTATATAATTGTTTCAATTACTTTGGAACGGTTAATCACAATAATGTAAAATAACCAAGATACTGTAAATGCATGCAATATTTTTCTTGAGTGTTGCGATATGTCTTTATGAAATAGCTACAATATACAATATAAATAACATGCGAAACACTTTATATATATATTCAGCAATTTAAAAAATTTTCATTTATGTAATGATCATACTAAAATAAAGAGGCAATAGATATTTCTGATGAGTTAATTATGAGCTAATTAATTCAAACACAAATATGTCAAGTTGCAAACATTTGGGGCCCTATCATGCACCCAGCACAATAAGGCGCAAGACGTGTTTGGCATGATTTGTTGCTATTTTCTGACCAGTGCAACAGTAATTTTAATATCTTAAACATTGTTTAAATAGCAAATCCATTTGCGCAACTTTGTGGACTCATGGGTGTGCTGGTCTTAAAAGTGGATGTGTTAAGGCACATTGTTGACACATTGCTATTTTGAGAAACTGAAATAGACTGTGCGATTGACCAAATAAAAGCTGGTCTAAAGTCCAGTGCAGAGCACGTTAGTAATGCGCTTATGCAGGTCCAATTAAAAAAAAATAATTTTGATTAAAAAGTTACAGAAATTATTATTTTCTAGATAAATAAACAAAACACTGCCTCCATGCCTCATCTCGGGGGGGGGGGCTTTATTTTAGTTTATTCATGACAATTTGCTTTTGTATAATGTTATTATTAGTAGCATTATTATTTATTATATGCATATTTATATTTGTTTTAATAAAAACAAGTTTAGATTTGTCCACCTGTCAGGTTTTGGAAACATTTGCATCACCATAAGGAGTATTCGTTTGTTGTAAATTAGAACTGAATTTAGAAATAGTTTTGAAACAAATGCTTGCGCTTAAACTAAATTAAATAAGCAGGCTAATGGATGTCTTTAGTGGAGTGTGTACAACACTGTTTCCTTATCCACAAAAGTAAAAGAGTAAAAGTAAAAAGTAAGTAAAGAGGTCAAATGGAAGGGGATTATTCTTTATCCTCGCACTGCAGATGGTCTGTTTAACTATTTTTTTGCCAGTTAAGAGTTTAGATTTTCTAATTACGAGGTGCACCGTGTAAATAGCAAATGCGCCATAGCGCAACGCAACTCATTCTTAAAGGTAATAGGAGATGAGACTCTGATTGGTTTAATTCACGTTATGCTCAAAACACACCCATAATTCATTAAGAGAATAAGCACAACCCTGTTAGAGCATGCGCTGGGGCGCAGACCGTATTTTTCTATCCTTAAAATAGCAAAAGTGGATTCAGACACACCCTTAATGCTTTTGCGCCACAGGCTTTAGACTTTGCACCTAGATCCTTACAACAGAGCCCTTAGACTTTAAAACAACGCAAATTACTGAAAACTTTGGCAGAAATTCTGATTCCTATTGGCTGTTGTAATTTTTCCTCTCTTGTATCCTGATTTTATTAATCATTTTCATTTCTAGGTTTACCTAACAGCACCTACTGGAGAGGTAGGGATAAAGATAGTAAAAGCCCCATCTGATTGGTCAGATTTAGTTGAACAACCCATGCATGCAGAACAGAAATGCTTGGCACATAAAATTAGCTTGAATTTAGTGGACTTCTCTGCAATATGGATATTACTATTATCGTGGTAATGATCTTTTATATATATATATATATATATATATATATATATATATATATATATATATATATATATATATATATATATATATATATATATTGTGCAGCCCTACACTACACATGTTGAATTCAGGGTAGTGCTTGGATATGGACTCTCTTTCATAAAACAAGTCAGGTACCTTGACTGTAATAGACAGAGAGATCCTGGTCCTGTACTGCGAGGAAGCGCTGAATGCGATCCAAAGACACTTTAGCCTCCAGGGTCCCATTCAGCACCCAGGGGAAGGCATTGAGAGGCAGAATGAGCATCCCCACGAGAGCCAGAGTACTAAACACCTGCCAAACAGAAGGTGGAGAACAATATTTAGCCATTTAATAAAGACAAATCAGACTTTTAAATTTTAAAGACACATACTAGATTAAATATTATTGTGCTAATAACGCTGTGGCTAAATAAACTGATGACAACCACAGCTTTTTTAAACCTTTTAAAGGGTTAGTTTACCCAAAATGAAAAGTCTGTTATTTATTACTCATATCATTCCAATTTTTGTAAGAGCTTCATTCATCTTCAGAACACAAATTAAGATATTGTGATATTGTGATACAAATTAAGATATTAATTTTAGATGAAATGAAATCTGACAGCTCTTTTATCATCTATAGGCAGCAATGGCCAGGAATTGTCCAGAAAAGGGAACAAAAACAGTCCAAGTGACTTCAGTGGTTCAACTGTGATCATACAAAGCTCCAAGAACACTTTTGTGCAGCAATAAAAAAATAAAAAATAAAAACTTGTCAGTGTCTTCACTTCCTTGTCAGATCATCAGGGTTCGCGCTTACTACAGGCAGTACAATATATTTCCATTAGAGTCAGCAAAGCAACATGCAAGTATGGTAGTACCCGTACTAAATGCACACCCTAATTTAACGTGAATGAATAGGCAGTTATTTTACTGGTTTTGCCAAACACAAAAGTGTTCTTGGAGATTTCAGTTAAAGAGCCCATATTATGGGTTTTTGAAAATTCCCCTCCATGTAGTGTGTAACACAGCTCTAAGTGAAGTGAAGTATCCAGCTAAGGCTTAAATCTGTTAGTGTACAGTGATTCTGGTGATTCATCTATAAAAGAGTCGACTCATAGTGCTTCAAACGAGTCGCCTTGATACAGAGTCATTAGGTGTTTCGCCATGACATACTAACGAAACCAAGTTATTCACGTGCACGCGCAAACCCGGGAGATTTCAAACCTGCGGCCCCGCCCTCTGACACAGATACCCACACACACACACACACACACACACACACACACACACACACACAAACACACAAACATGCCGATCGATTAAAGTCACACTGCAGATGGATATTATTGAGTCTCTACCCAAAGATGAAACCTCAGCATTATAGCCAAGCAGTTGGAAACTATTGGAAACTTCTGGGAACTACATGCTACAAAGAATATTTCATCGGCGTTTGTAAAGAAAGGATCAGTAAAGAGTAACTTACTGCTGGACATGACAGGATGGGTTTCTTCCTCCAATTCTCAAGTGTAAGTACTTGCGATTAAAGTTGCCTCGTTGACTCTAGCTTGCAAATGTGTTTAGTTGTGATTTGTTACTTGTAACCGCGTGTACTGTATCAGGTTAACTCGCTTTATTCTCATATCGGGTGCAAAGCCACGTTTAAAACGCGACGCATGCTGCTTTGCCTTTGTTTACGGAGCTCCGTGGAGGAGGGTAGTGTGTGTGTCTGTGTGTGCGTGTGCGAGTGCAATATGTGTGTGTGTGTCTGTGAAAATAGCAGAGTGACACAAGCTAGAAGATCTCCTCAACTGTTTTTGGAGTTTTTGCTCAATAAAATAGATAGACGTCTGTATTTTCAAGTCCATAGTCTGTATTTACATTGACCCACTGGCAGCTAGAATCCACGCCTACACTATCGAGTGTGTATGAACTGTGATTACTTTTAGATTGCTGATTAGCTGTTGGGCATTTCACTCACTCACTGAAGGCAGTCGACCAATCGCAACAGACTGTCATTGGTCCAATCAGCGCAGATTAGCTTCGCGCTAAGGAGGGGTTTGGGAACAAATGAATCACTGGACGATTCATACAGGAGTCGCTGGGATAATTAGGTTAAAATAAATGCAGATTATAAGACCACGAAAGTGTTTTTTGACCTTGCATGCATATTAAACTGTTGTTGGAGACCCTTACAACCAAGATATGACCCTATTTCATGTATAATATGGGCTCTTTAAACCACTTAAGTCACATGGAATATTTTGACAATGTTTTTGATTCCTTTTCTGGACTTTGTGACTCCCAAGAATTTTGCTGTTTATGGAGGATAAGGGAGCTCTCAGATATCTTTAATTTATGTTCTTATGAAACAAAGTTCTCAGGGGATTAGAACGACATAACAGACTTTTCATTTTTGGGTGAACTAAACCTTTAAGTGGCTTACGCACCTTTGCAGCAGTGAGATTGTTTCCTAGCAGAACGTATGTGATGAAGGTGAGGATCGAGATGACCACGGGCAGAGCAGCCCAGGTGTACACACACACTGCATCCAGGTACTTCAGTAGTTTCAGGTGATGCAGCTCTTTTTTACGGGCCTCCTCGATCTTTTGAGTGAAGTGCTCCTCCCAATTATAGTACTTCAGGACACGAATTCCAAAGAGGATCTCTGTCATTAACTTCATGCAAATAAAAAAAAAAATCAAATATTAGATTAGTGACTGGAACTGTTCAAAAGGTTGGGGTGAGTAAAAGTTTTATATATTTGAAAATGTTTTTCAAATGAAGTCTCTTCTGATCATTAAGGAACAAGTGGTAAAACTTTAATATTTCAATATTTTATTACAATACAAAAGGACTTTTGTCTTTGTTTTGTACTATAACATACTTTAAAATGCATTTTTCAGCCATTTTGTAAATTGTCACATGATACCTCTGAAATCATTAAAATATACTGAAATAGCGTTCAAACATTCTTATTATTATCAATAATGAAAACACTAAAGGAACAGTATGTCATTTTTACTGCTAGCACAACAAACAAAGGTGTAGTTTGATGATGCTGTGACTGAGTGTGGAATCATGGGAGTGGTCATCTTCATTATATCCTAAACGCATCATAACAGAGGAGCTCTTATTATGTCCACCGCTTCTGATTCTTTCAGTCATTATCACACGTGGAGGATGCAGCTGTTTTATCATACTAAATACATATTAAAGTGTCTTTGGTGTTTTCCTGTTTTCTATTAAACCAAACTAGAAATCGAGGGATGTGTGATGTCATTAGCATGGCGACACAGAACACGGTCTGTGCCACTAGTTAAAGGTGCAGTAGGAGATTGTCTTTAGAATTTTTTTTTGTTGTGCTGGTTAAAAGTCTCTTCACAAGAATAATGATGAAAGTAAATGATCTAAATGTATGTTTATATTCTGGGTAAAATACAGAAGACTAAAAAATGATCATCCAATTAAAATTTGTCGGGCCGACAATTCCCATAATTCTGATAAGTAGCCCAAACTGTCTGTTAACAAAATGCAGATTTGTACATCTGCAGCCATTCACGCAAATCCACCTGCACACGAGAGAGCAAAACAAATGCTGAATCAAAACTTTTAAAAATCTAAACCTAAATCAACATTATAGTTACTTTTGCACGCTGGAGAATGGATGAAACCATGGCTGAAGTATTTCTTTTAGACAGATAATGTCATGTCAGACAGGTAATGTTATGTTTTAAAACTCTTTGAGTCAATCAAAGCTTATGTAGATTGTGTTGTTATGAATGGGTTATATGCACAAAAGTGTTGCATAGCCACGAAAATCTTTTTTATATTTTTTTTATTTAGTTTAACAACAGAAGATAGGTAAATAGTGCTAAAAGTTTACTGAGGTTTTATATTCACATTGGTTCAGTTTTGAACAATCACAACCTGTGACATGCTACCTATATTGTTTACCATGCTACTCAGAATATTTAGTATGAAATAGCATGTAAGTATGGCCAAAGTCCCTGTAAGGCAAGTCATTTCACTTGGCGGCCATCTTTGAAACACCTCTCGAGCAGTATGCTGGGGCATTCTGTTGGAATGAGGAAACATCAAATTCTCCAAAACTGTTTGACAAGCTTGATGGAATTTCATATTAGGAATCACTAATAAAATTAAACAACAACTGTCTCTTTAGTTTCATTTTCAAAACATCCAAATCACACAAAATCTGCAGAAACTCATGTCTGGACTGAGCTTATCCCCTGGAGTTTTGTCAGTCTTTAGCGATTGATGATTGGCTCCTGTATTAGAAGGTGGGCTTTATTTGCCACATTCCCCATTCAAAAAGATCCGAGTGACATGTCTTGTGTATTCTATAGTCTTTGGTATGGCTTAGTAATAAGTGTAATTCCAGCACATCACCAGCCAACCCCTAAGCATACAGTAGTCCCTTTAGCATGTGTGAGATTGAGACGTTGCATGTATGAAATATTGCACATTATGACAAGTTTTGCTAGCTAAATACATAACTGCAAACATGCTACATATAATACAGTTTTTCGTTGGGAATTGTAGTATTATAAAGTACTGTAAAGTTTTCTAACTGGCCAAAGACATGATCTAGTGGGTCTCTTTCATCTTTAATGTGCACGTTCGTGATTTCAGAAGACGTGGCTTTGAACGGCAGGGGAGGGACTGTGTTTCAAAGATACTATGCTAACCCTTTAGCATTTAGGCAGATCACCTACTGCACCTTTAAAATTGCTTATTTCTCTAAATTTGAACATTCTTCAAAACACTTGGTATACTCTAACTACATAAGTATATAAATTAAATATAAGTATAACAACGGTTATTTTATTTGGGAAATTAAGAAGTAATCATAATTCAGATTTAAAAATCGGTAATAAGGTTATAGAAAGACTATTTGCAATTACATTTCTTGCTGTTGTATTGGACCATAAAATTAGTTGAAAACCGCAAATAAATGATCATATCAAAATTAGTCAAAACTGTTGCAATAGTGTATAAAGCAAGATTTATCCTGGACAATAAATCAATGTATGTTCTATTATATAACACACTTATGTTGCCATCTACGAGTTACTGTGTTGAAATTTGTGGGAATAGATATAAATCTAACTTATGACCCTTATGTATAATGCAAAAAAAAAGTAATTAGACTGATAGAAAATGTGGGGTATTTGGAGCAAACAAATTCTTTATTTTTAAAACGGAAACTACTTAAATTTAGTGATTTGCTTAAATTTAAAATGGCACAATTTATGTTCAAAGCTAGGAATAAATTACTTCTGAAATGCATAAAAAAGTTTTTTGTTTTTTTTAAAGACAAGGGTTTTTTTATCTAAGAATAGAACAAAAATTTAGGAGGTTGAAAACAAGGATGTGTTTAAAAAGTTTGTGTATGTCTGTATGTTATGTTGTGTGAAATTATGGAACAGTCTAGAACATATTCTCAAACAATGTCAGGATATTAATCAATTTAAAAAGTTGTATGAATATATATTAATAAAGGAATATAATGATGAATAGAGGTGATGGAAAAAGAATCAAATGAGAAGGGTATGATGAATTTTCAATTAATGGCAGTTTGCAGTACTGTGTATTTTTAGTGTATGTAATAAAACGTAAATGCATAAAAGGGAATCAAATATATAATATTTCAGATGCCAAAAGGATCAAATATGTCTCATGCAAAGCTCATATGTCCCATGTAAAATGGAAGAGATAAGTAAAAGAAGAAATAAGTTTAGGTAATAGACGAATTATGTATGTGGTAATGGGGTGGGAAAATAAGCTTGTGCTTCATCCCGTTCCATTTTCGACCATGTTGAAATGTATTTTGTTTGAGAATTATGTATGATATTTCTTTTCGTAAATAAATAAATAAAAATCAAGTCAGCAAATCTATAATACTGTTCAAGTGTTTTTCGGGTATTTTACCTTTACATACTGTGCCTTCCATGCATCCTTGCTAATTTGACCCATGAATGACAACGTATTTGGACAAAGACAAACATTATTAACAGGAAATATTTAAAAATATATGCAATGCAGTCCCACCTTCACTCTGCCATCTTTGTGCTGCAGCATATGTTTATTGTTTTCCAGAATTCGGGAAGCCAGGACTTTATTCAAAGGCACAAGCAGCACGGCTACACCCACTCCACCTAAAAAGGCCACGCCCACCTGCAGGTACAGCAGGTAAAGTGCAAGAACAAACTGGAAGGGAAGACTCCACACCTCATGGAAGCTGTTGAAGAAATTGACCACGCGGTCAGTGTCCGTGCTCATAAAGTTGACTACCTCACCCATGTTGAAGCGAGCCAGAGAAGGCGCATTGACTTTTAAGGCTTTGCTGTAGATGGTGGAAATCACAGCAGCCCGAGCTTCCAGGGCAACCTTTGATACTTCATAAACAAAGATGTTTTTTAGCAGGGCAGCAAGAAAAGTACTAGCAAAAAGCCCTACAGCGCACCACACACCCTTGCTCAGTGGTGCTCCTTCAGTCTCCATGAAACCCACCAGTCCACCAAGAAGAAGGGGTCCTGCAAAAGCTAACATGCTAGCTACTAGCTTCAACCCTCCCAACAGGTAGTAGCGTAAACCAAAGGCCTTGTGCAGCACTTGCAGAAGCTTGACTTCATGTTCCGCTTCACCTTCGCAAATCCTTTCCGGTTGAGCTTCACTCCAAGAGTTGTCCTGCAGGTTTCCTCTCGGACGTCTATCCGGTCTCTCAGGTCTTTCCAGAGCTTGTGAATGGAGGCATTTCTCCCAGCACTGGTAGAACCGGCGGGTGACTGATTTGGTACGCAGTCGACTTGGAAGCTCAAAGACATCACTTGGTCTCTCCAGCTCTCCACGTTTACCTCGATTTAGCAAAGGGTTGAGCCACAGATAGAGGAGTCTGGAAAGCAAGCTGCTGCCATCCTCAGCAACAGTCACCTCTTCGAAGGGTTCAAAAGTAACAATTAAAGGAGCTTCATCTTCTGCATTACATGACAGAAGGTCTCTTTGTGTTCTGTAACAGGGAAAGATGTACCCAAGCAGGTAGACCAACACCAGGGCACCTCTGGTTACTGTGAAAGCTAGACGAATAACCTGCAGGGGCTGTGAGACTCCGTGGTGAATAATTCCTTGGGTGCAGGCAGTCAGGTTAAAAGCGAGATTAGGAATGGAGAGAATAAGTGCCACAGGAAGCAAAGCAGGACCTCGAGTCCTTCTGTAAATGGACTTCTGTAAGGACAAAATGGCTCCAAAGTGAACCAGGAAGGCTAATATGCCGCATCCATCGGCTAAGGTGTCCAGATATATATCTGGGGCCTGGAGCTCAAAAACCAGGACCAAGTCTCCAATAAATAAGAGAAATACGAGTAAGGTCGATGCAGCCCTTAAGCTCCAGCCAATGGGAAGGGAGGATACGATATGGATAAGCCTGTGGGTAATAAAACAAAGATCATTTGAAAGCATAAAGGTTTTGACATCAACAAACTTAACACATGAATATATCTGAGGCTTTTCTGAGAGATTCATTCATTTTTTTCCCCTTCGACTTAGTCCCTTAATTCATCAGGGGTTGCCACAGCGGAATTATCTGCCAACTTATCCAGCATCTTTTTTACACAGCGGATTCTCTTTCATCTGCAACCCAGTGCTAGGAAACACCCATACACTCTCACACTCACATTCACACACATACACTAAAGCCAATTTAGCTTATTCTATTTACCTATAGACCATTTTCTTAGAACACAAAATTACCCCTTATGCTTTGCGTGTATGCGCAAGGAGAATGCTAAGAACTTCCGGTCGGCAGCCGATGCTTGTAAACAGTCACATTTGGACAGCTTTGAAACGATAGTTTTAATCTAATTTACCTGCTTTTATCATCTTTGAAATAATACTGTTGTCGATCAGCGCCACCTCCTGGACTCATTATTTTAAAAAATGTTATTTAATAGGATGAAAAACCACTGCTGCGGGGCATTTTCCCCTCATCATCAGACAGCATCTTCTGCAGTTTAAATAAAGCATTGTCATCGCTAAAGTCAACATTTTCTCTTTCTTTCAAACATTTCCCAACCCAAACAGATATAATTCACCAATATTTTGATACACACGTAGCCTATTGTACTGTCCCACTGACACACTGATTAAATAACTGTGACAAAGTGAAAATAAAGTGACATTTTGAAATGATTCAATTAAATTAGATTCAAATGACAGCAAAACACAAACCGTAGTAAATACAACACACTAAATGAAACATAAACAGCTCGTGATTAGAATCAACATGCAAATCAGCCAGCAGAGTATCAGAAATTGACTTTTATTAATCACTTTTGTAAATTGCATGACTTGCATATCTGTTAAGTTTCATGCCTGTAATCTGGTCTGCTCTATGATGCAGTGAAGTATTGGGAAACACACACTGTTTTTCTGACGGCAGATACGTGAACTAGGAGAACATTTTTCTCACGCGCATGAACTACATTTGAGAGATTAACAGCTTTAACATACAACTTTCTAAGTTGTGTCACAAAAACAGTCCGTCATGCACACAAACGCTATTTAAACCCATTTTTAGAGCGCAAATTACCTATTGTGAACGCTGTAAACGGAAGTTCTAACCATTCTACCAGAAGACGCTGCTCGCTATGGCGACCTCCATGCAGCAGCTAAGAAAAAGGTCTATAGCATGTATGTAGATACAGTTGAAGTCAGAATTATTAGCCCCCCTGTATTATTAGCCCACCTGTTTATTTTTTTCCCCAATTTCTGTTTAATGGAGGGAAGATTGTTTCAGCACAATTCTAAGCATAATAGTTTTAAAAACCTATTTCTAATAACTGATTTATTTTATCTTTGCCATAATGACAGTAAATAATATTTGACTAGATCATTTTCAAGACACTTCTATACAGCTTAAAGTGACATTTAAAGGCTTAACTAGGTTAATTAGGTTAACTAGGCAGGTTATGGTAATTAGGCAAGTTATTGTATAATGATGGTTTGTTCTGTAGACTATCGAAAAAAAAAATTAGCTTAAAGTGGCTAATAATTTTGTCCCAAAAATGGCTTTAAAAAAAATTTAAAACTGCTTTTATTCTTGCCGAAATAAACCAAATAAGACTTTCTCCAGAAGAAAAAATATTATCAGACATACTTTGAAAATTTCCTTGCTCTGTTAAACATTAGTTAGGAAATATTTAAAAAAGGAAAAAAAAAAAATCAAAACGGGGCTTATAATTCTGACTTCAACTATATATATAATAAGCACCCGAAGAAAACCCATGTGAACACGGGGGGAACATGCAAACTCCACACTCAAACCAGCAACCCTCTTTCTGTGGGGTGACAGTGCTAACCACTGAGCCACCATGTCACCCTAAGAAAGATTTCAAATTATAAAAAATTCGGAGTCGAGGGATTTGATTTTATCCAGTATAATTGATTGGATCTTGACTAAATGTAATTCCAGTATCGCCTTGTCATGTTTAACTACTTTTACTTGGAACGGGCCTCAACCTGAAAAAGGATCTCAGGGTTAAAAATGCTACCAAAATTAGGAAGAACTTATGCCCAAATTTAAAAGGGTTCTTGCACACTTTTCCTAGTAAACTTACATGACATTACCAAGACCTTTAGTTAAATATTCATGACTTAATGTTTCATGTAATATCCACATATATGTGGTAAATAATAAGAAAAGAAAATGCATGTTCAAGTTTAATATGGCATATGGTAAAATATGTGACAATCTATATTGTTTATATTTATTTTCTTTATAAAATTTATTTAGATATTGCTTACATAGCACTAACAATGTAAAAGTATGATTGGACAAGGACAGAAAAGAAGAACAACTAACCATACCCTCAAGCATAATTGTGACACAAAAAACTTGACAATGACAAAAAATGAGTGAAAACTAATGGTTGGACTTATGAATCGTAGATTGGAAATTCATTAAAAATTACAAATAAAACATGACAAATAGTTCATCATTAAATTAATAATAAAAAACTTACATAAAGTATAAAATCAATTGTAGAAAAAAAACCAATTGTAATCATACGCAAACATTGGAAGGAGGAACAATACTATTTTCTGGAAATAAATGTTTCACACTTAACAAAACAAAATATTAAGTGTTATGCAAGTGCAATTTAAGGTTATTGTTACTCAAGTAAGTAAATAAGAGAACTTAAAGTAAAAAAAAAGTATAGCACTAAAATCAAAAGTGAACTACTTTATGCTGATATTAATATGATTAACAAATGGCATCACTTCACTACTTTTTAGCAGCAACAATTACTTCAGCAAAAATATGCAAAGCAAAAAAATACTCTATAGTAAAAGCTAAAGGGTGCTGTGGGTTCACCAGCTCCACTTTACTCCTGCTTGACTTATAAATGATAAGTTAGTAATAGTATATACAGCAAACAACCCAAATGTAGTTTCTGCTGAGGGAGAGTGTTTTCTCAAAAAGGATGTTAAAATGAAACCAAAAGGGATTTCAATACATAAACATATCAGTGATAATTAATATGCTCTCTGTCCTGTCCTGAAGTAGGGCTAGATAAATATGAGCACTTGCTTTGCATTTACCACATGCAAAACTAGCTGCCGTCTTGCTGACTGTATGAACATATTTTAGACATGCTGGCATGTGTCATCACAAGACTTTTTAGAATAATACAAATTGGTCACCTTTATTACCCACACTATCTTAGCTCTGCAGTTAGAGATCGTTCTGGACAAAAACACTCAAAATGTTGCCTGAATTAGAGTGAAAGTTCCGTTACTTTTCCAAAATATTGTGGGTTAATTCTTTTTTTTTTTTTTTTTTTTTTACAAAACGTAGGTGGTCCGTTCTTCATAACTTGCTTGATTATCTAAACGATCTAAGGTGATCTGGCAGATCCTGGAGCTTTTAATCTTGATTAAAATGTTACATTTTAACATATTTGTGTGTGTTGAGCATCACTTGAGACAATGTTAGCACCTGTCTGCTTAAATTGTGGAGACATCTGGATAATTTGGAACTTTTGTCAGCTAATTTCATCTTACAAGTTTAAAATAATTTTTAGAGCGGTATCAAAATCTGTGACGTACCACGTAGCACAAATCTGCTAGTGGAGGGATGGCGTGTCATTTTCTCATTATTATTCATAGCGGAGTTTTCTTATCCTATAAGAAGACCCTGCTTCTTAATTATTCATGAGAGCATGTGCTTTCCGAAGGCAAGGCAGACCTGGCAAACTGTGAGAAACTGTGTCGGCACACGACCTGCTGCACTGCTATCCACTGTGTTTGCATTTAGACCCGAGGACTGAGGAGGACAGAAGTCCTCCTCATTTATAGTGTTTATATAAACATGATTATCTTTATAATGATATAACAAATTATGTGTACATGAAAATATGAATAAGTTATGTGCTGTTCATATCTTTGCATTTTTACTTTGTAAACTATAAAATCATAGTTCTGAGTGTCATCAAAACTTCTAATGTGATAAGACAATGGAACATTTTACTCAAAATCAAAAGTACAAATAATATCTTTAAAGTGGTCTCTTCATAACATTACCATTTAAATGATTGGGGTTTTAAAGGTTATTTATGCACACCATAATTGCAATCATTTGATGAAAAAACAGTAGTGCTAGTACTATAATATTACAAAACACTTTTTTATTTACAATACATATTTTTATGTAAACTAGTCAAGCGAGTTGCAGCAGCCATTACTTTTCAGTTGTACAATTCTTCAGAAAACGTTGTAATATTCGAATTTAGCACTTTAATTTATTAATACAAATAAATAAACCTAACGTATTTGAAACATTATTTTAATTGCAAGACTATACATGTGCTTAGTATCACATTCAACTAATTGAATGTGTTCATACTAGATAAAAGCATAAATCTATCTTTAAAAATTCCAACCACAAACTTTTGAATGGTGACGTATTTCAGCATATGCTATTTACTAAGCCTGGTTTCTCTCAAAGTTTTTTTTTTCCTTCACTTTTGTCAATTGGTGAAATTTATTCCTCACCACTGGCTTGCTTGATCGGGAATTGTGGAGATGCACATGTATGGATTTGATCTTCAGTGTTTGGACATTCAGCAGTAAAAATTAAACCACACTGAACTGAACTAAACTGAACTGAACTTCAACTCTGAAAACTGGCGTTGACACAATCTACGTTATGAAAGTGCTATAGAAATAAAGATGAATATAATTAAACTTCTTATAATAGCTCTGTCCACTCACCTGGGCACACTAATATAACAGGCACTGATGACTGCAAAGACAGCATGGGGCAAAGATCCCAGCAGAAGCTGGTTAGCACAAGGGCTGATGGTGCCATTCTGCCACACAGGGAATGGACTGTCCACATCAGTGTGACAGAGCTCTGATATGAACTCAGCTGCACCTATATCTCCCCCCATGACCTCCTGAAGACCCCCGAGGGCTGAATCACTGCCCTAGGATGAAAAACGAAGTCTGTAAGTAAATTACAGCATATAAAAAAATGCATCAACAGTACTTTACCTTATCAAACAATACGTGTTTACTTAGAAATCCGCATACTTAGGGAGCAATTTTCGACAATGTACGCTAACGTTAATCAGATATGCAGATCTCCAGTTTATAACAAACAGATATTTCACGTCTTAATAATTTCAGTTTGGATTTCTTGCTCAAGCAGCCGGTAATGCATTTAGTTGATAAATGTATTGTGTGACATTATACTCAGATGGAAGTATTAAAGTTACCTGTGAGCAACCGGTAATGTTGTTATTATCCAGGCATTTTGCACGTCAGCGCAGGGCGTGAAGCTGAAGACCGGAAAATTGCCTGATTAACTTCCCTTCAAAATAAAGGTCCTCAAGGCAGCAAGCACAGTGAGAAAATACTAAAACTATTATGGTTCTAAAATGTTGTTTTTAATATTGTTAAGCTCATGTCGAGGCTTCTTGTAGACAAAAATACAAACACTTATTAATGCTTTTATTTTGTTACGACTGCAAATTTCCTCACGGTACCATTAAAATCAAAGGTAAATAAATATATTTTTACACAGCCTATAATAAAAACATGTCCATATCACAGAGGTGAACTGTCAGGGTGCCTTCTTGGCCATAAGAGATAGTATTTACATTTTTGAAAAGACAATCTTTTAAAGTTTTCGGTTAACGTTTTGTTTATCTATTTTTTTTCGTTTTCAAAGTTTAAAGTTTTATATTATATTATGTAAAATTACACATATAAAATCGCATTTAGTTAGTTTAGTATCGTCTGACAGCTATAGTTTTTATAGTTACATTTTTGTGTTTTTTCTTTTTTTTGGTCTGTACAATTAATATAATCTTGATTAATTATGTTAGTGTTAAGGTTACGTAGCTGTGGAAATGAGAAAAATGCCAAACTACACTAAAAATTAAAAAATATTCAAAAATGATTCAATGTTAAGTGGTTGTAAACAATTTATTTGAGCTGAATTTAAACAAACAAATTAAGTTGCATATTGATGAATTTAAATTGTTTGTTGAAATTTCACACATTTAAATAGTTTGCACCAATCCTACAGACATCGATTTTTCAGTGTATAAATTTTAACTATAATTTCCCTAATTCATATTTATTTTATATGCTGAATATTCTATCTTGTGCTAGTTGGTCATGCTGCACTCTTCATCAGCTCTACTCTTCAACATGCAATGAATAATAAAATAACTTGCCTCTAGATTGCGACCCCGGATTAATAAATGGATTAATAAAGGGACTAAGCCGACAAGAAAATGAAGGATAGTTTTTTTACTATTTTTTTAAATTTTACCAAAAGTAAAATAGACTCGTCTAAATCAGTCCAAAGCAAGCCGAAAGACACATTCATATTTGTTTACTTAAACTAACTAAATAAATTACCTTTACTATCACAACTATTCCACAACAAGTATAGGGTACAGAGAATGCAATTAATTATATTAAAATAATACAAAATAGTTGACCAATATAATAAAATATAATATAATAATTTTAATATATTTCATTTAAAATAAGCACTTTAAAGAAATGATATGGTAAAAATGAGCAGAATTAAGCAGAACTCTTTGTAAATTGTGTTTAAGAATTTAAATAGTTTTAACTAAATGTTCTTCCAAGTTTCCACAACCAAATTAATATAAATTTAAGTAAGATTTAAGGTTTACTGAACTGACTGACTGAAAGGCATGATAAAAAACAAAACAAATGTTTAACATATTAGAAACTATGTCAAATAAACCATGTTCTTGTTTATATACATTTTCATGTTTACTGTATTTAGATAACATCTGCTGAACATTCATTTTGATTGAGCAAAACATGATCAGCATATGTGAAATTGGGCATGACTGTTTTATTAGAACAAGGCAAAAGCTGTATGTTCCTTAACAGTAACACAACACAGTAACTTAACACAACAATGGACAATACAGACGAAGAACTGAAGACCCATCAAGAACTCAATTCAGTCCTGTTGAACTCTTTTTTTGAATTACTGTGTGACGTCACATGTAGTTGGAGTCACGGACGAGCCCAAAGTCATGTTCGGTCCTCAGTGCTGTAATGAGACAGACTGTAGTTTGTTGATGTGTGTGCGTTTTTGAGAATGGAAGTTCATACTACTATTTAGTGTTGGCATAAAGAGTGTACATGTATACTTTTTAATGTATACTGTTTTGTTCTACCTCAATGTTTGGAGATTCCATAGCTAAAAGAGTTTGCTTCATATATCTATATAAATAGACTGTTAAAATCAATGTTTACTGTATATACTTATATTAATAATGCTAATTGAAACTTTACGATGTTTATACCTTTATAATTAGTATTCAAAGATACTGAAAATGGTTTATGTGATGTATAGCAAGTTGTATTGATAGATTATACAATACGTATCAAGAGTTTTACATGGCTTTTTGTTATTACTGGTGCAAGAGCTCCGCCTAGTGGCCATTTGCGGATGTACCTTTGGATTACTATTCGCCATTCAAAAATGTTTATTTGTTGTCATTTAAGGAGATTTGTTTTAGAACTTTGTTTAATCTATTGTTATTGCTTTATTTCAGAAGCCACACACACACACACACACACACACTACGCAAATCTAAATGCACAGCTAAATGTGTAAACTGCTTGAAGATGAGATTGAATAAATCAATGTGCAGAATATAAAACTGTCGTCAATGTTGCCTGTTCACCTCTGACCGGGTTTAAGGAGTAGATGTTGACCACACAGTACATACGCACATGCATCTAACACAAATCACACATGAAAGGTAAATCGCCTCATAATAAAGTACCTCAAGACATGGCCAATTTATAATTGCAGCAAACTGTTTGGAAGCATTAAAAGTGTCCAAGAAGATGTCCAAAATCTTTACACACATTAACCCAGAGACTGTTTAGATCATATGCATGTCACTGATGAAAAGATGACTGATGTTTACTGTATGATGACCGAAATGGCCTCAAAACCCAGCAGGCACAACAATGTGACATCAGATTGACATTATACCCGAATGTTGTGGGGACGTTGCATTTTGTTTGGAAAAAAAATCTCGTTGATGTCAGAAGTCAGTGTCAGGCTAACATCAATGTCCACCTTTCAACCTAAAATCAACCAAATATTAACGTCTAATTAGGGCTGGGGGATCATTCGATATCGATAATTATTATGATAAATGATTTTTCGATAAAACCATAATGACAGTTGGATAATTTCTCGATAATATTTACGCACTATTTGTAACGCTGCACAGGCATTTTGCAACCTGCCCTTCCGAGTGCCGCACACAGAATACAAGTTTACAGTCATACAGTGTCTGTTGCACTTGGAGTAAGATAAAAATAAGATAAAAAAGGTCAGAGTCACAGACATTGTTGACAGGAAACGTCACTAGACTTAAGTAGTCTTGAGCTACTTAGGGCTCTATTTTGACGATCCATGCGCAGAGCGCAAAACGCAGGGCGCAAATGCTTTCAGGGCGTGTCAGAACGCATTTTTGCTAATTTAAGGACGGGAAATCTGCTTTGCGGCTTGGCGCATGGTCTAAAAGGGTTGAGTTTATTTTCTTAATGAGTTAAAGGTGTGTTTTGAGAATAAACCAATTAGAGTCTCATCTCCCATCACATTTAAGAGCCAGCTGCATCGCGCCAAGCCAAGAGTGCATTCGCTATTTACAGGACGTAAAGTAAGTCTAAGGGCTCTATTTTGACGGTCCATGTGCAGAGCGCAAAACGCAGGGCGCAAACGCTTTCAGGGCGTGTCAGGATGCATTTTTACTAATTTAAGGACGGGAAATCTGCCTTGCGCCGTGGCGCATGGTCTAAAAGGGTTGAGTTTATTTTCTTAATGAGTTATAGGTGTGTTTTGAGAATAAACCAATTAGAGTCTCATCTCCCATTACCTTTAAGAGTCAGGTGCGTCGCGCCAAGAGCGCATTCGCTATTTACAGGACGCAAAGTAAGTCTAAGTGGAAAAAATGAGCATTTCACAAGCAAACAGTTAACAGTTTTTTAACAGAAAACTGTTAAGCAGAGCATCTACTGCGTGAGAATGAGAGATAAAGGATCACTTTCACATTCGCTCTTGGATAGGGAAACCTTTACGCACAGACATCAATTAGCCTGTAAATAATTAATTGTGTTTGTTAAGCGCAAATATTCGTTTCAAAACTATTTCTAAATTCAGTTCTAATTTCAAGCAAATGAATTTCAATTCAATTCAGCTTTATTTGTATAGCGCTTTTACAATGTAGATTGTGTCAAAGCAGCTTCACATAAATGGTCATAGTAACTGGAACAGTGTGGTTCAGTAACTGGAACAGTGTGGTTCAGGTTTTAGTGTTTAAGTTCAGTTCAGTTCAGTTTAGCTCAGTTCAGTGTAATTTAATCATTACTGAGAGTTCAAACACTGAAGAGCCAATTCATCGATGCGTAGCTCTACCAATCCTGAACCATGCGAGGCAGTGGCAACAGCGGAGAGGGAAAAAAAACTTCACCTGATGGGAGTGAAGAAAAAAAACCTTGAGAGAACCAGACTCAGTTGGGCACGACCATTTTAATTTCTCCGCTGGCCAAAAGTCTTGTACAGAACTTCATTCGCCGTGGTTTATGCTGGAAGATGGCCTCAATGAAGACTCGTCTGTCCCTGGAGCGTCGCTGGAATCAGACTCATGTTCTCCAGTCCCCACGACCATCAGCGCAGCAGCAGCTCAGGATATGGCCTGGTCCCAGATATGGAATCCTTGGGATCATCACGTCGCTGGTCTTGGATCCAATCAGTGACTCCGCCTAATCTGAGGACCTCGGGATGAGTATCCCCAGGTGAACATAGAGAATAAAGAAAATAATTAGCGTAGCTGCTGTTCATAGTGTATATAAGCAAGATGCAGAAGCCAGTGTGGAACCCGCTAGGTGATGCATTGAGTGTATGCTTTACTAAACAGATAGGTCTTTAATCTAGTTTTGAACTGGGAGAGTGTGTCTGAGCCTCAGACGTTATCAGGAAGGCTATTCCAGAGTGTAGGAGCCATGAAAGAGAAGGCTCGATCTCCTTTACTTGATTTTGCTATTCTAGGTACTACCAGAAGCCCTGAATTTTGAGATCTTAAAGAGCGAGTTGGTTCGTAGCGAGACAGAAGGTTGGTTAGATAAACAGGAGCTAGATTATTAAGAGCTTTATAGGTGAGAAGTAATATTTTAAATTCAATACGAAACTTAACAGGCAGCCAGTGTAAGGAGGATTAAAATTGATAAAATAAATGAATAATAATAACAAAATGTGCTCAAAAACCTGAGTTATATCCTAAAACACATGCTGTGCCCCATATGGTGTAAAACCTGACAGGTGGGCAAATCTAAGCTTGTTTTTAATAAAACAAATATAAATATGGATATAATAAATAATACTGCTAATAATATTACCATTATACAAAAGCAAATTGTTATGAATGAACTGAAAAAGCCTCCCGAGATGAAGAAGACATAAAAGCAGTGATTTTTCATATTTATGTAGGCTAGAAAATAATATGTTTTGTAATATTTTAATTCTTTATATTTATATCCTATATATATTCTTATTATATCCTATATATATCCTTAAAATTTACATTTTTTCATATGTAAAGATATTTGTCTATTGCTCTCTTTTGTGTATTAAGCAGTGCGTAAGCGAGGCGCAACTCTGCGCCGGAGTTTAGACCGGGTTTGTTTTGGTCTAATGAAAAATCTATTTTAGTTTCTCAAAATAGCAACGCGCCAGCAGTCCGCCTCAGAACGCCTTCCTTTTTAGACCAGAACGCATATGGGCGCACAAATGAGCGCTAATGCATTTGCTATTTAAACAGCGTAGCTCAACGCCTCAAAACGACTCTTGCGCCAAGCTAAAACTACCAAAAGACTATTGCGCCGCGTCTTGCGCCACACTGCGCCGGGTGTATGATAGGGCCCTTAGTCTTTTGCAATTCAACACAAAACTGCGCAGACGACTCGTGTCATCAAAAGCAGGCAACACCACAAACCTGTTTCATCATTTAAAACAATGCCACCCTTATGAAGATGCAACGAAATTACAAACCCAAAAAAGTGTTGGTAAACCAGCGCAACTACCCAGCAGAGTCTCGTGTCATCATTTTCGAATGCCGTGCCAGTGCCTTACAAGAAAAAACCCCCAGAAAAGACAGACAAAATATATGACAGACAACACAATCTCAAACACATCTCAATGAACTCTTGATGCTTGCTGTAAACTACAGGCTGCATTAAGGTTGTTTGTTACGACATCAATAGGATTTTTTTGTTGTCAAGCTTATGTTTCCTTTCTAATATCATGATATTTTCTTTAAAATCTGTTTTACCACTGTTGTCTCTCACCGATGGTAAATCAACCAGCCTTTATAAATTTAAAGGACATAATCACCAAGGAGAAATCAGATGCTCAAGACATAATCTTTAAAATAATGACATATTAAAAATGCAGCAAATATATGACAGACGTTTACAACAGCAGTGGATCATTAATTAAATCCTTATTTTCCACGGAGCGAAGCATCATACATATTTGAAACAAATTTCATTTTGTGTAATGTGTAACTTAATTTTGATGTATGGTTTGTTGGTTAGTTATCTACAGCATAAACAAGAACGAATAACATCAATCAATAGATCATCAAGTAATCGTTAGCATCCCTAAATAAAATGTATTAACGGATATTTCACCCTAAATTTACCATACTCACCATTAAAAGAAGAGTTCATCCAAAACAAAAAAATATGTGACCATTAACTCACCTTTTACTTGTTCCAAACTTGTTTTATTATTTTCTGATGTTGAACAATAATATCCAATAACTTGTATTGTCTTATTATTTTATTTATATTGTCAGACAGCTAAGACATTTCACAAAATGTGTTAAATCAGCTGCACAAAGGGATTGGTATGCTGAAAATCCTATAAAATTGATGGATATAAAGATTTTACATTTATTGTGGTAAATATCGATATTGACCGATATAAAAAAAGATTATCATGATAGTTATTTTTTGCCATATCACCCAGCTCTACATCTAATGATGTTACAGCTTGGCGTTGTGTGGACGTTACCACTATGACGTCTGTCAGATGTTGGATTTTGGTTACAACACCTGATAAATAATTGTCAATATTTGTCGTCAATATTCTGTTTGTTTAAGAGGTTGGCTTGACGTTGGATTTTGGTCACTTTCGAACACAAACTAAAATCAACCAAACATCAACATCTTTTGTCGTCATTGTTGGACATCAAAATAACTTTGTCCTTGGATGCTGGCTAGACATTGAATTTTGGTGACCTAACATTACAATCTTAATCTAACCTAATATTATTGTCTTATGACGTGTGCCTGCTGAACAATAACTAAATGCACTACAGAATGTTACGTTTACACACACGTGCACAATTTACATGTAAATGTATCAGCTTTTAACAGCGTAAAACTCACTACTCTTGAGCACTTCTGAAATGTCTACTTTTTACTCATACTTTGAACAATATTCACAACAGATACTTTTACTCTACTCACACTACATTTTTAGGTAAGTAATGGTACTTTTACTTGAGTATGATTTTGGAATATTTGGAATATTTCATATTTGGAACTATATGTCACTTTAATTGTATGTATGGGTTGGGTTAAAAGATATAGAATCATGCTGTCATTAGCATAACACATTAATATGTGCATTTTAAAAACCAAAAAGGTAAAGCTATAATTTAAGTTGGCCCCTACTAAGATTTCCACTCTGTAAAAATAACATGATTAAAAATAGGAACAAGTGGTCTTGATTATTATTCATGTTTTAGCTAAATTTTTGTTAAACGCTATACAAGCAGTTTTATAATCAGTTCAATGTAATTAAAGTTAAAATGACTCAATTAATTTATAATTCATATAATTTATAGTCAATTTATAGAAATTTTAAACATAATATTTCAAGGCAACTATGTTATTTTTATAGTGCATGAACTAGGTATGTGTTTTTTAAAATGACATCTCTTGAAATATTAGTAGCTTAGTCATGGATTACAACATTAAATAAGGCAGACTGCAAAATAATAAATTATTATGCTTATAAAACATCTTTACTTAAGTGGTATGCAATACTTGTTTATTACTCTTGACTCATTAAGTGATAAACCTGTCCAATGAAAGTCTCTAAAATGTTGTCTTAGCATCAAAATAACTTAATTTTGATCTTATTAATGTGCTTAAATGCACAGATCACCAAATGTAACTTTCCTTACCATTTACTCACTCCCTAGTGCTTCTTACCTTTTATGACTTTCTAATGATAACACAAAGGAAGATATTCTGAAGATTGATTTTAAAAAGCAGCCATTGACATCTATAGTAGCATAAAAATACTATAGACCAGTGGTTCCCAAACTGTGGTACATGTACCAGTAGTGGAACGCAGGCTTCCTTCTAGTGGTACGCGGAGGAATCGCGAAAATGAAACACACTTTTAATCATTTGACGCAAAAGATAACATGTGACATACAGCAGTTTTCTTTTTACTTTGTAAGAACAGTGCCATTTTAATTTAAATGTTATATTTTTTTGTTTGTTTTTTGTTTTTATCTGTAAGCACAGGACTGTTAATGTACTGTTTTTTTTAATGGTTTACATGGATGATGACAATAATATTCTAATTAAGAATTAATCTGCCTTTTTTTGGCCTACTATGCTACAGTATTTCAATACTTAAATACTGGTTATTATGGTGGTACATGGAGAGACATTTATTTCTGAGGTGGTACTTGGTGAAAAAACTTTGAGAATCGAAACTTTGAGAAGCTTTTTGAGAACCGAAAACAGTGGTTGTTTTCCCCCAACCTTCTTCAGTATATTCAGCAGAAGAAGAAAAAAATCAGTTTTAGAATGAGTGGAAAATGAATAAATGATAAGTGAGTGAATTATCCCTTTGCTAAAAATGCTCTTGTCCTACAAAAGCTACTATCATGATATTTGATGTTTGTTTGAGCATATTCCAATGCTGTTTGATATTTAAAGCGTCAGTATCACTATAAAATGCATTTGATGTCCCACAAGATTGATTCAGTCCTATATGAACATAATGTGAAACAAGGAAATTCTGGTACATGCGGGTAGAATTATAATTGTTTTGAAATATGTTTGTGTCCATTTTTGCCATATCCTTTCATTGAGTGGATGTGATTTTGCCATGTCCCACACACTGCTCAGCCAACATCAGTGAAAAATAAGTAGGTAAATTAGATACAATTAAAATGATTTTTAAATATTCTCATTGTCTTTATCAAGTTATTTGATAAAATAAGTCATTTTGATCACTTTTATTTTGTTTTAATATTATTAATAATCGTTTTGCACGTGTCTTTGAAATTGCTGTCCACTCTCATGATGTGGTAAATCCCTCTGATGTACTCATGACATCTCCATGCCCATTTTGTCCTTCTTCAGAGAAGCTTAAAACACTAACAGGAACTATCTACACTTATGTTTGCTATTTTTCCTCATATTGTGTTTAAAACTGAATGTTCTCAAGCTTAACATGTCCTGACACAGTGAAATATTAATTAATATAAAAAAAATTCAGAAATTACAAATATAGCTTTTAAACAGTACACAAAGAGCTTAAATAGGGAAACACTTTGCCAGCTGCAGGTACGACCTGTGTTGAATAAATGCTAACTTTAGCCAAAAATGTCCTCCCTGTCATTGTCATTGTATAATGGAGCACATTGACTGTTTGAAATAAAAATACATGGCCACCCTGTCATCTTGTTTTTCACCTTCAGGTTTAACTTTTATGAAAATAAACAAATTGTTTATCACCTCAGCAAAACATTGTGTGTGATTTCCTAATTAATCAATAAGGGCCAGTTAATATTGTTTGGCAGTTTGACAAAAAAATGTAGATAGGTTTTATTTGGGAAAAAATGTGTAACGATTGCATATTTAATGCAAAATAAATGTTTTGTCCATTATTTTATTAATAATAGACTTTTTCTATAATCTAAAAAGTTTGGTTGGTAAACAGACACATCACCTTTCTGAAAATATATATTTTATTATCACACTGCAACAAGCACGTGCACACATAGGGCTCAACCTGTGCAGTGCACATGCCCTTTTTAGTCTTGGATAGAAAGTGCCCTTCCAAAATGGTCAAAAGTGCCCCCGCGACGCGGCACACCTTCGGTCCCGCCCTTCAATAGGCGCGCGACAACACCGCTCTTGAGTACGCGCGCGACAACACAGCTGATCAGTACGCGCGCGACAACACCGCTCTTCAGTACGCGCGCATCCACTCTGCAGACCCCCCCCCCCAACCACTGGAATGGCATCTGCTGTGTAAAAAATATTTTGGTGGTGCATTCCGCTGTGGCGACCACTGATAAATAAAGGGACTAAGGCGAAAATGAATGAATAAATGATATACTGTTGAAGTTAGAATTATTAGCCCCCTGAATTATTAGGAATTTATTTTTTCCGCAATTTCTGTTTAACGGAGAGCAGATTTTTTCAACACATTTCTAAACATAATATTTTTAATAACTCATTTCTAATAACTGATTTATTTTATCTTTGCCATGATAATAGTTAAATTTGTTCTGTAGATCAAGAAAAAAAAATAGCTTAAAGGGGCTAAAATTTTTGTCCCTAAAATGGAGTTTAAAAAATTAATCGGCTGGTTTTGTTTTAGCCGAAAATCAAATAAGACTTCCACCAGAAGAAAAAATATTATCAGAAATACTGTGAAAATTTCCTTGCTCTGTTTAACATCATTTGGAAAATATTTAAAAATGAAAAAAAAAAAATTCATGGGGGACTAATAATTCTGACTTCAACTATATATACCCCAGGGATTTACGGGGTATTTTTTCTTTTTTATTAAGAACAAAACAAATACTGCCGTAGTGCAAAACAACAAAAAAAAAATACAGATAAAGAAAAAAAAAATACACAAAAAGGTATGCAAGTTTTAAGTATATACATGATTCAAGATTTTTCCACTCATATATAAAAAACAGAAGAATTTAAAAAGTAACATTTGTGAATGATTGAATTTCATTAAGAAATAAAAAAGCACATTGATTTGTTTGAAGAAGTAAACAATGAAACAATGTTTTCCTACCATTGTAGTAGAAGGATCTAAATGAAGAAAAAGTTTTTTTTTTTTTTTTTTTTTTTGGCAGAATCAGAATTATTAGCCCTCTTTGAATTTGTTTCATTCATTCATTTTCTTGTCAGCTTAGTCCCTTTATTAATCTGGGGACTAGATTAATCCCTATTTTAAATAGATCCCTATTTAATCCAACTTATCCAGCAAGTTTTTACGCAGCGGATGCCCTTCCAGCCGCAACCCATCTCTGGGAAACATCCACACACACTCATACACCACGGACAATTTAGCTTACTCAATTCACCTGTACCGCATGTCTTTGGACTGTGGGGGAAACCGGAGCACCCAGAGTAAACCTACGCGAACGCAGGGAGAACATGCAAACTCCACACAGAAACACCAACTGAGCCAAGGTTCGAATGGGGTTTTAAACACCATTTTAGGGACAAAATTATTAGCCCCTTTAAGCTATATTTTTTCTTGATAATCTACAGAACAAACCACCCTTATACAATAACTTTCCTAATTACCCTAACCTAGTTAACCTATTTAAGCCTTTGAATGTCACTTTAAGCTGTATAGAAGTGTCTTGAACAATATCTAGTCAAATATTATTCACTGTCATCATGACAAAGATTAAATAAATCAGTTATAAGAAATGAGTTACTAAAACTATTATGTTTAGAAATGTCTTGAAGAAATCTCTCCGTTAAACAGAAATTGGGGAAAAAATATAAAAGCAGTCTAATTTATCAGCGGGGCTACTAATTCTGACTTTAACTGTATGTTAACAATACAGAATAAAACTTACAGTCAATGACAAAATATACAAGAGAGAGAAACAAAGAAGAATAAATAAATATAGAACATTATATATAAACTTGAGGGTATAAGACTTTCAAGAATCAACTAAAGTACATACATTAAAGTCATAGTCATGTTGGCTTTCTTAATTTTTTGATAATGAAATGAAATGTAAATAATGACTAAATTCAGAACGAAGTAATTAATTAAAAAACATATGTTGTTAAATAAATGACGGATTTGCAAACTGAGACTGCAAATCTCAGACATGCAATGTCAGACAATGAACTCAAAAAAAAGCTAGTGACGTCAGTGTGAGGGGTAGGGTTCGGTGAAAGCACTTCGTGTATCTCAGTTCAGTGGCGCCCCCAGAAAATTTTCTTAGGGGTGGCCAGAAGAGGCCGCACCAAATCTTGGGGTGGCACACAAAAAAAATAATAAATTCAGTGTAATGATATATTTTTGTTTCTGGTAAATGAAATAATGTAGTTTTTATTCATTTAATTAATTCTACTTGAAATATTGCAATTTATTCTTTGAAATAATTCAGCAAGTACATGTGCAAACCAAATAAAAATCTATGTTTATTTTAAAAACACTTTTCATATACTGTATAAATAACTTCTTCTTTTTTACGTGCCTTTATTGTACATCATACGGTATATGCCATGTCTAAAATTAATGAAAATTAATGAGTTTATTATTCCCAGAGATGGGTTGCAGCTGGAAGGGCATCCGCTGTGTAAAAATCTGCTAGATAAGTTGGCGGTTCATTCTGCTGTGGTGACCCTGGATTAATAAAGGGACTAAGCCGAAAAGAAAATGAATGAAAGAATAATGAGTTTATTAATTACCCAAACAAATGAATAAACTGAACAAAAGGCATTACTATATACACACTCTACCTAATAATATTATTTATCCATATTGCTTTTTGAACCATTTTATTAATGCAGCTTCTTCTATTGATATACTGTAGCTTAAGGTAAATATTAAATAGCCATTGCTGTCTATTGAAGGTGTGTGCGTGCTGTCAAGGACGATCGGGGAGGGTAGTGGTGGTTCTAGTTTAAATGACACCCTGGGCGAACCACCCTATACACCCCCCACCACTCTTGAATTGTTAGATTTGTTATTCAATAAATATAACAATTTATTTATATTTATTCTAAATAAATACAATTAATATTAATATACAATTATTATTCTAAATAAATAACAGAAATCAGTCCTAAATATTACTGGAAAACAACTGGAGTGATAAGCCAACATCACTTAAGAAACCTTTTGCATGAAAATTAATTATGACAATTCTAAAGAATACAAAAAATGTATTATAGAATTATCTGTGATCTTAGACCAGATCATGGCTGAGAAATCATGTTATGAAGTCTTACCTCCCTGACTCATTATCCCTCCTTTCTGCTTTAAAGGCATGTTTAGTGAAAGTAACATCATCATCATCATCATCATCATCATCATATTATATAAACTTTAAACGACTTTCAAAACTCTCTGCGTGCCGACACCTCTGCACAAAAGGCTGTTACTCCGGTTTCACGGCGCATGAGCGGTGCCTATTATGTCGGCGTGCATGCAAACAACCAACCGGGATTCACACAGGAGTGCGTGAGGCGCGCGGGAATGGTTTTCCGCGCGCATGCGTCAGTTTGCTTTCACCAGCATTGAACCAGAGGGGGAGAGCTACGTCAGTAACACCAACAATAATTTAGTGACTGCATTTTATTTATTTATTTATCTAAATATTGGGAATTTATGAGTTCATTTAAATCAATAATGTCAACCGCAAAATTATATTGGGGTGGCCAAAGGGGTGGCCAGAGTTTACTGAGGGGTGGCCGTGGCCACCCCTGGCCACCCCTTGGAGGCGCCCCTGTCTCAGTTACTCAGCTAAGTCAGCTTGTGATGGGAATGCGTCGATTTAGAAACTCTTTCAAATTAAATAAATGTCAATTTGCATGAAATGACTGACTAATAAGCAGCTTGGTTTCAGTTTCAATCTCAGTCAGGCGATAAGAAGTTGGAAGCCTCGTTTCCCAAGGAGAGTAGCTGTCTTAAAGCCTTCAGAGCCTGTGTAATCATGAGTGAATGCACAAACTTCACAGAAGGAGAATTCTATCAGGCACATTTTGACCCGCGTGCTTATGTCAGGAATTTCTACTCCAGCCCTCGAGGACACTCCGACGAAAAGGATTTCCTTACTTTTGTTTTAGGGGTCTTCAGTAGATTATTTTCAACTGGTAAGCATTCCCAAACATTCTAACTGCGCATTGTGTAAAAGTTTTGTTTTCGCTAAATAGGTCTGATACAGATTTTGTTTGTTAAGGGAAACATAGAGGGCAAAGGTTGATAGACGTGGGCAGCGGACCATCAATCCACTGCGTCATTAGCGCCTGCACACACTATGACGAGATTCTTCTGTCTGATTTCTCTGACAACAATCGTAGAGAAATTGAAAAATGGCTAAAAAACCAAGAAGGGTGTCTAGATTGGAGTCCCATCCTCCAGCACGTTAGTAAAACGGAGGGGAAAAGGTAAGTTTGATTGAGTTTGCAATCATATATATGTTTTATTTGTAACACTAAAAACTTTGCTGCAATTTTTATTTACTATATTACTAGTTATTTACTGCTAAAACGGCCAGGAAAATACCAATTAACTGCATTTTATAAACGTGTACAGTAACATACTGCATAGGAATTTCTGGTATAACTGTAATCAAAGTAATCAAGTACTGCTACTGTAATTGAAGACAAAAATGAGACAATGAAATGATGCATCACAAAATGTATTTAAATCAGATTAATGAATGAAAATTACTTTTGTAAACCATTTAAAATGGATATAATAACAATGAATGATAAAAATACTAAAATCAAAAGTGCTTCAGGGTGCTTTTTTAGTTAATGCAATAGCCCAGGGGTCACCAAACTTGTTCCTGGAGGGCCGGTGTCCAGCAGATTTTAGCCCCAAGCCTAATCAAACACACCTGAACAAGCTAATCAAGGTGTTACCAGGCAGGGTGTTGACGCAAGTTGGAGCTAAACCCTGCAGGGACACCGGCCCTCCAGGACCGAGATTAATGACCCCTGCATGAGCCTTTAACATGGCTATTCAATAAAACAGGACCTACAATAATTGCCTTTAACAGGGTAACAAAGTTCATATGCGTCTGGAGTTCATTTCGACACTATGGTCACATCATGACTCAATTGAATAACTAAATAATACAGAAACTGATATATCGAGCACAAAGTCAACTCAACAGTCATTATTAACTCAGTAATGGAAGAGATAACAATCATGACAAGTATTATACAACATATTTCTCAAAAAGTACTACATTAAATGTATAGAAAAGGAAACCACAAAAATACGCACATATAAACAATTACATACAAATACAAACATACATGTACATACAAAAATATATACATTTACATGCATTTTCAACAATATGCAAGTAAAAATCTGTGGAAAAAAGTATGAGAATAAAAATACTGTTGTACATAGTCACTTGTTTTAATGTATTAAATTCAACAGTTTAAAAAATGCTAAAAATAAAAAGATTTTAAACTGCTAGTGTAAAACATAAATTAATTATAGTAAAAAAAAAGTATAAAAGTTTTCATACTGTAAAATTAGAATGCGGTAAAGGGCATTTTACTCTAAAAAAAGATGCAGAAGGGCTATTTTATTGTAAAATAAACTGCATGAAATACTACTGTAAAACACATTTACAGTTAAGTTACTGTAAAGGGACAGTTGCAGTAACTTTGTGGCAACAGTGCTGCCAGTAAGTTAAAGCAATAAATATCTAACAGTGTAAGTAAAGCGGAAGAAACACTCACTTATGAATAGCAAGAAGATCTTAAAATACAATGTAAAATACACCCAAAATTGGGTCAAATGTGTCAAGCTCTTTTATTGGTTTAAAAATTTTCACCCAACAGCTTGATTGATTCATGTTTGGGATGAAGCAAACCATCATTTTTTCAAAGGTCCTCTGTGCTTTGAAATATGCAGTTTTATTCGATGTGAGACGTAACCTCAATGGAAACTAGATGAGAGGGTGGGACATAGAGTAGCTTAACCCCTTTTTAGGAAACAGCCAATAGTGTTTTGTTTTGTTTTGTTTTATCACAGCTCTGCCTGTAAGAGTGTTTGAGCTCAAATGCATCAAATGAAAAGCAAATGAGAAGCACCTTGGGGCCTGTCTGAAACTAGAGAGAATTTGATTGGTTATGATGTAATGAGAAACTGTAATATGAGGTGACGTGAATAAAACCGTTGATCCATTTGGGCAGAAGTGGCAAACTACAAGCTTTACATGTTTATATACGTTTTATTTTCTAAATGCAAACTTTTGTCACTGTTTTTGAGCTCACTGGCTTGTGGGTATCCTAAAAATACTGATACTACACTGTTGACAATTTCCTATAGAATCTACAGTAACTTACTGACCACAGTTTGTCGGTAACTGACTGTAAATGTATTACAGCAAAAATACTGTATTTACATTTACAGCACAATTTATCTAGCTCTATGTTTTACAGTATTGTATATTTTTACTGTAAAATATACGGTAATTTGAACAATGCAACTTTAAAATACAGTAACATACTGCATAGCTGTGCTACAGTAAAATACAGCGAGGTCAAAATACCCTTCAGATAAAAATACAGTGATTTTAACAATGTAACTTTAAAATACAGTAACATACTGCATAGCTGTCCTACAGTAAAACACAGTTTATATTACAGTTAAATACTGTGTAATTTACAAAAATCGGTAACAGCGAGGTCAAAATACCCTTCAGATAAAAATACAGTGCTTTTAACAATGTAACTTTAAAATACAGTAACATACTGCATAGCTGTCCTACAGTAAAATACAGTTCAGATTACAGTTAAATACTGTGTAATTTACAAAAATTGTTAACTGTGTAACGTCTAAAAAGTTTAATTTCACGGGAAATTAAATGAATCATATTGGTATGTGCCTATTTTGTTGTAGTTCATTAATGTTGTTTCAATCTTTGAATTATGACAGACCGTCCGATTTAGAGGCTACGCTGAAGCAAAGAATCAAAAAGGTTTTAAAATGTGACGTCCGCCTGGAGAATCCGTTTGATCCGCTGACACTGGAACCAGCTGACTGTGTCATTACATCTCTGTGCTTGGAAGCAGCCTGTAAAGACATGCAGATATACCGCCAGGCTTTACATGGGTTGACCAAGCTCCTGTGTCCCGGTGGACTATTTGTCATGGTGGGTGTTCTGAGTGAAACCTTCTACAAGGTGGATGAACAGCTCTTTTCTTGTCTTAGCCTCAAACAGAATGATATCGAGGAAGCACTGAAAGGTTTTGGCTTCTCTATCCAAGAGTTTAATGTACTACCTGCAGAAGACCAAAACAATTCTGTGTCTGACTTTGAGGCCGTTTTTGTTCTTGTGGCGACCAAGAACATCTGATTACTTGCAAATAAAGAAATGCATATAATAATGACTTATCCGATGCATTTAAAACTAGTAGGTGCCTAATTTTTTATTCAATTTTAAATGGTATTTGAAAAGATAAATCATAGATAATTTTTTTAAGCTAATGTGTTTCTTAAAATTTATTAAAACATTTGTATATATCCAGTGCTACAAGTGTGATAGTGATATTGATTCTGTTAGATTTTGATGTATTTGCTTAAACGTCCTTGGGTGGCTCGCCAATGTATTACTCTTTGTATGGCTCTAATACATAAAATAAATATGCTGACCAAAGTTTTTACTGAGAGAAGACTTTATTGAAGACAATAGCTTTTTTCCATCCTTCTATTTTTATGCACATTTTGGATGTACGCATAAACAACGATTGACGTTAACGCTAAGATGCGCATACATTTTGATAGGGCTGGACATTATGGCAAAAAATCATATCACGAAATATTTCTTAATTTCGGTCCATACGATATAATTCGGATATCGATATGGACAATATTAGCCAGGAAAAAACTGGCAAGACTACACACAATGGATGTCTGTACCCACAAATGTCTGCAAACGGAATTTGCAAAGTCTATAATAAATCCAGGCTCTTATACATTTTTAAAACTTAAATAAAAACAGTACAATAAATCATGTTTACTTTTTATTTGTATAGCCTTTACAAACAAGAAATGTGAAATAAACTATCAAATAAATAAAACTCTAAGACTCAGCTCTCTATATAACACACACACACACACCTTTTCAGATGCAGATACTTGTTTGCAAATGAAACAAGCCATACAATCTATCAATTCTGTATAGGGTCATAAAAACTCTTTATGTTTGAGGAACTACTTCCTCTACCGATTTAAATCCCAAGTTGACTGTTGGATGGCTGATCAATTGCAAAAACGATCGCCCTTCCACATGGCAGAATAAGGTCAATACATATTTTAATTCTAAAAAATTCATTACCTATTTTGATTTATATATGAGGTGGCGCAGTAGGTAGTGCTTTCACCTCACGGAAAGAAGGTCGCTGGTTCAAGCCTCGTCTGGGTCAGGTGGCGTTTCGGTGTGGAGTTTGCATGTTCTCTCTGCGTTTGCGTGGGTTTCCTCCGGGTGCTCCGGTTTTCCCCCACAGTCCACAGACATGCAGTACAGGTGAATTGGGTAGGCTCAAGTTGTCCTTAGTGTATGAGTGTGAATGAGTGTGTGTACGTTTCCCATAGATGGGTAGTGGGTGGAAGGGTGTCCGCTGCGTAAAAAACGTGCTGGACAAGTTGGCGGTTCATTCCGCTGGAGCAACCTCGGATTAAAAAAGGGACTAAGCCGAAAAGAAAATGAATTTACATATGAACAAAAACAAAACAAATCTATGTAAAACAGTGTGATCTATGTCATAAAAGGAAATGTTTAACAATAAATAATTAGGACATGTTTGTATGTAATTTGATTTCTCTCTTAGTCTTGTTGTCATTTTCACTTCATTGCATGTTCGTGTGAATTTTGTGGTTCGTAATTTTTCAATGTATTCTATAAAATAAAAACAAGTCAGTCTAATAAAAGGTATCTAATTATACTGTTTGCCATTGTTGCTCATCTTTGTGTGGTTTCATCTGAGAAGTGACATGGAGGGGTTTGACACACTCGCACTTACAAACCTCCACATGTTCTAGAAAGTCTGAAAGGAACCTAGAGGGACTATACAAAGCCATTTTTAAATAAAATTCTGTATTCTAGGGATCTAGACATAGAACATTTCCTAGCAAAATTAAATAAATGCAATTGGTCATGTTCTTTGTAACTCAAAAGCAATTTGCTATTTATTTTATTTTAGAATTACAATCCTGAAACATTTCTGGCCGTGTAAGCTGCTTGACATATTTTTAACACTTACCTCAGCCTTTGTGCAAAGCTCTTGGTAATAAAAAATAGAACCAATTGAACAGACTGTGAACCCAAAACCAAACAGGAATTCAGAAAAACTTCATATTTAAGATATTATACTCTGCCTGACAAATGTCCAAGTTTTAGGAACAACAAATAACTTGACTTCTTGTTGACCATTTTGTATCAGAAGTAGCTTATATGAAAGGCAAATGCCTGTAGATTACACTTATTATACCAAAATTAAATATGAACATGCCTTGATTTTTAATGATTTAATTGGGACAGTAAGGTCTGACTTGGCTCAGACAAAAGTCTGGTCACTTTACAGAAATAATGTACAGTATAGGAAATAAAGTCATGCTGCAGTCACAGTGGGAAAAGAATTAATATTGTGTATGACTCAATCATGAGCTTGGAGGACTGCATCCATACATCTCTGCAATGACTTTAATAACTTATTAATAAACTCATTTGGAATGACAAAGAAAGCGTTCTTGCAGGACTACCAGAGTTCATCAAGATTGATGATATTGAGATACCCTCAATAATGTTCATTTCTGGTGACTGGGTTGGCCAATCCTGGAGCACCAGTTTCAATAGGTCTATTGCAGTATTTGTGATAAGTGGGAAGCAGTTCAACAGATGATTCATTGGAAAATCCTCCTTCTGCCACTTTTCCAAATGATCAACCAGAAGTCAAGTTATTATTTGTTGCTCCCACAACTGGGATCGATGACAAGACTTTTGTCAGGTAGTGTAGTTGAACACAAACTATATAAACACAAACTATATAGTATACAAGTATTGTTTAGAAAGATGCTTTAATTTATAAACATGTTTTGACTGATGTGTTTAGCTATAAAAGCGTCACCTACAGACATTTCCTAAATTCCATAAAATGAATGCTTTGTAATTTTAAAGATGATAAATAATAATAAAAAATACAATTTGAACTAAATAACTTAGTTTCATCTAGTTTTTCATTGTGAATTTCTCATTTTATTTCAGCCAATGAAAAAAAAAAAAAGTTCTACTCTTAGTTTTCTCGTCTTCTGTTGCACGAGTATATTTTTGGCAGAGTCAAAATTAGTGATTTTTCTTTTACACCAAAACAATTACAAAATTAAGTAATTAATGAAATTCCTACAGTAAATAAATCAAACTTTTTATTAGAAATATGCAGAGCTAAGATCTTAACTTTAAACACTATTTAGATTTTTTACCCCTTAAATTTTTGAATTTCAAATAGTAATTTCTAGCCACATACACTCACTAGCCACTTTATTAGATACACCTTACTAGTAGCAGGTTGGACCCCTTTTTCCATCAGAACTGCCATAATCATTCATGGCATAGATTCAACAAGGTACTGAATGTAATCCTCAGAGATTTAGGTCCATATAGATATTATATTATCATGCAGTTGCTGCAGATTTGTCAGCTGCACATCCATGATGGGAATCTCCCCTTTCACCACATCCCAAATGTTCTCTATTGGATTGAGATGTGGTGACTGTGGAGGCCATTTGAGTACAGTGAACTCATTGTCATGTTCAAGACACCAGTCTGAGATGATTCGCGCTATGACATGGCGCGTTATCCTGCTGGAAGTAGCCATCAGAAGATTGGTACACTGTGGTCATAAAGGGATGGACATCGTCAGCAACAATACTCAGGTAGAGTATGGTGCTGACACTATGCTCAATTGGTACTTCTGGACCCAAAGTGTGCCAAGAAAATATGCCGCACACCGTTACACCACCAGCCTGAACCGTTAATACTAGGAAAGATGGATTCATGCTTTCATGTTGTTGATGCCAAATTCTGACCCTACCATTCGAATGTTGCAGAAGAAATCGAGACTCATCAGACCAGGCAACGTTTTTCCAATCTATTTTGGTGAGCCTCTGGAAATTGTAGCCTCAATTACCTGTTCTTATCTGACAGGAGTGGCACCCGGTGTGGTCTTCTGCTGCTGTAGCCCATCTGCCTCAAGGTTTGACGTGTTGCGCATTCATAGCTGCTCTTCTGCAGACCTCAGTTGTAACAAGTGGTTATTTGAGTTACTGTTGGATTTCTATCAAGTTGAACCAGTCTGGCCATTCTCCTCTGACCTCTGGCATCAACAAGGCATTTGCACCCACAGAACTGCCGCTCACTGGATATTCTCTCTTTTTTTCAGATCATTCTCTGTAAACCCCAGAGATGGTTGTGTGTGAAAACCCCAGTAGATCAGCAGTTTCTGAAATACTCAGTCCAGCTCGTCTGGCACCAACAACCATGCCACATTCAAAGTCACTAAAATCACTTTCCGTCCCCATTCTGATGCTCGGTTTGAACTGCAGCAGAGTTGCAAGAGATTAGAAATTTGCGTAAATGAGCAGTTAGGCAAGTGTACCTAATAAAGTGGCCAGTAAGTGCTTTATCCAATGTTAATGAACCTCACAGCAGCTTCAGATTATGTATGAATTGCAAAAATGTACACTTATGATAAGGATCACATATAACTTTGTAGAGTAAATTTGAATAGCTAATTTTAACTAAGGCACACGTGTCATACTCAGTTCCTGGAAACCCACAGCTCTGCACAGTTGAGTTCCAACCCTAATTAAACGAACCTGATCATAATAATTGAGTGAGGCTTGTTTGAGTGTTAAAGCAGGGTTGGAACTAAACGGCCCTCTAGGATTGGAGTCTAAAATGAACCACAGATACTACTTCTCATGTCAGTCACAATATCAAAGTATGTGACGAACAGGTTGAAATATTTGAAACAAAGAAACAGTGCGTTTTGTGTTATGCTTTATTAGGCGAGTGGGAGAAGTGGTCTGACTGTAGAAAAAGATAGCAAGTTCTCTGGTCTAAGCTCCTCAACACAACTTATACAAACACAGGGTTTTTACCTATATATCGATTCTCAAAGCCAGGGCTCTTTAAATAGGGCTTTTATCAATGATAGATTTTTATTCTGTCAAATCAAACGCAGACACATAAACCAAATAATTTAATTATCCACTCAGCAAAAACCCTGAATTTGGTCAGTGCACATAAATTGGCATTTCTTAACACTTCATAAGTTAGACAAATAAAATAAAGCAGGTCTACAAACGCAGTTCCCTGGAAAAAAAAAAAAAAGTCAATTCTCTTTAAATATGGGGTGCTGCAGACTAAGGCAACTTTTAGTCAATAAAAAGGGTCATCTATTAGTCTTACATACATATTATAGGAATGAAACTATACAAATGTTGTTGTTTTCTTCCTTCTCATTTACACTGTACACAGTCCGCATCTTTCATGTCTGGCAACAACAGCCAATACACATTTGTGTAACAATTATCCTACATTTTACATCCAAATACAACAAAATCAATATACAAACATACATAAGCACCCTTTCCTTTTTCCTCTTAAGGCCTCTTTAAGAGAGCTTGGACAAAAACTTGGATGAGAACTCAAGCGGAATGACTGACTGCAAAGAAGCATTAAATTCCTCATTTCCTTTACACGTACCTTGAATAAATCGAAAAAAACATGGTAAAACATTGCAAACAATCACATCGCATCCTTCTTTGTGAGATTTTAGTCCTTCTTTACATCAAAAAATAAACATGAGTACTTTTTTTGGGGATTTTGATGGACATAAGCAATCTTCATCAGACACACACACACGCGCTCACACACACACACACCGCATATGTTACAACATCTTTTTTTAAATAAATTATTCCTTTAAACGTGTAGTAAGTCTGAAGATATTCACCCTCCTCTATATACAACATGATTGTCAAACCATGGACAAGCATGTCAAATCCAAAACCTCTAATATTATTAAAACCAAATTCAAGCGTCCATTTAAAATTCTAAATAAAATAAAAAGCAACAGAAAATAATAATTTAACTGGGTCAAAGAGTTTGTCCAAAGCATCGCTTTTGTATTCAAATTGTCCATAGTATGTACAAATGTATGTTTGTATGTATGAAAACAAACATTTACACAATAAAAGCTAAGAAACACTGCCCATAACTGCTACACTTCATGTGAGGGGGGGATGGTGAAGCTAAAACAATGAGAAAAACTGTAAATAAAAGGGGGAAGTAGCTTCTTTTCTTGCTTTTTTTTGGCTGGAGTGTCCGTTGGTGCTTTGTTCTGCTCTGTATATCAGAGGAAACCACCAAGACACAACCGGCATCCATGTTCTTCATGAGTTTTAAGTGCGGGTCACACTTTCCGGCCTGCTAGCCTTTCTCTGAAGATGAGGGCGAGGCCTTGGTATTAACAGGTGAATTTCCAGGGCTACGTCGTACACGCGAATGGGGATTTACTTCCTTATCCGCCCATCCCTCAAGCCCAGGGAACACTTGTTTTTCTTTTTTCATCCCCCCATGAAGTTCTTGAAATCTCATGAAAGACATTGTTCACAGGCTCTTTGTGTTGATGTGTGTTTTGTAATGCTTTGTTAGGTGGTCGCTCCGCATGAAACGTTTCTGACATTTATTGCACTCAAAACGTTTGTCACCTAAAAGCAGAAGAAAAAGTGTGTTTAATGGCAATTCATTGCATTTGTGTTTTGCGCACATGTATATTTCAGGGTTCCCACTTTAAACCATAAAGCGAATTCTCCAACTTCCACCAACTACAACAAGCTTAATTTCCACAATCTACTCTACATCTTGCTGCCTTCATTTTTTTAGTTATATCAAATTAACTGTGAGTCATCTCAACTTCAGTATCAATTAAACTGACTAAAAAAATTTAAAAATATAAAAGAAAAGAATTAAGTTAAAAGTTGCATAACTTAAAAATTGAAGCTGAAACCTAATAAACTTATTAAAATAAGTAGCATAAAAACATTATCAATAGTAGTTAATCAGGCTTCAGCTAAAGTTTTTAAGTTATGCAAAGATTAACTTAACATTTTTAGTCAGTTTGATTGATGGTGAAGCTGAGATGACTAGAAAAGTCAATTTTATTAAACTAACAAGAATTTCTTAGTGTAATTTCCACAATAGGGTATATGCCAAATAGAGGTGTGAACCTATACTGGTCTCACGGTTCGGTTACGATTATCATGCCATCGATTCGGTTCAATTCGATATCTTGGTGCATCACGGTGCATTGACGATGCTTTCCATATACAGTGTTATATTTAAGGGGGGAGGCTATAACATGCTGTCTGTATAAACACACAGACACACAGCAACACACTGTCTCTCATTCAAACACATTCAAAAACATAGACAGCATCAAACAAACAAACACACACGTGCGCACACACACACACAAACACACACACTTAAGCCCTTGCAACAGGGAGAGCTCGCGCTGAGCGGAGCAGAAAACCAAAAAAAAAAAAAAAAAACGACAAAAATAAGCACTTTTTCGACGGTCCCTTACTGAGAGCTTCTCTCAGCCCGAGCTCTGCCGGCTAAAGTAAACACAGACTGCGAGGGCTTAAACGGAGCAGTGCTCGTAATGTCGAGCGGAAAAAAAAAAAGACAGCTGTGAAACATAACCAGCTTTGTTTTTCTGTAGGAAACACACTTTAGATCTTTTTAGGGTAAGAGGTTTTTGAGTTATTGCCGTCTATAATTGAATGTGTGTCAGGAAAGTCGAAAACAAAACCAACTGAAGCGCGCTCATTTCTGGCGCCCCCCTGGATGTACAGCGCCCTTAGCATTTGCCTATGGTGCCTATGCCACGGGCCGGCCCTGAGTTGGCTGAGTGTTGTAAATACCGGCGCTCACCTCCCTCACGACAGAGCGCATAGGAGATAAATGACGTCAGTACATTATAACCGGTTATGATTATTACTGAATCGATACCGAATTGTCCGCGTCTGCATCGCGGTGCACCGAAGAAACAATTAATTTTGACACCCCTAATGCCAAAGCATGCTAACAGGACTTTTAATTTGCCAGTAACCTGGCTTAAACGCTTCTGGTGAACTCGATATGATATCCGATATAAAGTGGGTCTCAGATTGTACAAGAAGCACTGCATTAAATTACATTTCCCCCACCATGTCTTTATAATATGAGCATTTATTTTACCCCAGTATATTCAATGGAGCTTCTGCACTAGCCTGCCGATTCTGACGGGTGTGTGCGCGCGAGTAAACGGCTTTTTGTCTTTCACGCTTGAGCAACTAAATTAATGCCAAAGTCTGTTTAACTGATTTTTTTTTTATTACAATACAACATCGATGCTGTAAAAGGAACCGTATAAGATTAAAAAAAAAACTGACAATAACAGGTCACCGGAAGTTTATCAGCATGGGAAGAACACTAGCTCGGCATATACCCTATTTAAGGCCCGTGCACACGGGATGCTTTTTGCTCGCATTTTCGGTCGACGTTTAACGCCTCGTGACTAAATAAAGTGCGCCAATGTGATCATGCACACCAACGCGCAACACTAGGCGTAAAAGCTTCATTTTTCAAGAAATGCCTCGTGCTCATTTTTTCTCCACCAATCAGACTGGCACTTTTGTTCATGTGCACGGAGCTGCTGAAGTTACAGTAAACAGCACTTGGAGGCACTCAAGTGTCAATGCGAGCGCACATTGAAGATGCTCAAGGCGACATGAACGTGGAACTGCTCATTGCACTGATGAACAATAATCCTTTCTTTAACGCTAAAGCTAGAACTGCTACTTGAACCATTCATGCTTGTTCGAATCGCCAGTAACAACAAACGTGTCAACTTTCTCTCTTCTTCTTCTTCTTCTGTGTTACAAGCGGGTGTCGGAAGCTTAAAGTTGTGTAGGAGTGATTTTGCATACTCTTCTGCTCAACGCCAGTAAATATCAATTTAGTCATCTGAATGTACTTCAAGCAGACTAAAAATATTAAGTTAAACTTTGTATAACTTAAATTTAGTTGAAACCTGATGAACTTATTAAAATATGTCATAGTAACAAAAAAAAGCAATAAAAGTCAACAACTATTTTATATGTAAAGTACAATAAAATGTTTTTAGCTTAAAAATGTAAATGTAAAAATGTAATGTGTATTTATATAGCGTATTTATTGTGTATGGCCATACACCCAAAGTGCTTCACAATCATGAGGGGGGGTCTCTCCACATCACCACCAGTGTGCAGCATCCACTTGGATGATGCGACGGCTGCCACAGGACAACAGCGCCAGTGCGCTCACCACACACCAGCTATTGGTGGAGTGGAGGGACAGTGATAGAGCCAATTCGGTGGAAGGGGATGATTGGGAGGCCACGATCGTAAGGGCCGATTGAGGGACTTTGGCCAGGACACCGGGGTTACACCCCTGCTCTTTCACGAGAAGTGCCATGGGATTTTTAATGACCACAGAGAGTCAGGACCTCGGTTTAACGTCTCATCCGAAAGACGGCGCCCACTGACAGTGTAGTGTCCCCTTCACTTTTACTGGGGCATTAGGACTCACACAGACCACAGGTTGAGCGCCCCCTGCTGGCCTCACTAACACCACTTCCAACAGCAACCTAGTGTTCCCTAGTGGTCTCCCATCCAGGTACTGACCAGGCTCAGCCCTGCTTAGCTTCAGTGAGTAACCGGTCTTGGGCTGCAGGGTGACATGGCTGTGACAAATCAGCATATTAGCCACTATACGGACAGCAATGGATAATTTACCTCAGTTTTTTTGTCAAAATCTGAGGTACTTCATGTTTGCAAGGCTGTGAAGTATTCGAATCGGTCATTTTGAATTGAAAACTCCTAAAATAAACATGATCCTGACATGTTGGCCTTAATTAACAGACACAATCTGGTGACTACCAGTGAGTTAGCATGACAGAAATAAAATGGAACATAAAATAGATCAACCATAAAAGTGAAACATTCCGATAAAGATACATTTTGATAAATGAAAGCTAAAATTAAAGCGAAAAACAAATCCCCTGCCTTTCAATATCTGAAATACATTAATAATGTGTTTTTGCTGTTCATTCAAACTACTTATTTAAAACCTGTGGGAACCCTGATATTTGGAGATTTCTTACCCGTGTGTGTCCTGGCGTGTCGCTGGAGCTCGTCACTGCGCGTGAATCTTTTTCCACAGAACACCCAGTTGCAGACAAAAGGTCTCTCTCCTGTGTGCAGTCGGACATGCGCTCGCAGCAGGGAAGTCTTTCGAAAGGTCTTTTCACAGCCTGCTATGTGGCAGATGTGTTTTCTTTTCCCCACTTCTCCCGGCCTGTAGCATAGAAAACACAAACATGAGATATGTCTGGACTGCCAAAATGTTTTTTTTATTAAAGTCCCTGTGAACTAGAAATTGCTTAGACTTAATTCAGTATGTTGACATACTTCTAAATGAAACTAAATATTGAATAGGGGGTGGGGCTTTGTTTTGCACATTGTTCCCCTATAGCAAACTAACGATAAAGGGGGGTGTGGTTAAAAAAATATTGTGAACATTAAAAAATATTGTGGCTGAAGCCATCAAACTGACTTCGAGAGATGGACCACCACTCGAAACGCGAAGCAAATGGTCCGATTTTGATCAAAGATTCATACCCGTCAACATTGGGATGTGAAAATAAGGGATATGCCCACCTTAATAAGGGATTCCCCAGACCCCCACTTTAAAAAAATCCCCAAATTATTAAATATGCTCATTTGAGGCGTTTTTTTTTGTTTGTTGTTGTTTTGTTTGATTACATTAAATAAGAGGTGTCACTTTAAAAATGCCAACATCTAAGGTTATAATGAAAGCATTTGACTGCTTTCCTAACTGTTTATGCTCATAAACGAAATAACTTGTGTTTGAAAAAAAAAAAAAAAACACCAAGATCGACATCTTTAGATATTATTATTAGTTATGTGTATATCTGTTTAAACATGCACTCAAAACCCAGACTTTTGCTCCGCTTTAAATTGCTAGTACAGAATTAGTTTGGGAAACAGCGCCTATTTATCATTATGGAGTGCGTCAGCTGACAGTCATGCAGCGCTATGACTGTATTTAGGATTGCATTAAGGGACCTGTAACAAAAAAAAAAAATAATAATCGTGCCATTTTTAAATTTATTTCAAAGTGTTTTCCTGTCTAAACAATGCGAAAGCACAGAACAGACTCGCATTTAAGAGCAAGAGGCGGCCCCTGGTGCTTCGGCGGTATGGGTTGTGTACAGGGAGGCTTAACTGTTTAAATATTTATTTGCCACCCTTCAGAAAAAGACTGAAAATACAGGAGAAATACATTTACGGGATGATAGCGGGATAGAACTGTAAAATACAGGAGAATCCTGGGAAAAATGGGAGGGTTGACAGGTATGAAGATTACCTAAACTACAATAACTACAATAACTTTGCGCTAACAAAATAAAGATTCTAAATATTGATTTCATGTGGACTTTTAACAGCAATTCATTACAAAATATCAATAAAAAAATAGTGAGAATTATTGTGAAATCTGCTAAATGATGGTACCGCTATGATGGTGCGCGCTAGAAACCTCCTTGAAATCCTGCTTAAGTGTGGCCTTTTTCATGGTTACTGGCTCATCTTGGTTATCAGACATCTCGCACATTTTCACCGGGGATCATATTTACATACGCTGTGAAGTTTGTCATGATTTCTGCGCACTTCCTGCTTAATTCATAAAATATGTGGGACTACAATCAGGGTTTCTGCAGAAATCTTAAGTTTAAGACTTTAAGACATTAAGAACATTATGAATGAAATGTTTGACTTTTACAAGGCTAAATGCCAAGGATTTTTAAAAATATTCTAGTTAGAAAAGATTTTCACTTGCCCTTTCAAATTTTTTTTAAATAAAAATTAATAAAATAAATTTTTATTTAATTTTAATTTTAATTAATTAATTTAATACTACAATAATAATAATTGAGTTCTTTAATAATAATTTTTTAATTTGATTTTTATTCATTTTCAAATATATTCATTCACAAACCCTAAAACTGTTACCAAGAATAAAGCATAACATAGCTGTCAATTACTTCAGTCTACAAATAATAATAAAATTAAAAAAAAAAAAAAAAAAACGAGAAAACTAAGACCTGTTAAAAAAAAAAAAAGATTTAAGACCTAAGACACAACATTTCAGTAGATTTACGACTTTTTAAGGCCTAAAATTTAGCTTTAGAGATTTAAGACTTTAAGACCTCGCGGAAACCCTGTACAAAAGATCAATTTTGTGGAATGTAAACAAAAACAATGGTTCCAACGTATTTCCTGTTTTACATTTTTAATTTCTATAGCTTCCGACAATCCAAAAAGAGCCACATATTGATGAATATTCTTATAATGGCAGCTTTAGCATTTAGCAGGAGTTATTATAATAGATTATAGATAGCGAAATTTAGCGTTTTTTTATTGATTTAAAAAAAAACATTTTCATAAAACACGAATGCCGTTCTGAACATATTAAAACATAAGCTTGATGGTTGTAAAAATTCGGAATATTTACAAAAAAATACTAATTTGTGCATCTACCAACTTCCGTGTGCAGCCATGCTGCCGTTGTAGCTGGTGTTTTCTAGAACATTTTCGTTCCTTATGGTTTTGAATGCTGCCCTGAAAAATCTCATTTTTAAAAGCTATCTAGCCCTTCCCCATCAGCCCTACGCTTTCAAGCTAAAGAGAATTGGGACACCCTTTCCCTTTCATGTGAACGCACAAAACAAGGGCTAGAGGTAAGGGGAAGGGCTAAGGGGCAGAATTGGGATTTGGCCTCAGTGTTAAAAAGGGAATTTTATTTGTTTTCAATGCATACTGCATCAACCAGGAAACTGTGACCACAGAACTGTGATACAGACCAAAAAAATGATGGACATGTTATATAGTTTGCCCATATTCCACAGGCTTATTTGACACAGATTTGGATCAGTTTATGTCTATATAAATAAAAGCTTTCCTACTTCTTTTCTGCGTCCTTGCAGTTAGGGCATGTGCAGGCCATGCGCCGTTTCTTCTCTCCTGGCTGAGTCTGCAGCTCCAGAGCGAGTGTCTGCGTCTGCTCTATCTGCATGGTCTGTGTCTGCGTCTGCACACTGCCCAGCTGCAGACCTGCGCTGGGAACAGTCTGCACTGTCAGATGCTGCTGGCCTAAAACACACCAAACAAACAAACAAAAAAATACATTAATGCACGTCTTTAAACACCATGTAAGATCCACTAGCTAATAGGCCAACTTTATTAACTCTCTCATTGTCATCTGATTTAATCACAGTTGTTTCAGATGATTGCGACTGCTGAAATTACTTTAGAAGGGAGTAGGTATGGAGCCAGATCAGTCTCAAAAATAATGCATTTACAAAATAAAAGATCATATATGAACACATACAGACCCTTACAGTCTCCGATATGTTACCAACTACAGAAGAACTACTCAAAGCAGACATTACGTCATTAATTAGGTTCAAAACAACACAAAGTATAGCCTACAGTCAGTGAAAACCTCTCATCTGTGTCTGTAATCTTCAGCAGCACATGAAGCCACTGTTAGAGAGTCATTCCATCATTCCCAGTTCATATTAGTCCAAAAAGTGATAATAAAGATTAAAACAAGGCAGTTTGTTCACGTTTGCTGAAGAAATAATGTGTTCCTTGGCTTAGCCTTTTTCCCCGCGCTCCACTCTCGAGTTTGTCCTTTTCTTTCAGAATGTGTCACTCGCGTTTGTCAGCTTCTCACAGGATCGGGTTTCCAAAGCTTGTCAATAATCAAGTGCATGTTATTATTATCAGATCAAGAAGTATGTTATCTCAGATAGAGACGCGCGGCGAGCGCAAGAAAGAAAGCGAAACCACTCGGGCTTCAGACTGGCTCGTTAAAAACTACGCGGCACAGGGTGAATCTGCTCTTCTCCATGGCTTTGTGGCTGTTTATCATGACGACGACAGGGTTTGTTTGCAGGATCGACCATGGCTGCATATGTATTTATAATTCCGCTGTAATCTTTCGCTGTGTATTTCAAATATGGCGGGTCCTTTGTTTACATTCTGGCTTGTTGAGTCTACGAATGACGCATCTCTGTAAACCAATAGCGTTCAGCTGCTGTGTGTAGCTCCACCTTTTGGGACCCTTTCTGCAGTTTGGGACCCTTTCGAAAGGGTCCCAAAAAAGTGGTACGGTACGGTTTTGACAGTGGAAACGGCCATAAAAGCGTACCAAACCAAACCGTACCGTACTGTACCACTCAGTGGAAACGGGCCATAACTGGATTTGTGTATTTTTAAATGGTGATTTGAATTCATGAATTGGATTTGTGTATTTTAAATCGTGCTTTGAGTTTACAAATTAATTTACGTTTTTTGAATAGTGTTGAATTTGTGTATTTTTTAATTGTGTTTTGAATTCACAAATTGGATTTGTGAATTTTTGAATCGTGTTGTGTACATTTGAATTATGTTTTTAATTAACAAATTGGACTTGTTGGTATTTTTAAATCATGTTTTAGGTTTACGAATTGGATTTGTGTATTTTTGAATTTTGTTTTGAATTTATTAACTGAATGTGTGTATTTTTGAATCATGATTTGAATTTATGAATTGTATTTATGAATGCTGTTTTGAGTTTTTAAATTGATTTATATATTTTTGTTTTGAACTCATGAATTGGATTTGTGTATTTTTTAATTGTGTTTTGAATCTATGAACTGGATTTTCGAATCATTTAAAATTTCTGAATTGGATTTGTGTATTTTTAAATCATGTTTTGAGTTTACGAATTAGATTTATGTATTTTAGAATCCTGTTTTGAAATGACAAATTGCATTTTTGGATTTTAGAATGGCGTTTTGAATTTACGAACTGGATTTTTGTATTTTTGAACAATGTTATGTATTTATGAATTGGATTTGTGTATTTTTGAATGGTGTTTTGAATTTATGAACTGGATTTTTGTATTCTTGAATCATGTTAGGAATTTCCAAATTGGATTTTATGTATTTTTGAATTGTGTTTTAAATTTACAAACTAGATTTTTGTATTTTTGAATTGTGATTTAAATTTACGAATTGGACTTGTGTATTTTTAAATCATGTTTTGAATTCATAAATGTATTTTTAAATCGCGTTTTGAAATTGTATTTGTGTATTTTTGAATCGTGTTTTGCTTGTACGAATTGGATTTGTGTATTTTTGAATCGTGATTTTTGGATTTTTTAATCATTTTTTTTGAATTTACAAAGTGGATATGTATTTTTGAATCATGTTTTAAATTTACAAACTGAAAGTGTATTTTTTGAATCGTGTTTTGAATTTATGAATTGGATTTGTGCATTTTTGGTTTGTGATTTGAATTTATGAATTGGATTTGTGTATTTATGAATCAAGTTTTGAATTTATGATTTGGAATTGAGTAGTTATGAATCATGTTTTAAATTTATGAATTGGATTTTGTGAATTGAGTTGTGAATGTATGAATTATACTTTGTAAATGTATTATTTTTGAGACTGATCTGGCTCCATATACTAATCTAATATAAATAACATATTCCTTCATTTATTTGAATTAATTATATTTTGCTAAATATTTGATGGGTGTCTGAGATTAGTCTTTGATAATTTTGTCACACTTATTACAATAAGGTTTCATAAGTTACATTAGTTAATGTATTAACTAACATGAACTAATTATGAACAATACTTGTACAGCATTTATTAATCATAGTTTAACATTTAATAATGCCTTATTAAGATCCAAATACCTGCTTGTTAACATTAGTTAATCCACCAGGAGTTAACAAACCAATGAACAACTGTATACTCATGGTCGCTCGATATAAGGCGCTTTACCTTCCACAGCCTCGCAGATTTGTTGCTTTGAGCAATTTCAGATGCTTTTTTTCTCACAGCGCATTATGTTCTGCATTTGAACTTTGAGAGTGTTTAAAAAAAAAGAGAGAAGTGTGTAGTTAGGGGTTTTACAGCCTTAAAACATCTATAATAATAGTAAAAAATAAAGCTGTCTACTTTACAGATTTTGCCTATTGCGGGTTATTTTTATAACTTAACTCCCACGAATAACCTCTGTACTAACTAATGTTAACTAACATGAACAAATACCGTAATCAATGAATTGTTCATTGTTTGTTCATGTTGGTAAATGCATTAACTAATACAACCTTATTGTAAAGTGTTACTGATTATTCATACTTCATGATTTCCACTCATCTGAACACCCTCGCACCGATTTGCCTCTGATTTTGAGTATTTGCCAGCAATTCACAGAACACTTCAACGAATGAAAATCAGGGATAAAGTCAGTGTCTACTCTGCATTAGATAAAACATACAACCCAACAAGTGTGTCACTCACCCCCAGCATTGGTGATGGTCACAGGAACCCCCTGTACCTGGACTCCGTTGATGTTGATGGTCTGCACAGCCTGAGCAGCAGATGCTAACTGAGCTGCGTTCAGTGTTATCAAACCCCCTCCAGCCGGGGCGATTTTAGGTAGAGTCCTTTCTTTCCGCGTTCCTGTTTGAACTTTTTTTGTGACCACCGCAGGTGTTGGTGTGCTGGTGGGTGTTGTTGGAGTCGTAACAGTAGTTTCCTGTATCTGTACAGCCTGCCATTCCCCCGAGGCTGTTTTAATCAGCACCTGGAAAAGCAGAGCACATGCATTAGATACTTAAAGATCTCTCTGGACTTTTTACCAATGGAAACATCGGTATATATATATATATGTATATTAGGCTTGGGCGGTATCCAAATTTTGATACCCTCAGACCGCCTCTATATTTTACCCCGGTTTTCGGTATTACCGGCGTAATAAAAAAAATTATGACGCAAGGCTCAGACAGCGTCACCAAACTGTTGGCTTAAGCCTAAACCATTCAGAAAATGAATACCTTCTATGCGACCTTAGGCTCGCGGTCAGAGGGAGAGAGGCTACGCAAAGCCTCTCTCTCTCTCTTACACACACACACACACACACACACACACACACACACACACACACACACACACACACACACACACACACACACACACACACACACACACACACACACACACACACACACACACACACACACAGACACACAGACACACACCTCCCGCGATTTATTCAGAAATTTATTAACACACCGTAAGAAATCTGCCCGGCTCCCGCGGTACTGCAGCGGGAATGCAGAGAGCTGTAATCGGGTCATAAAAATTATACCCGATAGGTCCCGAGTCCGACAGGTACATTTTGATTGACAGCTTTATAAAGCCCGAACTCGTTTACAGCCCGACATTATTCAAATGTGCTTATGCACAGCTCTAATGCATTTTTTTCAAGAATGAGTCATTTATATGTTTTAACATCATTTATTCGTAACAAACGTAGACTATATGCCACTTGAAAGAATAAACAAAGAAATAAAATAAGTCCTCTGTAACATTGTAACATCTCAGCACTCTATATAGGCCTGGGTACATACACTTAGCTTTTAAATTGGCCAACACACCAAAAGAAATCTTGCTCAACAAATCAAATTAAAATAAACTCTAAATGATGACGGGTATTTTGGCAATAACGAAATTAAGATAAAGGCTCTGCAAGGTTTGTTTCTTCTCTTCACAATCTGGCATTAGGGCGGCAGTGAAGCTGAATATTAAAAGAATAATGCCACCATTAGCCTGTCTACTCGGTCTACATTATGATTATATGGTTTGATTAATATTTATTTATAATTGAAAAACCCTTTACTCACCAAGATTAGGCTACGTGTGTTTGTGGAGGAACATTAGTAAATTCACTGGCTTTAGCGCAGTCCTGCGCTCACGGGGTCCAGCAGCTGAACACCCTTTCCTGCTGCTACAGGTCGAGATGCAGAGTTCTGATCTGGCTGATTTTGCAAGTTTTGGGTAGGATTGTTCATCTTCTACCAGTCAGGAACATCCATTTAATTTTCCATGACTGTAGTTTCATTGTAGCGAGAGGCCTCGTCTTTTTACCTGTCAGCTTGCGCTTTAAGGCTCTACCGTAATACGCAGTGTATGAGCGACCGCGAAATACCTGCGGCTGGAATAACCGCTCCCTCTGAACTAGTGACTGACTTGACCGCCAACAAAATTCGCTTTTTTTACTACTTCGTCATCATTTGCTTCACCTTTGCAGGGATGGATTTTAATACAGGAATTTGGATTTTTTCGGGTCTCGTCGGGTTCGGGCAAAGATCTTCAGCTTTAATGCAGACCTCTCGTTCATATTAACCACGTCTCCCTTCTGTTCAGTAGAAACCGTAAATACTGCCAAACTGCAGGACACTTTGAAGCGCGACTCGTCACGTCACCTCTCCCTCTCCCCTCTCCCTCTCTCCCCCTCCCTCTCCCTCTCTCCTCCACACTGTCCCGTGATGACAACCACACATACGTTTTTGTAGGCATTAAATAAAGGATATTTAATATTTTATGACGGTATAACGGTATTGAAACTCACACCGTTGCTATTTTTAGATCCCGCGGTATACCATAATACCGTAATACCACCTAAGCCTAATATATATATATATATATATATATATATATATATATATATATATATATATATATATATAATAAAGGGATAGTTCATCCCAAAATGAACATGAACAATACTCTACATTACAAGAAACTTTACATTCACAGCTTAACTTCAAAAGAAAAGATAAAGTAAATAGTACCTGTGTGGGTTCTGGAGGAGACACCTGGACACTGGGCGTGACTGTCTGTCTCTGTGGGACAGGGGGAAGTGTAGCAGATGCAGCCTGTACCACTTTTAGAGCCTGTGGGGGGATCTGAACGACCTGCTGGTCTGATTTCTGCTGAAGCAACTGCACTTGCTGCACCACAGCAGGCTGACTCCCCCCTGGATTCTGCACGATCAGGAGATTATTTCCTGCCTGGGACAGGAAGACATTATTAAAAACAGATGCAAACAGGAAAGAAAAACAGCTGCTTGGACTATTGGGCAAATTTTATATATTAAAAAAAGGTTATTTACTTCCTTGCCACTTTCATTGTGATAAATATTACATCCCAAAGTGTGTGTGTGAAATATATGTACTGTATGTGTATATAACATGGTTTTCGCTACATTCATTCTTCCGTGGCGGGGCGCCACACCAAAATTCATCCCGCCACAGCTACATTACAGCATCTCATTCAAAACATTCTGTCGTTTTTTTAAATAGCGGGTTATAATCGCACCAAAAATGTATTAAACGGTAAGTGAATTATAACAGCGCAAACCCTTCTGTAATCGTAGTAGTGCTGTGCGTTCAGTTTAACCCTTTAAGGTGATGTGCTGACTGACTGACAGGTGCGTGATGCGAGAGGCCAGCAAACACAGCATAGCTTTCAGTTATGATGAACACAGTTTCCATAATTATACTTTATTTATAGATAAATGTCTGTGTGGCTCTGCATCCAATGATTTTGTCTTGCTGGAGTTTATAGCCATTTCACTTTACTTCAGGACCCATTAATGCAGCTCTGTAAGTCTATTGGAGACATTCATTAATATTCCTAGTAAATCTAATAAATGTTGGAGACAAACTTGTTACAGAAACATAAAAAAAATTGCATTTCAGCAGTGTTTTTTTGAGGGCGCGCAAAAAAATCTGCACTTGAGCAGCGTATATGTGAGGGTGCGCAAGACGTTATGTGCATGAACAGAGGAAATTGGCGCTCGAGCAGAGATTGACATGCTCGTAGGCTATTATATGAACGTCATCTCGACTTAATTCTTATTTCATGACATTTGTCAATGAAATAATGGTATATGTAGTAGTAGATCTATGTAAAATGTCCAACAGAGTCTGCCGCCACAGCTGGAAAAAATCCAAGAGGAAACAGTGCATAGATATGTGTATGTGTGTTTGTGTGCATGTATATATATATATATATATATATATATATATATATATATATATATATATATATATATATATATATATATATATGTATGTATGTATGTATGTATGTATGTATGTATGTATGTATGTATGTATGTATATATATGTATATATATATATATATATATATATATATATATATATATATATATATATATATATATATATATATATATATATCAATATATATATATATATATATATATCACACACACACACACACGTGTGTGTATATATATATATATATATATATATATATATATATATATATATATATATATATATACATACATACATACATACATACATACATACATACATACAGTACACATACATTTATTTCACACACACACTTTGGGATGTAATATTCATCATAATGGAAGGGGCAAGGAAGTAAATAACCTTTCTTTGACACACGAGCCAAAACACCATTTACATAGACCATCCAAAACTGTGACAAATAAACAACTAAAATCTTAAGTAAACAATTATTAAATCTTAACATTTATCATAATTGCAATAAACTAAAATGTATTAACATAGTTGGAGTACGCTGATTTTAATCGGAGTGTACAGCCGACATGGTACATTCACACAGCTGGATGCTGATGTCGTTATCATCACAGCAGCATCATCCAATAAAATTAGCTACTATTGGCTGCCGTCTGAGCTGGGGTATTTGCATGAAGTGATCTGATTGGCTGACACTTTGGTTGGTGCTTGAAAAGTTGAGAAATTCACAACTTCTGCAGCAAGCCACAGTGCAAATGTGGAGCTGATAGATCCCCAACTCGCCAATAGTTCAGCAAACCTTGACGTCACCCAATCAAAGTGAATGGGAAGCACAGAGGACGACATACCATGTGATGTTTGTGCCATTCCAAGGCGCACATGAGGGTGGCAGTACAGTGTGCCATCTGTGAAATACACTTTCAAAGGAGTTCATTGCTCAAGTGGTCAGTTGAACACAACTGACTGACACCTCTGCTCCCTCATCTACAAACAGCGCACAGAATGTGACTGAAGTGCAGACAAACCCAGCTGAACTGGATTAAAAAACACATTTCTATAGCACCAGAAATAGCACGGAATAGTAACAGATACTCGAAGTACATCATTTGTGCTGTGAAGTGAGACGTGAATAATGGCGGTGGTAAGAAGAACAACCACATTTCATAAGAAATAAAATAAATAATGAATATTGCATGTAAACAGGATTAAGAGCTTTGCTCCTGATGTGTAAACATTCTTTTGTAATTAAGCCCTTACTCTGATTGTTGGAAATAATTGCATCATTCGTGCGCATGTAAACATAGTCAGTTTCAACAATGTTTTTTTTTTAAACCTGCAATAAAAGAAAAGTTTTCTGAAATCTCAGTTGATAACGTACACTTTTGTACTGTATGTGGGACTGGCCGAAGAGGTGGCTATGCTTATTTTACAGATAGTATCTATAAACCTACCAGGTTAAACCCCCTTGTTTCCAAATATTTATTTAAATAAAACCCAGTTAGATAATAATCTGATGTATGCCTTTTACGAATATACATTTTCAACTATTTCTTCCTAATGTAGTATTATCTGGAATAATCTGTTACTAATTAAAAACAACCTGCACAGAAACAACCCGTTACAGAATTACTGCATTAATTATTGTACAATTATGTCGAAGGTGTTGCAGGTAAATATAGACAAATGTCCTTGCTGTAGCCATTTATGGGGTACTGAATATTTGGTCCCAGTTTAATTCTAAACAGCTTAATATTTTAGCCTTTACCTCATCATTAACTAGGTGCCGTATTATACTTTACTGGAAATCAAATAAGCCTTCAACAACATTACAATGGCTTGTAGATGCCATGTTTTTTTCAAAAGTTGTTAGAGATAAAATCCTCTAGGAAAACGACTTTTTTTGAAAAAGTGGCAATGTTTTATAATTTACCTTAAGTCTCAACATCTTACATTATATTTAATAAATGCACTATCCTTCCTTTAAATGTATTTATTTCTTATTTCATTTGTATTTTGTTTTAACTGTTATTGTTTAATACTGTTTAATTGTACATATTTACTTTTAACACTGACAATGTAAAATTAAATGTATCTGAACATGTGATTGTAGTTGTTGAATGACTGCATTCAGTTGGTTGTAAGTAATTTTCTGTACACTTTTATTACTCTTGTTTCCATTGTTCTCTTTCCCTATTTTTTTTTTTAGTTTTCCTTTTAAAAAAACAACAACAAAGATACAAGCTGGTTTATACTTCTGCGTCGAGTGATCAGTGTGTCTAGGCATGGGCTGGTATAAGATTCTGTTGGAATGATATCCTTGGGTAAAATTATCATTGTATATGTTTCACGGTATTACGATTGCTGCTCTAAAATATATTCTTTTTAAATGTCTGGGTAAAAAAACTAAACTTTTTTTTTCATTTCATTCCTATTTTCTCTTGAGAAACATTTAAAATATTTTGGAGCAGTAAAGATGTGAGGCTGACTAATGAAAACAAATCATTGACTTCTGTTGTCTTCATTAGTTTCAAAACAACAGATTTCTTTACAATTTAAAACAGCATTTTTTGATATATTTTCTGCTTGAGATACTACCGTCCAAAGAAAAAAAAAAGTAAAGAAAAAATCTTTCAGTTTTAAAATCTTGACTTTTCTAAACCGCAATATACCTAGAAAACAGTTATTGTGTCATGGCATGACAAGGGCCAGACAGAATCTGCGGACATTTTTAAATATTTCTGCGCAGAATTTTGTTAAAAATCTGCAGATTTATGCAGAATCATTTTGGGAGTATCATAACTAAAACCTTAATATTTGAACTAGGGGTGTCACGATCCTCCAAATCCTCGATTCGATTACATTTTCGATTCTAAAGTCACAATTCGATTAGATTTTCGATTATGAATAATTAATTAATTAATAACGAATTAATTATTTGTAGCCTACCGTTTAAACTACCTGACTTGCATGGTCTTTGTTTTACCATTGAACAAATCATACAGTAAATGAATAAAGGTAAGTTACACACATAATTACCACCTGTCAATCACTTTTTTCTGCGGGACTCGTGAATAGGCAGTGATCTGTGTCGTTATAATGCCGTTGGTAAAAAAGGTGCACAGCCAACAGGAACCAGCCAACAGTATCTGAGGTGTTCGCTAAAATGACTAAGTACTTGTGTAAAAGAAAAAGATAGAAGCAGTCTACTGACCCGCTGACTGCCTTGACTCGCTGTCTCGAGCGCATGACAATGTGTGTGTGTCTGTGTCTGTGTGTGAATGAGTGTGTGTGGTCACGTGATGTGCGTTTTCAGGGGCAGTGAGGAAGGAGGGCTGCTCAGAAACGCTACACGCCAGTGTGGATGTGGATCGTTGTCGTTCTAAAATGCCATTTAAAAACAAAGACATATTAGTGTAAACAGGGCCTGAGTGTGTATTTTTCCCAGAGCGGATTTGCAACGGGTGTGGGGCGGAGGATCGCGATGCGCCCATCGTCTATCATCCTAACCGTAATACGTACATAGCGGAGCTTGCAAACTGTGTTTTTTTTTGTCGACAACACAAACGTTGTCAACATAACTAACTGGAAATGCAAAATACTTCCACACCGGCGACTTCATTGAAAGAGGAGAGGATTTAAGCTCTGTCGACGGGTCTCCTGCGTTTGCAGTTTAACAAGCATGTTTTTTTCCCGCTTGGCAAGCCAAGCTAACGTGACATGGGGGCGTGGCAGCATCGACGATTCTATTTTTTGATTCGATAATCAAAGTTAAGCATAAACTTCGATCGATTTCGATTAAAAATCTAAATCGTGACACCCTTAATATGAACTTAAAAGTAATAGGTCAGACCATATGCATGCGATTGACGCAGAAGTATAAATCAGTCGTAAAGGTGCAGTAGGTAGTCTTCCAAAATGCTTCCGCTTAGCGCATTATCTTTGAATGGCGGGGAGGGACTGTGTTTCGAAGCCACGTCTCCTAAAATCGCGAACGCGTGCACCGCAATATGACAGAAAACAGCCCACTAGTTCATGCCATTCGCCAGTTAGAAATGTAGTTAGTGTTTGGCCGGCGGCGTGCAGGAATTTCACTTATCACTAAGCCAAACTTACATGCTATTTCAGAGCGAATATTCAGAGTAGCATGGTAAACAATATAGGAAGGCTGTCATTGTTCAAAAATAAACCAAAGTTAATATAAAAGCAACTTCAGCTCAGTAAAGCAGCCCAGGCGGAATAGTGCTCTTAATTGACGTTCTGTTGTTAAACTAAATATAAATCTACATTATCGATGCTGTTAAAGGTCCCTTATAAAGCTGAAAATAGTCACATCAATCTATCGCCAGGAGATTTCAGTGGCTGAACAACAACACTTCTGTGCATATAACCCATTCATAACACAACCCAATCTACATCAGCTATGGGGGACTAAAACAGTAAACAGAACATTAACCGTCTAACAGAAATACTTCAGACATGGTGTCGTCCTTCCTCCAGCATGCAAAAGTAACTTCAATATTGATTCAGGATTTCAAAAAGTTTCAATTCAGCATTTGATTTTACCGCGACGTGTGCATGTGTCATGAACGTTCAGCGCTCATGCAGGAGGGCATGCGCTAATAGCGAATATGCGTGAACAGAGATGTGCAAAAGCCCAAATCTACATTTGTTGACAGAGATGTCGGCCCAACAATATTTAATTGGATAAACAATTTTTTGTTTTATGCCTCAACCAGAACATAAAAATATACATAAAACCATTTAGATAATTTACTATAATCATTACTACTGGAATGTGAAAAGACTTTCAATCAGCACAACCAAAAATGTTTCTGATGACAATCACCTACTGCACTTTTAACGATATGTAACAATGTGTATTGTAATAGTGTTTGTTTGGGGTGCTTTTTCGCGATAATAATTTGAACATAAAAACAACCTGCACCTTTTTTTCCTCATCTCTTTTTTGTTTTGCATTGTTTTTCTTTTGAAACTAAAAACAAAGATGTAAATATGATTGTGTTTATAGTCGCATTTTTGTTTCAAACTGAATAAACACACTAGTGACAAAATGTTTCGCTTACATACTGTATAGAAAACAAACAAAAACAAGCTTTTCAGACATCCAAAGCACAGAAAGGCTCATACCTGAATAATGTTGTCAGCTGTGGTCTCTATCAGCAAGGCCTCGACCTGCTCAGCTACAGGTGGAGGTGAAGCTGGTTGCGGGGCAGGTGCTGGCGCAGCTATAGCCACCTGTCTTTTCCTTCCCCTTTTGGGCTTCACTGGAGCTGCTGCAGTCTCCGTTAGAACCTGCGCTCCTCCGACATCACCAGTGGTCACATTGAGAGGAAGCGTGAGTCCGCTGGGGAGTCGCACAATGTTAGCATTCACGCTAGCATTATTCTGCCGCCGTTTTTGGGTGGACGGCTTGATCGCCACCGTTTTATGCTGGGGGACCGGGGCCGGGGCCAGAGGTGGAGCAGTTGGTGTGGCAGCCTGAACTGTGACGGGTGAGGTGATTATGGCCTGGTTGGTTCCTGGGATGATTTGGATCTGTCCTCCCTGAGGCATCATCTGAATGGTCTGAGAGCCCTGGAACTGAGGAATCACTTGGTACTGGAAGTTAGCAGTGGATGTGCCTGCTGGACGTGAAGGGCTCTGAAAAGTGAAGACAATGGGACTGGCCCCTGATGAGCCAAGTCCTGCGGGCAGCTGGATTATATTCCCTTTGGCTGAGAGGAAGCCCAGGTTTTTGGGTGGAGCTGGAGCAATGGGGGCGGGTTTAATCGGGTGCAGACGGCGTGTGGTTGGCTGAGATGGTGGTGTGCTGACTGGAGCCTGGGCAGCAGGTGGCCCAATCTTACTGCAAGTAGCTGCCAAGAGCGCCAACGGGGAGGGCTGTGAGTCCTATATGAAAGTGTGTTGATACAGGATTACTTCTTTTAAATGACATGATACAGAATCAACATTCAAAATGCAAACATGGCATCAATGTTTTCAGGAAATTGCATTTTTTGCTGTTTTAAATGGAGATGAAAGCAATATTGTTTTAAAGAAATTACATTGTGAAAACTGGTTTGCATTCTCAGTCCCCTAAACTGACGCTGTTGTGAAATCAAATCACCAAAACCAAAAGAAATTTTTCACTTTTGATAAACTTTCCTCCAAGATAACGCTCAAATATTATAATGCAAGTATGAAGAAAATACAGCAATATTTCATAAAGCACGAAAATAGAAATATCCTGAAGTACACATTACACTGGTACAGCTATGCAAGAGAAATTTGAGAGAGTTGTCAAATATACTGTTTATTAAGTTTCCTTCAGCTTAAGTTCTTTATTCATCGGGGGCCACAACCATGTAATGAACCACCAACTATTCCAGCATATATTTTAGGCAGCGGAAGACCTTCCAGCTACAACTAGGAAACATCCATTCACATACACACACACTATGGCCAATTTTGTTTACCTGATTCACTTATAGCACATGTCTTTAGATTGTGGTGCAAACCAGAGTTAAATATGCTGTTTGATTACACCAGGATATTAATACAACAGCAAATAACCAATTAGATTTTATTAATTTGTATAGTATTATTCTTCAGGAAAATGACAATTTTTGCTGTGCCCAAACAATCCCTTCACTCTGTGACATTACAAACAGACATCTGTACATTGCAAACAGTTGTGATGATTACCATATTTAAAAACTGCTGAAACATTTTTTAGATCACAGAAAAGTAATTTTAGAAAACTATAACAATTTCCAACAAACACGGCATTGTTTCTGATAAATAACACACTGATTTCTGAGGTCATGAGATTCCAAATGTTGACAGGCACATTTTGTAACAATAGCTGGACATCTGTGTCTTTTTGATCAATAAAATACATTATTATTATTATTATTTATTTATTGTTCAAATAGCTTTTTATAGGTTTTGACTATAACCACTTTAAGGCTACCCTTCCCCATACATTTTTATTAAAAAAAGAGAGAGTTAAAGTCAAAATTATCCTTTTTTTTTTCAAATATTTCCCAAATTATGTTTTACAGAGCTAGGACTTTATCGCGGTATTTCCTATAATATTTCATCTTCTGGGAAAAAGTCTTATTTATTTTATTTCGGCTAGAATAAAAGCTGTTTTAATTTTTTTAAACCATTTTAAGGTCAGCATTAGCCCCTTAAACAATATTTTTCTCATAGTCTACAGAACAAAGCATCATTTTGATTTGCCTAATTATCCTTGCCTTGTAACCTGATTAACCTTAATTAAGCCTTAAAATTACACTTGAAGCTGAATACTAATAATTAAAAAAATTAAATCAAAGAAATATTAGGCACTGTCATCATGGCAAAGACAAAAGAAATTAGTTATTAGAAATTATTAAATTAAAATTATTATTTTTAGAAATGTGTTCTTCTTACCGATAAACAAATTGGGGAAAAAAATAATTTATATATATATATATATATATATATATATATATATATATATATATATATATATATATATATATATATATATATATATCAGAATTTACCAGGAGAATATATTCTGTATATTTAAAATCATAATTTTGGCAGAAATATGAAATTTACTATTGTCCTCAAAAATTATTTAATATCAGTTCATCCTTAAAACAAAATATAGAATCGTGGGAACTTACTTGAGAAGTGGTGGTGGAGGGCTGAAGATATTCACTGGGACTGACTGCGACAGTGGTGGCCATACTGTCCTTTTGATCTGTGAGAAGACAAAGGTAAATCTATTCATGCAATGAAAAGATCAAAACTCTCCAACTGTGAGAACAAAATAATCCAAGACATTTGAGATCATATTAATCTGTAGCTTGCACAATTTTTAAAGCACCACAACATTTCAATCAAAAGTGCGTGAACAGAACTGAAAAAAAAAACAAATGTTCTGACTTTTTTGTTCAAAATAAAATAACCACTAACAGCATGCACTTTTTTTTAGTTAGGACAAGTGTAGCTAAGGAGGCGTTACCTGAGATAATCTAAACCCCCGAGAGCAGTGATTCAGCGAGGCAGGGTTTAAAACTCAGTCCACCAATAGCACACAGTGGCACTTCACAGTGTAAAATATATTCAATCCTGGTCCTCAAGTGCTGGGCTATTCCAGAATTAGCACTGAGATGCACAGCTTTAGTATATACACATCTATGGTAAACATCCTGAACTGACCCCATATGTGGACAAATATCTTTAGTCACAAACAAAACAAACGCTTGCTGTTATGATGCTTTCTGACGGCTGTCAAAGCGAACAAAACAAACTCGACATGTTTATGTACTGGAAAGCGAACAAAAACTCAATGCGTGCATGTATTTTAATTACATCAATTTTATAGATAGTTTATAGGAAATAATTTGCAAGTTCGATACATTTAAAACTTGTTCTCATAACGTTTCATTCATTTCTGATTTATTTTCCTCAGTATGAAAATCCCGACGGTATCATTAACAGCCAACGTGTGTGTTTTTACACTACAATTTCAACAGCACTGAAGAAAAAAATGTTTTAATGACTATGTGGCTTGATAAAAGATGCAAGCTGCTAACGCTAACAAGCTAAAACGTCAGAAGCCTGCAAGTGGTTGAGCTATGCTAATTGAATGCTTTAAAATATCTCATCAGTTTGATTTTATATTTAGTTTTTAATCAGTCGATCACGTGTTTACGACTTTTTTACGAGCATGCAGACCGCTTTATAAGGGTTATCCTGACTGCGTGCAGACAGACTCAAGAGTGCGCTGATGGAGGAGGAAACTGCTGGCTTAGCATGCTAAAGTGCTAACTAGCCAGATAAACTCTTCGCTGCGGAAAAGAACAGTGATTCCGGAAGTGTGCATTTATTTGAATCGCAGTGCTACGTTTGATTAAAAAAAACTCATGCGTGCGAGCTACGATATTTAACATATATCGGTCCGTTCGCTCGTGAAAATGTTTAAGAAAGTAACATTGTAATATAAACATCAACGTTATAATTCCTACCCACCGCTCATGACGACATTCACTCTCCGTGAAGCCTTGAAGAGCCCACAAAAGATACCGCCCCACCGGGGTCTACTGGCCAATCAGGTTACTTGTCAATCATCTAGAGCTAAAAGTGATAACCAATCAGAAAACAGTTTTTGCCTGATTGACATTTGTTCTGACTAATGAAAAGACGTCGTTTTTCTATGACAGTTGAAGGATATATGTTTGACCAATGGGTTGTCGAGTTTTTAGTAGAGAGGCGGGGGTTGTGAGGCTATCAAAATAATGAGGCGAACCAATGATACGCAGGTATGAATTTAACTGACTTTTCGTTTAGCCAGTCAGAAACGTAGAAAGGATATCAATCAAAAGTAATTGACAACAATCGCTATTAATAAACCTTCGCAAATTGTGTCGGTTTTGCCTTGCATTATGAACGCAGGTGGCCGGGCTACTGTGTCTTCTGAAAAGAGTTACAGAACCTAAAGGTGATGGACAAACACCAACATGTTTTAATTCTCCAAAATGAAATTGTTCTGTCTGTAAATGGAGACTTTTGTTTGTAATTGCAATATTAACTTTAGGCGTTCTTAACTCGTTTACCGTCTGTAACGTTAATGAGAATACAGTTGTGTGTGCTGCTGTCCCATGAAAATGTTTAGAATAACGTTAACCCCTCGGTAAATGTGTGATATTACCAATATATAGTGATTTGAGCAACAAGTTATAGTCATACGAAAAATTAATAAATAAACAAAAGATAATTCAAAAAGTCATGGAAACTATATTTACCTTCGATCGACCCACTAGCCTCAATCAAGTTTGGGTTTTGGCCCTTTGTAAGAAAAAGTTAGGGCACCGCTTGTTTTGGATAGCCCTTAGGTAAAGTAAAATGTGTGACATTACCGATATATAGTGATGCTAGCAACAAGAAATGCAGTTATATAAACTATTGGTATTATTACAAAAGTATTACTAAAGAAACGCGTTATTTCAGATTCCTGGAATCACTATGATTGGATGTGTCTAACAAATAAAAGTATCCAAGTGACTAAAGAATGGAAAGAAAAAAAAAACAGCAATTCAAAAAGCAAGAAGTACTTTCTCTATTCATTTGCCAATAGAGATTTACAGAAACTGCTGTTATTTGGTTTGTTTGTAATTTATATCTCTTTTTGGCATAACATAACATTGGTGCCATCTTTTCAGACACTGTAATATTAATTTTTAGATACGAAAATGGATTTAATCCAGATGTTTTAAGAAATCGATATTTGGCAGAATGACCTCAATATTCAATCACAACAAACATTGAAAACATTTGTTATTCTTACTAATTGTATTTTCGGGAAAAGTAAAAATTCTATAAATGGCCATTTTTATACAAAATTTAAAGAAATGTTATCTTGATGTTTACATAATGAATAGATCAGATATACTCAAAGTAGGGCTCGTGGCCAATTGTAACCTTTGATTTGGCAATCATCCTAACTTACTGGATAGTGAGAATGATGGAGAGGGTTGGGGTGAATGCCTTAAACAGAACGTCATTTCTAATTTGACGTAACATTTTTTGTTAGTGCAAAGTCCCATTCATCGCTGCTTGCAGCTTTACTTTGTTAGTTTTATTGCTGAGCTACAAATAAAGCAAACTAAAATTAAATGACTAAATCTTGTAAATGAATCTTTGAATTTTTAAAAATGTAAATACTGTCATTTAACAGATAGAGGGCTATGCAGAAGATATTGGCGAGCAAGTTAAGCCAAAAACAAGTGTAATTCTGTTAGAAATGGGATTTTGTTTTTACTGTAATAAGTTCATTATAAAATGTAAAAAAAAATTATATATATATATATATATATATATATATATATATATATATATATATATATATATATATATATATATATATATATAATCACCATGATTGGATGTGTTAAAAAAAATAAAAGTGTCCAAGTAACTGGATGAATAAACTATTCAAAATGCAAATTGAGAGGTGTTCACTTTTTTCAGGCTGATTCCAGAAGTATTTTTTCCATTCATTTGTAAATCCAATAGAGATTTACAGAAACTATTGTTGTAATTTGGGTTGTTTTTAATTTAAATATCTTTTTTCGGCATAAAATAACAATGCTGACTTCTTTTCAGACATGTTAATATCAATTATCAGGTACAAAAATTAATTTAATCCCTATGTTTTAAGACATTGATATTTGGCAAAATAAGCTTGATTTTTCAAACTACAACAAACTTAGAAAACATTTGTTATTCTTACCAAATGTCCTTTTGAGAAAAATGAAAATGCTATAAAATGGCCATATTTGTATACAAAATTTAGAAGAAATGTGACACTTTACAATATGTATTTCCAAACATGAGTTAATTATGAACAATACTTGTCCCGGATTTATTATTCATAGTTCAACGTTCACTAATGAATTATTAAAATCCATATTTATGCTTGTTACCATTAGTTAATGCACTGTGAGTTAACGTGACCTAACAATGAACAACTGAATATTCATCAACAAATACTGTAATAAATGTATTGTTAATGTTTTTTTCATGTTATTCAATGCATTAACTAATACAACCTTATTGTGAAGTGTTACCAGTGAGTATAAAAATTGTGCTCAAACCCATGACGTGACCTTTTTTTTTGTTAAACCCCTTGTGAGCTGTATAGACCATTTCAATGTGGTCATGTCATTGGCCCATAAACATTTTCTGCTAATCAAACTAGTTCATAACTTCAACTAGAGGCGATTCAATCATAACTTAATGTTAAAACGGCTAGCATAACATTATTTATCTATATGTTTTGGATTCTCGGAAGCTACAGAAATTATAATTCGTTAGGGAATTTGAAATACGTTGGGGCCATTGGTTTTGTTCAAATCCCTCAACATGGTCTATGCTGCATAATCTTGTTCAGGACACTCTTGTAAAAGATCTTTTAATCTTATCGTGCTTTTTTCGTGGTAAAAAAAGGTTATAATAATTATTATCATTAATATTGCTGGTAAAATCATCAAGCAATCACTTAATTAAACATGTTTGACAGACTTTGCTGCAACTGTGCTTAATATATTTTTCTCTTCTGTAATATAGTTTTTCTTATATTTTTCTCAAAGTTCATGTAGCAGACAGGTTAAACAAAGTCATATTCAATCAAACCTTACAACAGGCCTGTCTTTAAATGTCTATCGGGTAGTGTTAAAAATCACTTTCCTCTATGGATCAAATGAATGGAGTTTTTTTTTCATCTCTAAAACCTTTTCTTTTAGAAAAACTGGATCCATCCAATGTAGATATCAGCGCGAATAATGACCAAAATTATATATAGCGTGGAATAAGTAATCAAATATACCAGCACTTATTTTCAAGTTTACTTTGTCTTTTACTCAAAATACAGTTCATGTGGCCTGATCAGACTGAAGTTACAATCAGGGAAAGAACAAATAAAGGGGTCACACACTCCACCCAGGGCAAGGGGGCCTGATGAGGAAAGAAAGAAGAACCAAACAGAGACGGATTCACAAACTGGCCAGTTTTTAAAAACTCCAGCGTAATATAACCTACAGATGAAGGCGTTTGCTAGTACCCCAAGTCAAATGTCCTCAGTCCGTATCTTATTTAATTTAATATTTGAAGTCCACTTTTAGCAGTCTTTCGAGTCCTTTGTCGATCAAGTCAAAGTCTCTGAATTTGATTTGCCTGCTCAACATAGACAGTATTCCAGCACTCCTCTGATCTCCCTCTGTCCGATATTGGTCAAAGAGGAGATGCCAGTCGGCTGATGTTCATTGGCGTCTGCTGGAAGACTGGCAGGGAGCTGTGCACCAGGAAGTGTCCATGCGCTGTTCCATCCAATATCCACACATAGAAATTCTGCAAAACAATCCATTTGTGTTTTGTTAAACGTTTTTTTTTTTGTCTGCAGGACATTGAGTAACGTGGAACTTCATAGCTGAAGGCGCTTACAGTGAAACGGACCGATCCGGCTGGCTATGTTTCAGACTCTGCTTCCTGTTCCACTCCTGCTGCCTGGCGCATGCCTTTGATTGACAGGTACATCTCTTCCTCTGGATCATAGTAATAGAACTTCCTCAAGTAGACAATGAGCGGTCTGAAACAAAATAATATGAGTTATTCTTTATTGACACTTTAGCTATATTTCCATACACCTATTTTTTGCACACTTTGAATATGCACATTAAAAACGGTTGATGGAATCACTACTGTAGATGTGCATCAGTTTTTAAAATACGCATAAAAAACGAATGTGCATAACTGAGTAGTTTGCTTTTTGTAATGATAGAACAGCATATACTGACAGGAAGTGAAATTGGAAATAGCTGGGGATGGGATTTGGAAAAAGTCAGGACTTGAACCCACAACATACCTGCGTTATATGCCAACTTGCATACATTTTTTGGTCCAGGTCTCAAATGAGCACCTGGAGATCTTGCTTGGCACAGCCACGCCATATAAACTCCCATTTAAATGAAATGTTGGAATATGCTATATATTGCACTTTTATATCTATTTTGTATATAAACATGAACTTGTATTTTATATATGTGATATGCATATACTGTCACATTTTAGTTATCTATATGCAGGATCAGTTGGTGCTTTCACATTTGGCTTGATTGCCTGGTTCGCACCAGAGTTCGATTGACGCCCACCAACCACTAACACACTCAAGTTTGAACTGTAGACTTTAAAAATGTACGTTTTACATAGTCTGTTTATCATGAATGTAAAAGTTCAAATGAACAAGATGACTTGTTTTTTAGCTGATGTTGTGCAAAATAGATAAACTTTCTCTCAGTTTAAAACACGTCAGTGATGCGTGCCAGACAAATTAGTGATTAAACGCCTAAATTCACTGTTTGTACTTTGTTTCTTTTTTCTCTGAATACAAAAGAATATATTTTGAAGAATGCTATGTGGCCCATCAAAAAAAAGTACTATGAAAGTCAATGAGTGCCAGCTACCAGCATTTTTTAAAATATCTTATATTTGTGTTCAACAGAAGAATGAAACTTAAATAGGTTTTGAACGAGTGAAGGGTAAATAAATGACGACAGATTTTTTGGGTGAACAATCGCCTAATAGCAGCTCACTTCCATGATTTGGTGCGATATGAACCGTCCCAGAATTTGCATGATCTGCACACCAGAAGTCTCATGTATTAATGCAAATACAAACAAAAAATTAGTGTACGCCAGATTTCAGGCTCACTTTGGATTTACTAACGATGAAATGAACGTCAGAATGTGGGTTGGTCCACGCCAACTTCATGTCTGGCGTATGTACACACATTTCTTGTGTGTGTTTGTTATATTTCCATTGGCGACTCCTAGAGGCACTTGTGTTAAATTGCACACTGCAAAATTGCAAAGTGTCTTTGAACCGTGTAATGGCAGCTGTATGGGACAGGTTCATCCGCATGTCTAGCAGGTATATAAGGTTTCCATACTGTTGTAAACTTCTAAGGGCCCAAAAAACCAGGGAGAATCTTTCGGTTGTCTTCAAAGCAGAATCCTTTTTAATAAGAAGAACTCAGCGTGGCTGTGGCGTCATCGAAAGCAAACTCTAAACTGCACAGCAAAACACTATACATTTATACATTTTACAGCATGTAGGTGGGGTCAGATGCAAATGAAGTGTTGTGGTCAGCAGGGTAAACTGCTTTTTCAGGCCTGGTCTCATCATGTTATAGTGACAGAAACCGCCTAACCAGTTGACCGAAAAGAGAAAAACAGGTGTGCTGTGAAACTAACACTTTGCATTACTGTCGATAATAAATTTATCCTTCTACAGTTCCCCCTTTGAGAGTTATCAAAAAACTCTCACAATATATAAATTTATACACAAAAAAAAGTTCATTCTTGTAATGTATTATGGTTACAGGCTCATAGTACTTGCTCTGTTTTTACTGTCTATATTTACAAACGACATGTTGACACAGGAACAAACATGCCGCTAAAGTCCATGGATTTCTTATAGATTATATTCTGTTCTGGTTGGAACTTTCATTTCTTCGTCATGGGCGTGGGTCAAATGTTGAGTAAAACATTTCATACTGTGGATGCATAGATAGTACAACAGTAGGAAAAGCAATTGAAGAATAGCTATTTCCTTGATCCACAGCCAGAGTTTACCTAACAGGTTTTCAAACCAAGCAGTTGACCAGCCAAATATTAAAGCGCAATTTGCAGAGGTCGCCGTTTTTCCCAATGTAATCAGAGTGATCTACTGCACGCACATTGCTAAAAAGGCACTATCTGAAGACGAATTTGTATAGGTGAATCAGAAACATTTCCGTTTAATAAATGTGCAAATAATATATGCTGCACAGACTTTTTGATAATTCCTACTTGTCTTCCTTGTGATGAAGAGTAGCCAAAATCTGATATGTAGCAGGGGGAAAAAAGAAGAACGTCTTCATCAGACGCTGAATTCAAACCGAGTTCATGTTTGAACGTGTCAACAGATGTTGCCATGCGTTTTACAAGCTACGCCACTCATGCTGTTAAAGATACTACAAAATTTTACACCTTTACATCGCAATGTTTCTTTTTTTAAATCCACTCAGTGCGATGTTCAATCCCAACTGTGTTAACCGCATCAGCTAAACTCTCCCACTCTATTTTTTTTCTTTTGTTATTAATTCCGGAGGACAAACTTGCAAATAACACAGTTTTTCTCCGGTCTACCTCTGAAAGCAGCACCTCCAAATCACATTCTGTTCAAAGTTTCTCTTTTTGCTTGCTTTTGGCATTGCTTTTTCGTTGGGTTTTGCCTAAGTATAGTAATTAGCATATTCATACGGGGGAGGAGGCAGGGTGGGGTTTTGTGCACGTGCGCTCAGTTTTATGTGCACTGCACATGCAGTGTTTCATACATCTGAATTTTTTACTGCGTACGCACATTTACAGCTTTGTGCGTACGCAATGTTTTAGTAAGATTTCAACGCAAGTCTTCGAACATGAGGCCCCAGAACACCCCTTTCAGACGGATTCAGTTACAGTTCGTGGGTGTGACCTCAACTCTGTTTATACACACAAAGACCAGCTTTATTTTGCAGTCTTCCTCCAAACTACAAGAATGGTAAAGTTGCATGAGCTATGTCCTGTGCCGTTCATTTGAATCGCATCTAAATGAATTAAATCTGGTACAAAAAAGCACTTCTAATACCCTATCTGGTCTGCATTCTTTATTTTAATCGTGCATGAGCACCTGCACAATAGTTATGTACATCCCTGTATATAAAACGTATCTTTTCTATATTCTGCATTATTATATACATATATAATTATATAAGTTCTTTGGTCTTGTAACACTAGCAATCCCTTTTATATTTTCTACTTTTAAAATGTCTCCATTTTAAGTTTAGCAATGAGTTGGAAGCTTTTTGAAGTATTTCAATTTGAGCTATTATTTGAGTAGCATTACTATATATATATATATATATATATATATATATATATATATATATATATATATATATATATATATTTATACACAAATTTACACATACAATCTCTCTCTCTCTCTGTGAATTCACGTATATTTTACATACAGTACTGTCACAAAAATGAACATGGTTTTTAAAAAAATTGTAACAGCTATGTACATATTACACATACATATATGGAGATTATAAAAATGAATATTCTGATTCGACAATTTTGACATTAAAGACTTGAATTAAACATGTGGATTCGATAAATTTTAGTTGCATAAAACTTGATGTTAAGATGGTTACTAGCAGGATCTCTCAAATCTTTTTACAAGACCATATAAAAGGCTTACCTTGTTCTGCTGATATCAGCTCTAATATTTTTTTGAATTAGTCAGCTCTAATTAGTTTAGTTAACTAATGTTGAATATTGACTCCCTGGCAAGATTTTTAATCTATTTAAACCAGGAGTGTCCAAACTCAGACCTGGAGGGCTGGTGTTCTGCTGAGTGTAGTTCCAACGTGCCTCAACACACCTGCCAGGAAGTTTCTAGTATATCCAGTAAGAGCTTGGTTAGCTGGTTTAGGTATGTTTGATTAGGGTTGGAGGCTTGGAGCTAAACTCTCAAGGACACCGGCCCTCCAGGACCAAGTTTGGACACCCCTGATTTAAAAAGGTGACAGTGGGAAAGTAAGAAAACCAAGACTGTCAGGAATTTTTGTTATTTTGTATTATTTACTACCATGTATTGTCTTGTGAAATACCAATAAATAAAAAATAATGTTAAAAAAAATTAAAGAGATGCTGATCTTTTAACCAATTTCTCCATTAAACAAATATTACAGTTTTCAACAATAAGAAGAAATGTATTATGAACAGCAAATCATCATATTAGAAGGATTTCTTAAGGTTTACATTCAGCTTTAGCGGGGATAAATTGTATTTTAAAATATATTACAAATGAAAACTGTTATTTTAAATCGAACTGATATTTCACTATATTGCAGTTTTAATACATTTTTGCTAAATTGTATCTTCAGTGAGAATTAAAAATGACTGAAAATAATATACACACACCAAACTTTTGAATGCTAGTGTATGATGAATCTAAATCAGCCAATTAATGTGAAGTGTGAGTGAGTCATACTTGGGCAGAGGCAGCTCCTGGATGTGGTCTATGCGGACAAGCTGTCGGATGCAGAAACGGCACAGATGCTGGAGGGATTTTACATTGCTGAAGCGTGAGACTGGATAAAGCAGCTGTACAGGGGTGGGGGGCAACCCTGAAACATACACACATACACCATTTCAGTTCTGACCTTTCATTTCTTATATTTGGTCTTTACAAATAAAATAAACTCTACCACTTCTGTGCATAGTCCAGCCACAAGCACTTAAGTATAACCAACAGTTGCTATTATACTGTGTACTAAAATTGTTAAGGCATTTTCACATCAGATATTTACCTAAAAAATAAAATAAAGCAATGAAGTGAAAAAATCTGAAGTGATTCGGTTTGAGAAATCAATCCAAGCCAACGGACCAACAATCAAAGGGTATCATTATTCATTACAGATAATGTCACATAAAGTGCAGCAGTGTCTTATCCGTGCATGAGCACATTACAGATGATAACCAAAAGACACTACTTCCTCATTAAATGTTGTGTAAATGCTCTTTTATATCCATTGTAATAATGATGGCTTAAAAATGCCGTGATTCCTGGCTAATATATACAGTATATAGCTCTGAAAAAAATTAAGAGAACTTTTGATTAATAGGTTTGTGTTTTAATTAAAATGTTAATTTGTGTTTTATTTTATAAAATACTGGCAACATATATTCCTTACAATATTACGTAAAGCATTTATTTGCAGAAAATTTCAAAAGGTCTGTATAAAACAGTTAATGTTTTCTGACATTAAATAAGACATCATGATTAGTACATTTAACATATACTGTAAATATATTGTAAATGTACACTTCATGTATGTATATATTATATATATTGTCATTTTCTTTTTTTATTTTGTCATTTGTGTTTTATTTGATTTTTTTATTTAAAAACTTAGAAGAATATCACTTAGAACATTTATTTAACAGAAAATCTCAATTGCCAGTACAAAACACAATTTTCTGACATCAAATAATGAGAATACAGCCCTAATTATAGACAGCTAAGTTATACTGTAAATGTTCATCTATTTTTGCAACAAGTCAGGTCTGATAAAGAGCATAATGTACATATTGTTATTTTCTTCAAGTAAATTCAAGATATTTTTTGACACAAAATCAGTTGTATAATAATAAAACCTAAATTAACAGTCTACTCAGATGAACGCATGCTTATTAAAGGTAAAATCCAAAAAATGAATAATAACTTTGGCTTTTAATTTTTTCCAAAGCTGTACATGTAAATGCTAAAATGTATCAGCCCCAGCAGGAATGATGGCTAAATACATGCACAACGGCTACAGTTAAAGAACCTGCCAGTCCATCTTGATGGATGACACAGAGAGAGGAACATAAACAGGTGCATAATGGCCAATGAGAGGGCAGTGTACTCGCATGTTGCTTGAATAAAAACATGTTGTTGCACTTTGAAAAGTTGCGATGTGAAAGCAAATTTAATCAAGAAGAAAATGCTAAAATGTAGCAATTTAAGTCCTAATTTTTAGAAACGGGTCTGAAAATGCCCTGAATGAAGATACTATTAATTGAAATGAAACATCGCTTGAAACATTGCCTTGGCTGGACTTACTAAAAAATAAATTTAAGCAAAAACTTATTACATGACAAAAAGTGCACATCAAAATACAACAAATGAAAACTAAATATAAAAGAGAATTCAAAATGTTATATGCTAGTTCATAAATCAACCTAAAACAACAGTGGACTAAACACAAAAATTGCCCCCTGCTCCTTTCAGCAAACACTCAAATTACTGTTTGTTCAAACTACTTTTTAAAATTGAGTTGAAACTACACGATTCTTGAGTTTTACATTTTTGAGTAACTAGGTTACTTGATATCCTATTTTTGCATTCCATGCACTTTTCCTTTTCCTTTTGATTCAACAATAGTAGTTGAGAAACTTGTCTGCCAGTGTCCTATCAGATAAGCAGTATGTCTGTATTCATACCAGGTACACGTGAACGTAGGAAGTAGAGGAATTTCCCATTTTTTGAGTGCATAATGGCTCGCTCGATGAACTCCACCACAGAATGACAGCGATCCTCAAACTTAGGGTGGCACCATAAACTGAAGGTTCCTGAAAGGTTAAAGACCGGGAAAAGAAATGTAGTGAACAAAAGGATCACTTGGAGACTTTTATATTGATTTTTTAATTATGACTTTTTTCTACATTGTTCAAATATTTTTTTTGCAAATGATATTGTTATAATATAAATTATATAATTACATATAATTTATTTAATTAATATATCATATGCATTAATATTTCCACACCAACCCGGGGAGAACATGCAAACTTCATATATATATAATAATATAATATATATATATATATATATATATATATATATACCGTATCAAAATATTTTAATGGATAAACTTAAATAATAGATAAAAATGACAGTAAGAAAAATTTGTTTTCTTACTCAAGACAACAACTAAGAAAAAAACCATTTGGTCAATCTTCACAGCCATTTATTTACTTGAAATGGTAAAAGGCTGTAATTTTTTAATGTTTTTTATGTAAAAAATAATTTATTGACAAAAAAGAAACCAAAAATATGAATAAGACCACCAATAATATCTGCAGTTAGTCAGCCTAAAATGCATTTGCCATGTTAACACTTGCTGTTTAATTTTTTTTTCTTCTATTAATTGATTTTATTCTTTTATTTTTTTATCCTTTTTAAACAGGTTTTGCTTTTTTCAGAAATAGTTAAAAATAGGAGTATGAAAAGTTTTAATGACTCATTTTGATTCTCCAATCTGACTTTTAAGAATGTTTTTGCACATTGAAGTCAGAAATTTCCATATCCGCTTTTCGTATTTGTTAGAAACCTTGCACATTGAGTTTGGTGCGTATTTATGAGTCCGTTGCAAATACTTTTATTAAAGCGCAATCAAAACGAAATTTTCATGCAGAGATGCTTAAGAAAGAGGAAATATTGTGTCCATTGAATTAAACTGACCCTGAACAGAGACTAGCAGTATGTCAAATCTATGGACACATACTGTACACATTGTGGGAAAGTTATGAGGCATGTGGAAGGCTACAGTAGTCTTTATATTACACACTTTGTTAGTCATAAAGTGCAATGTGCTTCGAGACGAAGTGGATTCATTTTTGTCAGGTGCCATTCTAGCTTTTGCCTGTTGCTTCTATGGCAGCTCTGAATGAAGAAAAAATGTAACCCAATCTGAATTTAGTCATGGCTGAATGTTTTGGAGCCATTGTGTATATATGATTGACAATCTGAGGTTGTGTGCAAAAATTCAGAATAAAGTTTGGATTATTGTGCAATGAACTTAAAGGAACGCTCTTTTTGGAAACAGGCTCATTTTACGAGTAAATAATTGAGTTTTAAAATTTTTTTGATTCCACTCAGCCAATCTCCAGATTTGGCAGGAGCACTTTTAGCTTAGCTTAGCACAAATCATTGAATTAAATTAGACCATTAGCATTCATTCATTCATTTTCCCTTGGCCTAGTCTCTATTTCAGAAATCGTGGAATGAACAGCAGAATGAACCGCCAACTATTCCAGCATATGTTTTTCATAGCTTCCAGCCACAACTCGGTACTGAAAACCATTAGCATCTTGCTTTAAAAATTTAATAATTTTAATAATTCAGTAATTTTGAGAGAGTATAGTTCCTAGCAACTTTTAGTTTTGTGTTGCACTTAGAACACACAATGTTACTACAGAGGAGTCCAAACTACAAATAGGAAAATTGTTGATATTTAATTTTATTGTGTGCTAATGTACTAATCCAAATTAATGATTTATGCTAAGCTAAGCTAGAAATGCTCCCACCACCCAGAACACAGCTGAATGGATAAAAAAAATGGTCAAACTCAGCTATTTAAATCTAAATGACTTGTAAAATAAGCCTATTTCCCCCAAAACTAAAGTGTTTCCTTAACTGTCACTCAAGTGATGAAGCAATATGCTTGTTAGGCAGTGTAGTCAACGCTGACCAATCAAACTCCAAACCACATGAGGATGTGGTTTGTAAACAGGATTTTGTGTGCTTTTGACTGCACATTAAAGTCTGATAAGCCAAAAGAAAAAAAAAACAGTATGCACTTTTTATGGCTACGTATATGCATGTTTACCTCTGTAGTGCTCCATACGCGTGTGGTGTGTGACTCCCTGTGAGCGAAAGCTGAGGCTGAGGATGTATCGTGGGTCTGAACTGTCCCGCACCAAAAACGAGCCATCAGGCTTCCCTCTCAGCTTCATTTCAGCATCCTCCCAGTTCATCGGCCCCCAATACCAGCCACACTGCAAACACACACAATGACCGATAAACCAACAGTGCTGAAAAAAACTGCTTCTAGAGAAAAGATGCAAAACCCACAACCACAGGAAGCCACAGTTATGTTGCACAATCAAAGGGCTAGTTCACCCGAAAATGAAAAATCATTTACTCCCCTTCACTTGTACAAAATCTGTTTGGGTTTCTACAGTTGAACACAAAATAAGATATTTTGAAAAATGTTGAAAACCGGTAACTCTTAACTTCCATTTTTTCCTACTTAGAAAGTTAGTGGCTACCAGATTTCAACATTTTTTTTTTCAACATGAAAAGAAACGCAAAGAGTTGAAACCACTTAGTAAATAGTGAGTACATTTTCATTTTTGGGTGAACTGTCCCTTTAAAAGGGTCTATAGATATACATTCCCAGTGATGTTACACCATTTACAGTCATTTGTCTCTCACCCGCTCCAGCTCTCTCAGGCTGGCAGTGAAGCTACTGGAATCGGCCCCTCTTAGCGGGCACATGACTTGCGGCGGAGCTAGTCTGGCAGGGGCTGGATTCTCCATTGGTGATGCAGCTGAATGAGGAAGTGCCCGGAAGAAAGCATCTGAGACACAAAAAATGACCATTTTTAGTTGAATGCACCAATAAATACTGAAACTAGGTCTGTAAGGGACAACTACAGTCCTGCTAGGGCTGATAGTCCATATAAAATTCTACCTAAAAGATTACTTAAAGCTACTTGAAGCTTTAAAACTTGGCAAAATACAAATTTAAACATTTTTTATTTAAATTTTGATATAAACATTTAATCAGATATGCTGCAATGTTGCTCAAATGTTGTTGACATTTATATAAACCACCTTATTTAACTATATATATGGAAATGTAACATAACAGTGAGTGATATTATATTTACAGTCATGTGAAAAAATTAGGACACCCTATGAAAGCCTGGGTATTTTGTAAGGTTAAGTAAATCGTTGCTCAGCATTTCAGATGAGGCTTGTCTTTTCTAAACCTCTAAATATTTATTTGCTGTTCTCCTGTTGATGTGAGAGTGAGCACCAAGGTGAGAGCAAAAGAGCTGTCTGAGCTGGGTAAGTGATTAAAAAAGATCTTAAAAGATTTTGAAATTAGCCATTCTACTGTCTGTAAAATAATCTACAAGCTAAGGGCTTTCAAAACAACTGTCCCTTTATTAATCAGGGATCGCCACAGCGGCATGAACCGACAACTTATCCAGCATTTGTTTTACACAGCGGATGCCCTTCCAGCCACAAACCCAACACTGGGAAACACCCATATGCTCTTGCATTCTCACACATACACTATGGTCAATTTAGCTTGTTCAATTCACCTATAGCGCATGTCTTTGGGCTGTGGGGTACACCGGAGCACCTTTGAGGAAACCCATGTCAACACAGGGAGAACATGCAAATTCCACACAGAAATGCCAATTGATCGATGTGCTACCCACTGTGCCACCCTTTGTGCTAACTTTTTCCTTAGTTAGAATATGCATTTTTGTAGAATTTACATTTACAGAAGATCTTGAAGTTGTTGTTTTTTTTCAGTTTAATTGTTACCGTAATCTTTCTGCATTGTTAAAATTGAGATTAAACAACCATATTTTAAAAAACCTTACAAAATACCCAGGCTTTCATAGGGTGTCATAATTTTTTCACATGACTATTATTTTCATTTTACACCTTCATTTTGATATCATATAGAGGAAAGAACAGAGGATCTGGGTCACCACAATCAGTTAAGCCATATCTGTCAGTGCACTAATCACAAGCGACCACAAACAGTTAATTTTACTTGAACTAAACATGCTAAGTGTGAACATGCCGTTCACCACAAATTTCTAATGAAATACCAAATAAACTGCCAATGTGTCACAGTTGATGCATACAAGTTACCATATCTTTAATATTGCCGTCATAACCCTTTATATCTTATACATACTGCAAAGGTGCCATAGAATAGAAAACCGTTTATACAAGGAAGAGTTGAATATTTAGCCTCAAACAGTTTTTCCTCCTCAAGTAATCTTGTTTAAGCAAATGACAAATAAAATCAGAACAGAACACTATTTGTGATGTCAGAGTTTGTTATCCATTAAAATGTAGGCTAAGGGAATTCTTTAATTTATATTGTCATTACAACCCACTACCGCAAGCAAAAAGTAGTTTTGTTTCAGCCATTTCTGTTTAAATGAAATGTTGAGATAATTTTATTGATCATTTTCCATGTGTTGTCGAGATTTGATTTATTTATTTCAAACAGAAAAATCATACATAGAATTGAGATTGATCACAATCTACTACTTTAGTAATGTTAACCTTAACTGGAAAACCTCTACTATCTAGTACAGATAATTAAATATTAAGATGACCTATTTTACGAGGAGTGTAAGTTTTTAAAAATGTTCTTCCATGTAGTGTGTAACAGAACTAAAAGTAAATGAAAACATCCAGCTGAGGTTTAAATATAAAAGTGCACAGTGTTTATAACTATTGATTAAACGAAAGAGCCGAATAAATTATTTGTTTTCTGTTCAGATCATTTGTCTGCTCATCGACGTCGGTACGAGACATCACCAAATAATAAGTACCTGATCCGGTAAAACGCGAACGCGCCTGTCCCTTAGCCAAGTTTCGGGGGATCATGGGATTGATCATGACGCAAAGATTACTATCACTAAAAGATGGAGATTGGGCTGTAGGGAATAAAGGGTTAAAGTTCATTTTCACAACAATAGCATTGTGAAACAAACCGTGTGCTGTGTTTGTTCCTGTCATTTTTTTAATGATTAATACAATACCCTACCAAGCGAGACTCACCAGCCGTTTATTATTAAAGGATCAGCAAAGACTATTAATGTATGGAACTTTGTCAGTAACTGTTACGCTGTTTATATGAACCAGTTTCTTCTTCCTCCAGATCCTGTGTTTCTCCTTCCTACACTACCTGTATGTGTGATTAAAATAGTTGCCTTGTTTTTTGAAGTTTGTTTGAAATATGTACTTGTGTGTTGTAACTTGTAATTGCTCCACACGGCTTGTAATCACTTATCTAATATAGATCAGTGCTTGTAATGTATCCAATCACCGCAGACTGGGACATTGGACCAATCACAGCAGATTAGTGTCACACAAAGGAGGGGTTTGGAACAAATCACTGAACAAATCATGAGAGTCATTGGGATAATTTGGTAAAAATTTATAAATATTGTAAGGCAATGAACGTGTTTTTTGACCTTGCATGCATATCAGCCTGTTGTTGGCGATCCCAATAACTAAAATATGTCCTTTTATAATGCATAATGAGGGCTCTTTAATATTGGCTGTTTACAAATTGCAGGAAAACATACAATTGAAACCAGAAGCTTACATACACTCTAAAAAAAGGAACATAACCATTTTTTTTTAAATGTCTGATGGTAAATCATACTAAACATTTACTATTTTAGGTCCGTTAGGATTACCTAAATAATTTACATTTGCTAAATGCCAGAATAATGAGAGATTTTTTCTTTGAGATTTTTTTTATTAATTTCTTAACAGTTAAAAGTTTACCTACATTTCCTTGGAATTTTTTTGCTTTGCTTTTAAACTATAACTTTGGTTAAATGTTTTGGGTATCGTTCCACAAGCTTTTCGCAATAGTTTGAAGGAATTTTGGCCCATTCCTCCTGACAGAATTGGTGTAACTGAGTCAGATTTGTAGGCTTGCTCGCACAAGCTTTTTCAACACTGCGCACAAATTTTCTATAGGATTGAGTTCAGGGCTGTGTGATGGCCACTCCAAAACATACATTTTGTTTAGTATATTCAGCCCACTAAGCACATTTTAACTAATTTGGCAGTATGCATAGGGTCATGGTCTGTTTGGAAGACCCATTTGTGGCCAAGTTTTAATTTTCTGGTTGATGTCAGCCAGACATAATGTCCTTTCTACATGATGCCATCTATGCTTTGAAGTGGACCAGTCCCTCCGGCAGCAAAACAGCTCCACAACATGATGATGCCGCCCCAATACTTTACAGTTGGGATGGTGTTCCTAGGCTTGTAACCTTTTCCATTTGTCCTCCAAATGTAACTCTGGTCATTATGGCCAAACAGTTCAATCTTAGTTCCATAAGACCACAGGACATGTCAAAAAATCCCAGTGTAATTCAGCAAATTGCAATATATCTTTTTTGTTGATTCTGGCTTGTAAGGAAGCAGTGTGTTTGAGGTTTTCCTTAAATACTATTCTACAGTTGTGCCTCCAGTTAACGCAAATGGTGTCAGTTAGCCAATCAGAAACTTCCAAAACCTGGACACCATCACCTGAGCTTTTCTAGGGGCATAATAATCTCATTGTATCTAAACTTGACTTTCAAGAAAATTTACAATTTCTCAAAAAATATCTCTCTCATTATTCTGCTATTAAGTATAACAGAAACAAATTTGATAATCCTAACTTACCTAAAAGAAAAAAAGTTTAGTCACATTAACATTTGACTTTTTAAAAATGTTTATGTGCATTTTTATACTGCGTATGTAAACTTCTGGTTTCAACTGTAGATTGGACTTGTCCTCATTGAGACCGTTCTTGCAAACCAGGTCACCTTGGAAGAAAGGTCAAGAAAGATTGCTGTGATTTTAATATAATATGTGCAAAAGATTTACAAAGATACTTTGCAAAATACAATTAAAACTCATTTGAAAGATTTTCAGCCTAATAAAACTGAAGTTTTAAGGCTTCATTCCAACTTTCATGTGGATGTTTACTTTTACCATCCTTATTTTCACATACTTGCAGTGAGAAACCCCTAAACGAGTTCAATCTCTGACCTGTAATAGTCAATGGAAAAATGTTGTGCTTCCCTCATTATTAATTTAGCTGCAGTGACCTCTGGGACTTCAAACGAATAATGCACTCAAGTCTGCTTTCGATGCATCTTTGATATCAACTATTTACGTTCTTTCTGTTCTTTTACGCATGCTCTGTGCGTGTTGGCATAACACAGATCGTGTCACCATAGATACAGTTTCACTTTCCACTGTGGGGCTTAGAATGGAGCTCTTTAGAATGTCGTTTTTTTAAACACTTGTGTAATGTGAACAGCCATATGGATCACAAACAGAGTTCTGTTATCAGGGCCTACTTATTTATCTGACATTTACTTTCAATTGCAGATAAAAAGAAATGGCCAGTTTTCGCTTAGCCTGTTGTTGTGAATCCTGTCAAACATATGCACTCTACCAGTGTGGCACAGTGAACTCTGCCTAAAATTCTGACCCGGGGTTGGTTTGTTGTTATGTCATGCTGTATAATACTTCCAAATACAACTGCAACTCCTCCACTCAAGTTGAAACTATTGTCATTTGACAAGGCGTCTACTTAATCTGTTAAAGGAAACCTATTATGTCCCTTTTTACAAGAGTGTCCCTTTTACAAAGAGTCTCATTTGCTCAGTTAGCGCAGTTCGTTTGGTATATGAATCCAGCAATGCTCGGATCACATCAAATCAATCAGTCCGAGATCACCTGAATTAAGTGGTCTCGGCTTGATTGAAACTAACTCTGGAGCGGATCAATTGTAGTGAGAAATCAAAACGATCCAACGAAATAACGAACCAGACTATATTACAGTGTATTTTGGCTATTTAATAGCCATATATACGGCTATCAAAAGAGAATTATGAGTAAGGTGGAATGCCATCATTACTACCTGTAAATGTGCATTTCATGTTGATTACAAAAGTGAAAGCATGCTGAAATATTACAGCTGTTTATTCGTTAGGAAAATTGATAACTGATAACTTTTCCATATTTTAATCTTGTATTAGGCCTATTGTTTCGTTCATTTCTGCACTGACACCTCGAAAGTAAGGTCAACGTAGATCTGACTGCAGTTTCGGTTTATCTGTTTTCTCTATAATTTAAGCCTACAATGCATAATTCTAGCCAGTTACGTTTTTTATAGATCGATTCCATAGATAGATTGTTACAAAACTTGACAACTGAAATGAGGCTGTATAAGACAGTCTTACCTTTTGGATTTATGTTTGGTGATGATGTCTGTATGTGTCAAAATTAAAGTGCACCTTTCCATTTATAATCTCTTATCATCATATATTAAAATAACAACGTGACGGCTGAGCAGAATCCGTGGGACTCTGAAGAATAAAACCTGAAACTCTGACCAATGTGAGGAAAGTTTACTTGCAAGTGACTTGTTTTAACTGTTTTGGTCCATTTAGAAACTTTGCCATGTGAAAACAATCTGCACCGAGAAAAAAATTAACATTGTAACAATGTTAATCCCTGTACATTGTAAGAATGTTAATCCCTGTTTCGGAACAAAACAATCAATCTAGTTGTGTTAAAGGCAGCCTAGGGCGTTTAATGTAGCAATTGCACTCGAGTACCAAAAAAAGCGTACCATGATGTCCTTGAAGAAGTGGTCTTGGTACGCTTTCAAACGAACCCTAGAGTGGTTCGTTTGTGGTGAGAACAGGATTCGAACTGAACAAACCCAATCGCAAGAGTACTCCACCTTTTTGGACTAATCCAGCTTCTGTAGTCCGATGCTCTGTGCATTATGTGGAGGAAAATATTTGTTGACAGCGCTTTGCCAACAATTTTAAACTGAGAGAGAGGGAAAACATTACCTAATGGATCGTTGGTAGTATTTCTGGAAAGTAATCATGTTGCAGTTTGGCAAAATTAACTCACACCTCATTCAGAAGTGACTTGCGATACGCCTTTGCAACTTGCATTGCATCAACACATTGTTTTCCAGCCACAGCCGTGCTTCATTCTCGAAATATTTAGTAGTAGTGTGAATCGGTTCTTAAATCTGATTGGCTGATAGCCGTGCAATATTTCGCCAGTAACATTACACAAAGGCCTCTTTACCTTTCACCTCTGAGTATTACTACGCCAACACACAGAACTATGCAGTTTATTTGTAAGAATAGTGCCTATTTTAAAATATTCAATTTCTGAGAGAGCTTGTGGGCGGTGGTTGACATTTTCTATCCACAAGATGGTGACAAAACCGCATAATAAGCCCTTACGCTTAGAAGAAATAACAGTCAAATTTCTAACTATAGCAGATCATATCAAGATTAAACTGGTAAGCACACCTGCCAACACTTCCGTTTTTCATGGAAGTATCCCGTATTTCAGACCTGTCTCCCGCAACCACCCCGTTTTTATTTCTTCCTAAAAACCTCCCATAATTTCACTCACCCCCCTCTTTGGTACAGTCTGTAAATTAAAACACCCCCGGGTTGCCAACTTTGGCACAGTACCCGATCGAAGCGGTCGCCCAAAACCCGCTGCAACCCCCCGAACACCCTCTCCCCCCCGGTCTCCCGGATTTTCAGAGACTTGTTGGCAGGTATATTTGTAGGTGATATTATAAGTCATTCTCTCTCTTTTGTATGTTGTAGTGTGTGCTGTATTTATACCAATTCGTTTGCATATCAGGAATGTGTGTTGTGTTGGCAGAAAGAAAGAAGCAAAGTCTGCATGTGTTTAGCGTTTTTCCTTATCGCAAACACAACAGCATGCTGGTAGTGAATTTGTTGTTATTTTCGGGGTTAATTATTGTGAAATCCCGATTGCAATAGAGAAATACTTTAGACTGTAACACTAAGAAGATATCTCTGTAGATGGATGGCATTTCATGTCATGTTCAGCCTTATAATCTTAAAAAGATCACTTTAGACATAGTCATTCAAACACTAGCTCTAAAGTGACGTTAGTAATGGCTTTTGCTGTTCTGACATCAGCTGCAGATGTAAATGAATGGCGGAAGACAGTAGTTCCTAATAAAAAAGGGTTTTTAGACTCTCTTTGTTTGATTTTATTATTTATATGCACAATTGTGCCATTGAACTGTTGTATAAATGTAATATCACACAAGATATGGCTGTATATCAGCACTGCACTGCTACTTGTGTGACATTGCTCATATATATATAGTTTGTCTAAAATGATGTACACAAACTATATAGTATACTATACTAGCGCAGTCGTCCCTCCATATTAAAAAGCAACATTTTGTGTCTGCCGATTTGTTTACTTCCCGCACGTTAATTCCTACCAATTGAAAAGTAGTTCAGGAAATATGTTTAATAACATCTGGCCAATGAGTGATGTGCATTTTGGTTCTTTTCAACTGGTTTGGACCAAAGCAATTAGTGTGGCGTGAAAAGGACCCAAAAGCGACAGAAAAATGCTACAATGTATAATTTGTTGCACTTGGTCTGGACTAAATGGACCAAACCACAGATGTGAGATCAGTCTTTGATTTCCCTAGAGTGTGTGAAGTTTCAGCTCCAAATACCAAATAAATAATGTTTTATACCTCTTTGCCATTTTTTAGGATTTGATGCTAAGTGTGCCATTTTGGTGACTGTTGCTTTAAATTTAAATGAGATTGTGCTTTTTCAAAAGAGGGCGGAGCTACAAATTCCTTGGCAGATACCTTTGGCAGATTCAAAAATAAGACTAATGTCCTATGCTAATTAGGGAGAGATTGTCACTAATGGGCGGGGGTTTCCCCCCTCTAATGACACATACAAATGGAGTGTTTCCACAGAATGTTTTTATCATGTGCGATTATAAAAAATGTAATTACTACATTTTTATCTTTAGAAGCTTATATTTAGGCTGTTGCCAGAAAATGGTGTTTAAACCCTTTATAGAAGTGATTTTTGCACAATAGGTTCCCTTTCAAATATTTTTTGAAGTATTACAGTGCATCACAGCTCCTGCATTCACACCAGACAGTAGATATCTGTTTGCGGTATAAACCGCCATGAAACAGACAATCAGAGCAGAGCTTATTGACATTCTTGATCCATCCAAATGGTAAAAACAGACTATTTAATTTTAGTGACAATTCCTAGGGTTTCAAATGGACACGTAAATGAATTTCTGCACTTACTAAAGCCACATACCTTCTATTTAGTTATCAGTGATTTTATCAATGCATTCTATGGTACCTTTAAGCAATAGAACTAAAACACAGCTTAAGGCACCCTCTCAGTCACACTTCCTCTTTTTACAGACACGCAGCCTCCTTCCTCCACACTCTGAAAATAACTGAGAAACGAAACCATGCGGTCAAACCAAAGCCTTTGTTAAGCAAAGTGATACATGCTCTAGGTGCCATGTATTGTCTTTGCCTTTTGCTTTCTCAAGAATATAACAATAACATGAGCACTTTATTCCATTTCCCTTTGCATTTCACGGAATAAAGAAGCTTCTGAGGGCAGAAAGAGAGACGGTTCACAGAAAGGGAAGGGGAGGTTGGAGTTCTGCTCTCAGAACCGGAAAAGATGCCCAAAAACACCCAGAGCCCCTCCACGGCACCCAAGTCTTACCATTGAGGCTGAGACTATGCTGGATGGTGGCGTGGAGAGGGGGAGGAGGAGGAAGAGGCAGAGGGAGAGACTGCAGGGATGCCCCCATTACGCTCACTAGGAAAGGCCCAGGCTGCGGCCCACCTATATCGTCTGGAAAGAGAGCAGGAGGGAGGGTTCAGAGCCAGGATGGAGGAGGAGGAGATGGTACAAAATAAAAGCAATGGAAGTGTAGACAGAAGAGAAGGTTAAGGTCAGGTGCCACGAATGATGAAGAGGAATCTGAATATGACCGAATGCAACCCTAGTATGACAACAAATAGGACGACAACAGCATTCATTACTGCATATGAACAATTCCATGCAAATATTAACAGTTTCCACCAAAATAATGAAGGTTGTCAATGTTTTCAAACTATTTAAATTGATTTAGCAAAGTGATGTTTGCTGTTTGTTCAAACTCCTTATTTAAAATGAGACAAAACAACACTATTCTTGAGGTTTTTTTTGGATGGGCAACTTAATTGTTTTGTGCTCAATCCAACTACATAAAAAAAAATTATTAAGGTAACTTAATTTCTTTATATTTCCACAACATAAATAGATTGTGTGAAACCCAGCGTTTTTTACAGTGTATTAGGGTTGTGCTGTATTGGAAAAAATTGACATTGTAATATTTTGTTTCTCAGCAATATGCATTGCAATATGAAATATATTTTACCAGATGGACTGAATAACTATTTTTGAGAAGAGTTCGCTATTTCTGAAAATTTTGGGTGATTTGTATAGGGGATTGCTGCTGCATACATTTTTAAAATGATCTTTAAACTAGCTTTCTAAAAGGGAGGGGGTGCTTTATATTTGTCTGGTAAGTTTTAATGCCAGCACAAATATTTAAAAATCTAATGTAAAATGAGACTTGGCAGTCCTTCACTATAAAAATGTAATTATTAATCTTTTGTATGACAATACGAATTAAATATTGAGAGGTAAACAGTAATGTAACGTCCATTGTTAATCCTATTCCCCAACCTCTCATTCATTAACTCAATTAACAAAACAACAATAAATAAATTTATAAATACCAAATTTGACATCAGAGAATAACTGGATACAGATAGAAAAAAATTATTATAATTGAAATAATAATATTAATTATAATAAATAAAAATAAATAAATAAAATCTAAAATAAAAATGGTAAATGTTACAGGTCGCCAGCACCAGGTGTAATAGGTAGGCCTTTGATGTAATCAAGAATTTCAATGTGTCATGTAATTGACCCATGATCATTTCATTTCCTGCTTGTTATCAAACTATTTCATAACTGTAACAATAGGCAATTCAATCATAACTTAATGTTAAAACGGCTATCATAACATTATTTATCAATATGTGGCTCTTTTTGGATTCTCGAAAGCTAAAGAAATAAAAAAAAAATGTAAAACAGGAAATACGTTGGGGCCATTGTTTTTGTTTACATCCTTCAAAATGGTCCTTCAATGGTCCATCCTTCAATTTTTTGCTACTTCTGTGGAGAATTTTGTAAAAAATCAGCAGATTTATGTGGAATCTTTTTTAAAGTATCATAACTAAAAACTTAACAAATGAAATAAAAACAATACATTTTAACTCTTTGTTAACAATGCAAATCCAATTAGATCCACTTAATTGGTAAACAAAGCAAGTTTCTCATGTAATATATCCACTAAAAGACAATATTACTTTACAAACTGCATTGTAAATAAATAATTAGAAATCTGATAATAGTAATATTAGTGAAATTAATTTAAAAACTGGATAAATTTACACAAGTAAATACATGGACTCAATGATAGGCTAAAAATTGGCAGAAATTTGTGGATTTCTGCATGCGCAGATTCTATGTAGGCCTAGATGTAACTATTGTGGATGCGCACATTGCGATATCAATACTGAAATTATATATTGTGCAGCCCTACGGTGTATATAGAAAAAAGTAAATGTCAAATTTAATAAAAAGTTAATAAAATAAAATATTATTCTTCTATAGAGAGCTAACTCTTATGCTTTTTAGGGTGCCTGCGGGGTCTTAAAACATCTTAAATTTCCAAAACACAATTTTAAGCCTTAAAAAGTCTTAAATTCTCTGAAATGTTTAATTGTAGGTCTTGAATCATTTTAAAAGGGTCTTAATTTTCCTTTTTTATGTAAAGCTACCCAATCGATCCAACACACACCCAGTCATTAAGAGGACATCTCAATTAAACTTTTAGCAAAGCTCTATTTATAAGGAATATTATAACATTGTGTTGTGCATACATTAGTTTATTAAAGTTTTTAACCGTTTTTTTAAGCTATGTTGAAAAAATTGCATGTATAAAACTAGGGTCTGCTGTATTTGACAAATGATTTAAAATATGTGGCTAAAATAGTTCATTAGATATCGTTTCTTGATGGGGCAAGATTTGTTATTGAATTTTTTTTTGCTGGGCCATTAAGAAAATGTCTAGCATTAAGACCTATATATTTCTGAAATTTCATTCTTGATGGTCTTAAAAAGGTCTTTAAAGTCTTAAATTTGACTTGGTGAAACCTGTAGAATCCCTGCTTTTGATTCGTGTTATTTCTTTTGACTTGTACAAATAAATTCACAGAATTGCTACATTTTTGGTCACATCTGTGTTTATTTCCCTCATTTAAAATATAAAACATGTTTGCAGATCATATTTTTACATAATCATATAATTCTGATCTCATAACTATGTGGTTAGTTTTTTCTGGTCAGTTATAAATGGACGTTTCGATGTTCTGTTACCGTATACATTATCTGCTATTTAGTTTCAAGTTTTTACTGCAGATGTCACATCTATAATGCTGGGATTGCAACTTTATTACCAAAATAGACTTTTGGCAGATTTTCTATCTAATAAGTAAACTGGAATACTGGAACTAACATGAGTATACGAGTTGTTTTGCATGTCTGAGCCATAAAGCAGCAGGACAAATCCTCCAATTATGTGACAATATCTGATCCTCTTACAGCACGTGAAGACTAAGACAGTGTGACAGGAAGACTAAGACAGTGTGACACGAGGAACTGAACATGGGGAAACAACATGGACACTGGTAAGAGTAAACACATCACATTCACATCACTGGAAAGTTAATTTCTTCCCGGCTGAGAAGAAATAAATACGTTGAGTCATCTTTACTGTAAATGAATATTCCAGGTTCAGTAAAATACAAGCATTCAGTTTCATTAATAAACTGTTGGTTTTCTGCCAAAATTGAAAATGACCTCGTCTGTCACGCATGTGGTTTTAAACCTTTGAGTTTCTTTCTTCTGTTGAACACAAAAGAGGATATTTTGAAGAATGCTGGCACTCATTGACTTTCATAAAGAAAGAAATTACTCTGGAAGTCAATGGGTGCCAGCTGCACTAAAAAAATTATTTGTTGGATTTACTAAATTATTTAAAACAAAATGCAAACAATTTATATGGGCTGATTTTAAACAAACGTATACAATTTAGTGAAGTTCAAGTTTAAATTCAGGCCATATAAATTGTTGCAATCACCTAACTTAAACATTTTTTGTAAATTCAATTAACCATTTTTTTCAACACACACACACACACAAAAAAAAACACTGGGTTGCACACAATTCCTTCATGTTGTCCCAACACAAATCATTTAAGTAAACCTATTTGTTTTTTAAAAAATTAAGTTGGTTGAACATAAGTCAATTATGGTGTCCCAAAAAACCTTTAAAATTGTGTTGATTTAATTCAATTGTAAATAAGTTCTCTTTTTTCAGTGTATCAGCTTTTTTTCAAAATGTCATATTTTGTGTATTGTATATAAGAAAGAAACTCAAACAGGTATTGAACAAGTGAAAGACGGTGACAGAAATAATTTTTCATTTTTGGTTGAACCATGCCTTCAAGCTAATATGAAACATTTAGAAAACACTGAGTGTGGAAAAAACACTTACCCATCTTTTCAGTTTAAAGTTGTGTCTCATTTTAGTTTCAACACAACAGTGTAAACTGTAAGGGCTCTATTTTGACTATCTAGCAAAGTCCAAAGCGTAGGGCGCAAAAGCATTAAGGGTGTGTCAGAGGCCACTTTTGCTATTTTAAGGATGGAAAAACCCTCTTTGCGCCATTGTGTAGGGTTGAGCTTATACTCTTAAGTTATAGGAGTGTTTTGAGAATAAACCAATTAAAGTCTCCTCTCCCATTCCCTTTAAGAGCCAGTTGAATCGCGCCATAATCCATTTGCTACATGGCCGACTTTGTAAGGGAAAAAACTGAACAATTTACTAGAGAGAATACAGTTAAACAGAGCATCTACAGCGTCACTCTCTTTCCTGGATAAGAAAACATGTTATACGCACATATATCCATTAGCCTACATAATTAATTATGTAATCTTATAATTAATAAGTTATATCCTATACAGATTCTTTGCCCCATATGGTCCAAAACCTGACAGGAGGGAAAATCTAAGTTTGTTTTAATAAAACAAATATAAATGTGCATATAATAAATAAAAGTGCTAATAATGATAACAATATACAAAAGCACATTGTCATGAATAAACTGAAAAATGTAAATGTAAATTATTTTATGTAAATTATGTTATAAATTATTTTAATACGATTGGTGGTACACTACGATATAACATTATAAAGTTTTGTTGATATCTAATGTAGCTGTGTGAACATAAACAACATCTCTGAATGTAATTTGGTCAAAGTTCAATGCAAAGGGAGACATTTGTATTTAGGTATTTACAGAGTTAGCTTAGCAAAGCCTACAGCAAACAACGTTTGGGGACTATAAAAAATACATTCGGGTTAATGATGTCATAAACCTTTCAGGTTACACACACACCCTGTGCAGTGAAGGGGTGTGGTCAGAGGCGCTGTAATATTTTAACAGATACGCTTCTTGGTGACGTGGAGCTGATCTGCGAATCACAGAACATTATGTTAACTGACCAATCAGAGCCTCTTGAAGGTGGTTCTGTAGTAGCTGTATATAATCAAAGTAGGATATATGAAAAACTAATATGATTTTCTACAAATAAAGCATGAGCATGCATTGCTTTTCATCCTATAAACACAACCAAGCCTAAAAATCCACTCTTGACCACCCCTTTAAAACGAAACCTCCAAAAATAAGCCCCATTTACTGACATTTCAAGAAAAAAAAAACAGTTAATCGTAACAAACTTGACACAAACTGTGAACTAAGTTTAACTTGTACTTAAACCTAGTATTATCCTTAAATCTATGGGAACTGAAAGACTTTTATTACAGTATGTTGATGTACTTCCAATGGGCTATATGCACACAAACTTTTAATTTTCAGCCAGGCAGCCTAACGGCTCTCGGTGAACTGTCCATTACAAAATTGTCACATTTAAGATCTGATTTCTTTAAAAATTAGCAGTCTTTACTGCTTGTCAGAGATGCGATATAAAGGGGTCTCAGACCGGACAAAAAGCACTGCATTAAATTCCCTTTCCCCCTGCCATGTCTTTAAAATATGACCCCATTTTTTATTTTTTTATTTTACCTCAGTATTTTCAATGGAATTTCTGCACTAGCCTGTTGCTACTGACGGCGCTAGTGGTTACAATGGTCTTTTATCTGGTATTACGCTCAAGTAAATGAATGCTTAAATCTATTTATAGTCACATAAAGCTTTGACTGGAAGTTTATCGTTGGCTATAAAACTCTAGCTGTGCATAGAGCCTATCAAAACATAATATTGAGTAGGAGGCGGAGCTTTCTTTTTGTGAATCATTCCCTCATATCAAACTAACATAGATATTTACATTAGATGTCACCTATGCTATTGTTGTTTATCGGAAGGAATGCGTCATTAGAGTCACCATTTTAGTACAGGGTAGCGCTCCTTTAAAATGAATGTGGGACCAAGGTGCAGTGGAGGACTGTCCATCCAAAGCCCAACATATATCTCGGGAGTTTTCTCGGTGGACAGTATGCACATATTTTTTTAAATAAGAAAATTATAATTTTACATCACTTTTCTACATCGATGGATAAGTGACCGCACGGGCATTGCTGACAATATGTGTTAGACACTTTTGACTTGTATTAAATGGCATATTTAGAGGTTTTTGCATTTAAACTCTTCAAATATGAAAATATACTTATTTATAAAAAAACATTATTTTTTATGATTTTTTATGATTATTTTCTTTGGGAAATCTGTTAAAACTTGATTTAAATTGAAAACTGAAGGCTATAGGCAAACAGCAAACTGGCCAGTGCGTTCAATCTTCCTCAGAGGGAATTTGGCCATTTGAATAATAAGTTAAATTCAAACATAATAATATTAATCCAACTTTTGGTCTTTCAAACCACCTGAACCCCCTTGGCTACGCGCCTGACTGTTTAATTTAGCTTAATAAATTGTATATAGAGAGGATTCATTACTAATGAATTTAATAGCAGTTAAGTAATTATAAGCAATATATAATATATATAATATACATAAAAAACAATATTCATTCTTGGCGGTGGTGTGGGGGGTTTGTATTCACTCGTCCCCAGTCCCCACCAATGTCAAGTGCAAACCTACCCCCTTGAAATTAGGGCTGCACAATATATTGTTTTAGCATCGATATTGCATTGTGAGCCTTTACAATTAGTTACATAATGAGTATACGCAATGTTGAGTCTGAATTTATTTTATTATTCTTATTATTTTTGAAGCCTGTGAATGTGTGAGGGTTTTAAAAGCATTCAAGCACAAGAAATTGTACCGTTTGACGAATAACGATTAATTTTATTGAATTGTTTTATAAAATGAAGACTATGCAGTATTTTTTTTACATTTGATTATTCACTTGTTGTATAAGAGAATACAGTTTGACTCATTTGAAAACAATAAAATGCTGTTTATTTCATTTGTATCTTTTACTATTATAAAATGAAGACTGTGCAGTATTATTTTTACATTTGATTATTCTTTTATTGTAAAGCTGAGTTTGACTCCTCTCAAAACAATAAAATGCTGTTTATTTCATTTGTATTTTTTCCTTTAATGAATTTATCCATGCCTGTAGATTTTCTTTTTCTTTTTGCATTTTATGCGTATGCATTCCCCTTTTGATTCCCCTATTGATCCCAATCAATATAAAACAATTAATTATCTCCAAATAGTTATTCAACAACTCCAGTGCGATTGTATTCCTATCGCTATATATCATAGGATAAAAAAAAATCTCAGTGTTAGATTTTTCCAATATCTTTCAGCCTTGGCTTAATTGTTCACTTTAAGAATAACAACGGTCACCAGTAACATAAGCATTGTAAATTTTGACGTGAAAAGGACTTTAAAACCTCTTCCCTGGATTGGAAATGTGCATCTCATACCATTTTACTAAACATGATCAAATAATCATAATCAACAAAACAAAATCAGCTTCAAACGCACAACAATAATAATCCCACATACCTAATTCTCTTTATTCACTCACGGGCACTTCGTCATATATAAAAACACAAAGCTAACACCTATAATCTCCAATATTGAGATTATTTCAGTCTTCACTCTGTTCGACCACACTACAACACTGAGCTGATGACCTGGAAAACCACTGCGAAGAGGCTTTTCTTTATTGCAAACGGAACTGTGTGCCTAAAACTGGTGAAGTCTAACCACAGCTAAACTAGCACAATAACTCCACGTTAAGTGGCGCTTCTGAGAATTTTATGCTTGCAGGATACAATCACAAACTTCAGTAACCATGAAATGAAAAGAATGAAGTCCAAACATAAAAAAGGGGAAGTGAAAGGAGAAGGTGAAAGAAAATGTCTTTCGGCTGAAGTCTAACATCATCGGCCTGTGGTTGGATTTCAAACTGTTTTGAATACTTTTGATCAGGACTAAAATATCGCATGAAGATAAATGTCAATGTCCAATCAAGATTCTATATTTGAGATGAGTTTTCTATTATCATTATTAATGTTCAGAATTCAGAAAGGATGATTTTAGTGAATTATTTGGTTGACAGATGAAAAGTTCCTTTGTAGTCTGGGACAGATTTGCATTTACACTACAAATGATCGTGGAGTATATTTTCTCAAGTACATATAATGCTGACCAGATTCTTATGTATTTACTGTTGAATGGAGATGAACACTGTTGAATGATGAACACTACTGTTCAAAAGTTTAACATAAAAAAAATGAATAATCAATTTAAGGAAAACATAAAAAAAGGATGCATAGATTGCTAAATAAAATTGATTGATAATTTCTATTTATCAAATAATTTTCTATTCATCAAAAAATTCTAAACAGATTTTTACAATGGTCTTTTACAATGGTCTTGGTTTATATAATATAAATAAATATATTTATATCTTATAAATATATTAAAAAGGTTGTTTTTAAATATAATAATATTAAATAATGTATAATAATAACTATCAATTGAATTCCCATTCACACCAAGGATGATGATTATAAAAATAGCGAAAACTATAGAATTTTAATCTGTCAAAGTTTAAACTATTTGTTGTATTTTTGTCTTTTATTCCTTTTTTAAATGTCTATTTAGTTTTTCTTCAGTAAATGACTGTTTTAATAAAAATTTTTAAAGTTTTATTTTATTAAATAGAATATACCTGGTCCATCCTGCTTTAAAGAGAATTTCAACAGTTCACACTTGGATATTGCTTAACGCTATAGACCTTTTTAACATTTCTGGGTTTCTCAGCAGCGGAAGTCATCATAGTTGGCAAAACCTAGCGCTGTGAATAGGAGAGTACATCAAATATTTTTTTTACAATCTTATTTGCTCAATTTATAAAAGAAAAACTCCACGACGGTGTTTTGAAGACTTTCAGAAAAAGGAAAATAATGTGAGACTGATGACGACAGCCAAAGGAGAGAATAATGTCAAATTTACTGTCCGGTCCCGTTGACACTGCATTACTTGCACAAGCAGCAATTTGTTTTTTGTAATTTGAAGCAAAGATGATGTTATACAAACATAAAGGCATATAAATGCTCATACATTTTTTAAATATCTAAATATTAAAAACTTTCAAGGATTTGAGATGTTTTGGCATGCTGTCCCAGGAGAGAACCCTGAGAGCAGAGATAATTGAGCCCAGGGCTTCCGATTGGTCAACAAACTGCCTATAAAGGGGGTCTGAGATTAGGTAGGTCTTGGGACCTCCCCCTTGTTAAGGGAGGAAAAGGAGGAGATGGGGTGGAAGAGGGAGTTCTTCCAAAATGAAAATAAGGTAGTAGGGGGAAATTGTTTTTTTAATTTTTTTTATTGCAAGCTTGAATCTGCTTAGATCTGATTTGATTATTGCTGATCACGTATGAGAGGCCTGCCGCCATCAGTCATATCACGTATTCCTTTCTAAATTTGTTTTAAACCTTCTCTTGAAATCATTTAAAAAAATGGACAACAAAACTGCAGAACATTATGAAAATAAACAATGTTGTTGTGCACTTTCATAGTGATTCAATTATAGCTGTTGTTTTTGGTGTGAATGGGCAGTAACTTTTAATGGTGTTCGATAAAGCAGTGTTTCTCCACCACGTTCCTGGAGGACCACCAACACTGCATGTTTTGGATGTCTTTGACACACCCATTACAGGTCTGTCAGTCAGTGTCTTTCGTTAAGGAAACATGTAAATGTGCAGAGCTGGTGGTCTGAACGTGGTTGAGAAACACTGTTTTAACTAACACCATTAAAAAGAAAATCTTATCCATAAAAACACTTGAAACACTAATGTATAAAATCTTACTCGTAGAAAGACTGGCGTACAACAGGTAGAAGTGACAGCACAAAACATAAAGGCAATATACAAGGATCAGGTGACTGGAGATGTTTTTTAAAAAGAGGTAAACGGATGGACATGTTAAAAAGAGAAGAAATGGAGGCGATGAACAAGTGTATAAACATTAGTAGAGAGCCTCACCCAGCAGACTGAGACTCCGTCGAGGGGGAGGTGGAGGAGTGGGAGGATGAGGAGAGTTTCTTCCTCGCTGTGAGATGTCCACATCAACTAACGACACCGTCTCTCCTGCAACCAAAGCCAAAAAGCCACTTTAGGACAAGAGTCGTATCAATGACATCAGCAAACATTTGTTGCAATATTGCCTAAAATGCAACTAATTCTACTAACGTTTGCCCTCCATAATTTTAGCACTCTTGGTATACACGAACTAAAAGAAAAAGGCATTATTGTTTAACATTTTAATCATTTAGTTAAAAGATTTTTAAAAAATAAAATAAAAAAACATGCTCCCACTGGCTATGTTTACATGCACCCATACAATCCATTTGTAATCAGATTAATGGTTCAATCTAAAACATTCATTTAAACACTTTAATCGATCTGATTGAGCTCGATCTGAATGTATATTCAATTTGATTGGAAAGGTTGGTTCATTCCTTTTCTAATCTTATCCAATGGCAAAAAATTACCTTGTAAATGATCGAATCCGACTATTTTTTCGATTGCATTCAAACATCTCTAGAGCACATGTGCAGATACATTGGCCAGCGCATATTTTAAAAAATGCAGGATAAAGGATGTAAAACCACGAGCTGTTTATTTTCATTAGGTTGCTTAAAGCACTTTGTTTTAGAAATGTAACTTGAATATAGTTGTGTTAGCCCATAAATAATGTAATTAAATTCAAAAAAATAAAGTAGAAGAGACATATTAGTAATAAGAGATGAAACTACAAAAATCTGGAAAGAAATATTAAAATATCAAAATTATAAAAAAAGAGACAATGAAGATTATGAAAAAAAAATATGATTTTATGTATGTATGCATGTATGTATGTATGTTCTAGGAATGGGACAATGACTGGTTTCAAGGTTTACTGCGGTATGGAAAAGTCAAGGTTTTAAAACCGCAAGAAAATTCTGTTATACCATTCCTAAGGTATTTGAAAGGTTTTTTAATGTGTTTTATTTTAAATGTGTTCAAAAGAAATCCGTGTTTTTGAAACTAATGAAGATAGCGGAAGTCGATGACTTATTTTAAGTATTTAGCCTGACATGTTTGCAGTTCCAAATTATTATAAATATTTCCTAAAATTAAATGTATATTGTTCAACAAGAAAAAAGTTTATTTTATTTTTATTCAGACATTTAAAAAACATATTTTAGAGCAGTGATAATTAAGGTTATCATGCCGTCAGAAAAATTTACTGGCCCCTACCTAGTATGTACAGTAGTCAACATTTAAATTGGATCATAAAAGTATTTCAAGACTGTCCTAAAACAAGAATGGGTGTTGTTCAATTGATTTAGGAAAACATTGACGGAAGGTTTTGATCCACTTCAAATGTTGACTACTGTATATTGCAAATATAAATACAGTGCTCAGCCTATATAAGTACACCCCCCACAAATCTCTCATTTAAATTAACATTTTCTGTAGGATGCTTTACAATATTATATGTTTGCATAAACATAGATAAGTCAGCACTGAAGCCAAATATGGAGGCTGAATGTATATGTTAAGAAGAAATCTTAAATAACATTTCAGAAAATAACAAAAATCAATAAAAACAAAAAAACATACAATTTTGTTGCAATGTAGATTGTCATTTTATTGCAATATTTTGCATGAATTTTCCATTTCTAAAGATGTTCTGTGACTAAAATATTGTTTTAATAAATATATCTGTTTAATAAATCTGTTTTGTTCAAATGCACCAATTTATATTACCCATTTTCACTGAGAAATAGATACAAATATTCATTTTCAAAATGGGGTGAGCTCATTTATGCTGAGCACTGTATGTATGTATGTTTGTAAGTATGTATATATGTATGTATGTATGCATGTATGTATGTATTTATGAAGTATAAAGTAAGAGTTGCATGTATCAGTCTTGCATTCACTTAACTTAATTTGGGAAAAGGCCATTCATGACTATTACATTGTTTTATTATCAATGTGCATAATGAAAACACACATGCGGAATGGGCTTTTGGAATTCAACTTTTTGTATACATTGAAACAAATCTTTCTTAAATACAAAAGTTTTCGGTATCGAAATGTAAATATTGGCATCGGAATGTATACAAAACGCATTTAAGCAGATATTTAGATCAGATTACAATATTTATAATACATGTAAACAGATTCAACAAAATTGGTGCATGTAAACAGCCACACTGAGAACAAACCCAGCTAAAAAAAAAAAAAAAAAAAACTCCTCTATGAACTGGTATGAGTAGAGTATATTATCATCTTATTAATATTTTATCTATTTTAGTAAACCTGGGTGATAAGCAACATGAAATTGTTACGCCATGACTCCTTTTTACACTGGAGATACATATGAGGAAACACAGGTCAGACTTTCTCAGCTATTCGTCATAACGGGGAAATCCAAAGAATAGGGCTGTGACTTTAAGGTAAAAGGTTGTTGAGCATCACATAATGAGAAACAGCTATAAGAAAATGGTAAAAACACTGAAAATGTCCACTTCCACCATCAGGTTTTAAAAAATGAAGACATTTCAGCCAACTGGAGGTGTTATGAATTGTCCTGGAAGAGGATGAGTGTCTATTAGGGCTCTGCAATATGAAAATCGTATGAACAAAATAAAAAGCCTATCATTTCATATTATGCTCTATTTTTTATATTGTGGTGTCACAAAATACATTGTTTACAGTAATACTTTTTCATAATTTATATGAAACCAAGTTTACAGAATCTAGACAGAAACATTAATAACAGCATCATGAGAAAGTTGCAAACTTGAAAGATCAATGTTTACATTTCCATTTTATTCAGCAATATGTTATGTTGGACCTGCAGTCGTTTATTTTTTTTTTAAAGTGTTTTATATGTAATCCATATTTATTTAACTTTTTTTAATTCTTTATTAAACATTTGCCCTGAAGTTCTTAATAAAATGAGAAATATGATCATATGAATAAGTGTATATGTTTTTTTGGAGTATATACTTCAAAATGTAAAAAAGAAAGAATGAATGATTTACATCACAGGTGTCAAACTCAGTTCCAAAAGGGCCGCAGCTCTGCACAGTTTAGTTCCAACCCTAATTAAACATAACTGATCAAACTAATTGAGTCCTTCAGGCTTGTTTGAAACCTACAGGTAAGTGTGTTGGATTAGGGTTGGAACTAAACTGTGCAGGGCTTCGGCCCTCCAGAAATTGAGTTTGACACCCCTGATTTACATGGTCAATAACCTATTAATAAACTATAATAATCTATAATATAATATACAATAATCTATTAATTGATTGAATTTACAGTGACTGTAAACTGTAAATTATATGTTGTGATATGAGATTTTTGTTATATTGCCCAGCCCTAATGTCAGTCTTTGCCAAACTGTTAGGAGGATGGTTCAAGTGGCCAAACAAAATTTCTAAGAGTCAAAGCTGTGTCTTAGGGTCAGAAAGTTACATAAACTACAATCCAATGTCACCTACATCACCACTAATAGTTTAAAAAAGTTTCAATACAAAAGTCTAGACTCTCATTCAAAAACAAGCATCTTCAGTTTATATATACACAGTGCCTATAGAAAATCATCATACCCCTTTGAAATACTTTATTTACATCCTGAAATCAAATCATATTCCAAACAACTTTTCAAGACTTTGACATTTTACCATTTTCCTAACCTGTGCCTTTCTACAACTTTATCCTGAAAGCCTTTTGAAAGCAGGGTGTAATGTGAGTAATGGTATAGATTTTCACAGGGTGTCATGATTTTCGATAGGCCTAGTAAATATTTTATAAGCAAAAAAGTTACACAATTAGGACATCTTTCCCAGCCTTCTTCGTTCATATTTACCAAGGATGCCAATATTAGTAGAGGGCACTATATTTCATTGTGTGAGCTCTTAATGTGTCGGCATTTAATGTATTTCAAGGAATATTTCAGCTTCCACCCGTATTGTGTTTTCTTAAATTTTTATTTACCTGTGAAAACTGGAGTAAAAGAGGCTGCAGAGAAAGCACTTTGTGCCCTTGTTAGTCCAGGTTGGCTGCAGAAAAAGAATAATCATTTTTGATATTATACTTGGAGAAAGACAACACACTCATTACATTAGTTCTGTATCATTAGTTTATCATACTATTAGTTTCATACATTCAAAGTACATACATGATCCTAATTTAAATGTCTTACTGCTCATTCAGAGGGTGCACTCACCTGTGATCCTTGGGACAAATTGAAAACTATTCCAAAGCATTATTTTTAAAGCATAAAAGGTATAAGAGGGGTATAAGAGGACCATTTTAACATTCAATCACAAGAAAAATGTGGAAAACCGATGTAAATTAATGCATCTTAGGACAACAGACATGATGTTTTTATTTCAAGGATTACCTGTCAGCATTGAAAATGCAAATCAGCAGGTTTATCCATCACACAGTTGCTTAAATATATCTGTGGCTGTTGTGTGTGTGGCTGAGCATTAGACACTCAGTCATTCTTCCACATTGTAGATGTTGTCAAAACTCGAGCTTTTTGTTTTCTAGTTGTACATATTGAAGGGTAGTTTAAATTGCTACGAAAATGCTACAAATAATAGGCATAATAATAATAATAATAATTATTATTATTATTATTATTATTCTGTTCTAACCAATAGTTGGTTAACCAAAAGCTTAAAAGGTATTTGTTCTCTTTAATATCTTTTTTTTTTTTTTGTAAAACTACAACAAACAGGGGAAAAGTATGTACTGTACATATTCACATTTACTAACATTTTCCATTTAACCAGCGGTACAAATTTGCTAATGTACATAGTTTTTGTTCAAATCTTAATAAGCATATGAAGAAAATCTATTAAATGAGTCAATTTGAATCGAATATTAGCAAAATTATCATATTTGTTACACCACCAGCATAATGTCTAAGCCATTACAGAATTACACCTGTATTTTGTTGTTGAAATTTCTTTATGGCTTATAGAACTAATAATCCAATGAACCTTAAATATTTTTTAAATATATATAGAACTTTAGAAAAAATAGAGCACTTACTGAGATATTTCAATGTGTATATCAACCACCAGATATAGTCTGCATGTCCGTTACTCTCTACTACACATTGAGGGAAACCGAAAGTTAAACTAATCCTAAAACTAAAAGTAAAATAAATGCCCAGTAGGTGGTGAGTCAAAACCACAAGTGGCTATATGCGACTGCACAACATTGATTGTGCATGGTTCAAAAATATACGTTTTGTTGGGCTGGATCCTTTTCATGCCAGTTGAGGAGGAGGGGGCTGTAAATGCCCCTGTGGGTCAGCAATTTGAGATCCCTGGTTTAAAGAGTCCCATGGCATGAATTGTGTTTTACACTAGTAGAAATAAAGGTGCACAAGGTGTCACCTGGGTGATACCTTTTCAAAGGGTACACTTTAGCAGTTATAGGCTGTGATATGTACACTTTAGTTACTAATATGCATCTTTAAAGGAATAGTTCAATGAAAATTGGTATTTACCCAATATTTATTCACCCTCAAGTGGTTCCAAACCTTTGTGTTTCTTTATTCGGTTTTGCATAAAGTTTTTGAAGTCAGTTATTATTCAAAATGTCTTCTTTTGTTTTTAGTTGAAAAAAGCAAGTCAAACAGGTTTGAAACAAGTGAAACACGAGTAAACAATGACAGAACTTTCAGTTTTGGTTGAACTATCTCTTTAAAGTACCACTGTTGTGCCCTTTACAAATGTGCACCTTTTAAAAAGGTACAACCACAGTGACACAATTCATGCTGAAAAGACAAACTTGCATTAAAAAGGTGTTCATATTATGGGAAATGTTAAATATGTCAAATTTAAAACTGCACAAAAACAGTGGTCAAAGGACATAAAATGTTCTATAATAATATCTTTTTACTATGCCAATCCGCTTGTTAAGTGTGACATCACACGAAGCGGCTTCCGGGTCCAAGCGCTCTATTCAACTGAATGGGGAGACACATAAAATGGTAATAATAAACGTTTACAAAGCGATTTAAGGCTTTCGAAAATCACGATCGCGGTATATAAGTCCATGCCTAATATCCGATGGCCAGAAAGTGGTTAATTTTTTTATAAATTGTTAAATTTTTGGTATTTGTTATGCAGCAAGCCCAGAGTTTGTTGTGTACACTATAATGTTATATAAAATTAACTTTAATGAGTGATAGGAATAAAACGTGATCATAAACGAATGATTTCTCCACTCAAATGAATGGCGGCTTGGACCTGGAAACAGTATTACATACGTCACAAACACGTCACCACTTAACAAGCAGATAATGTAAAATATGTCCTTAAGCACTTTACGATGGATATTTCGAAAGCGGTTATTTTGTTATAGCAAATTAAGATGTCTATTGTTTACTTTTTGAAAGAAAAACAGTGCTTTGGGGGAAAATGCTGTCATAGCAATGGCCTTTAAGGGAAATAATTGTACTTTATCCTTATTAATATGCACCTGTTAGGGGTGGATTTGGTACACAGTTGTTTCTTTGAATGTACTGCTCCAGTGGCAAGCTGTACTAGACTGTAAAACATGATTTTCAAAGCTGTAAACAACACCAAAGTTCACAGTTTATTCCTCATATTTTTACTAAATGTACATTTTAATACAATGTATTTCAAAACTACAATTATTGATAGTATTTTGCTTAGTTTATATGACAGTGTATAAGACTTTGTAACAAATGACACACAAATTAGAAACAATCTGTGCTTTAGGTTACCAGTCACGAAGTTTATCACATTCACGATTCAAAACAGTACTTTTTAAAAGAAGTTTTTAAATAATCACTTTGCTTTGAAATTCACATTTGAGATGAGTGTGTGTGGTTTAATTTGGTATGGAAGAAAACATACACTGTAAAAAATTTGACCTTAAATTCACAGTAAATTACTGGCTAATAATTGCATTACTTTCACAGTAAATTACTGTATGTAAATTCACAGTAAATTATTGTGAGGTAGTTCACAGTAATTTACTGTGGTTTTGTCACATTAAATTATTGTGAAATTACAACCATATATTGTAACTTTACAGTAGATAATAAAGTCTGTTACTGTGATTTCACAGTATTATCTTGTAGAATTAACTATATTTTACTGTGAATTTGCAAAACGATTACTGTGATTTAGCAGTAGGTTGCAGTTTAAATAGCTGATTTAACTGTAAAGTTACAATTATATCCCGGATTACTGTAATTTAACAGTTTGGTGCTGTAAAATTTCAAAGCAATTTTAGGTCACACAAAAATGAAAATTCTATCTTGATTTACTCACTCTCAGGTTGTTCCAGCTCTGTTAAAAATGTTTTTTTGTTAAACACAGGAATAAAAATATCAAATAATTCTCTTTGTGTCCAAACAACCTGAGGATGCGTAAATGACGACAGAATCTTCATTTTTGGGTGATCTGAGAAGACTCTAAAATCAAAATAAAAACAAACACACATACATTTTACAGATTTATTTAACAGCTTAATGACATCTGTGTAAACATTTCAGAAAACTTTCAAAAGGTGAAGGTGAAGCCTCAAAAAATACTATAAGAACATATTAATAAAAAAAATCTGACATCATATGTAGCATACATATAAAAAGCAGTGCTTCAGAGTGCGCTCTCTCTGTCTCTCATTATATATATATATATATATATATATATATATATATATATATATATATATATATATATATATATATATATATATATACATATATACATATACATATACATGAGAGAGAGAGAGAGACAAAACTTCTTGCTAAATTAGGCAGTCGTCTATTCAAGGTCAATCATTTTCCTGATAATTTTACACACTTGCTGGTTGATGTGTCTTCTCTGCTTCTTTGACTTCGTCTGTCTCCCATCTCCAAACTGGTGCCCAAAAAGCACCTATAAGCAAAAGGGCAGAAAAACAGTTAGCTTCATACAACACTACTGGGACACTACTGCTGCACTACAGAGCAAAATTACTGTTAGCTCAGTTTGAACATGCTGACAATACTGTAGCTCAGTCAAACTGCAATCATTTAAACAAAAACATCTGAAAAACATTTCCATCACAAACACACAATCAAGAACAGTCCAACAACAAATAGTGGTTTTAATGACCTAGGCAGAGCATTTTAAAACAGTTGATTTGATTTACACCTTCTGTTTACAGACTATAATCTAATGCTGGGTTCACACTTATTGCAAAGTTAACACATGCATCACAGCACTTGCTCTTGAATACTAGCAGGATGTTTCTTGCATCAAGCTAATTTTTTATGATTTAAATATTAGGAAAATTTTGCAAAAAAAAAACTTGATTGAAGTGATACAGCACTTGTGTTGTATTCATTTCAATCAAGTTTTTTGCAAATATTCCAAATATTTTTCAACGTTTTTTGAGTTTCACTTAATTTGTGCTGCCCAGTAAAAATTTCCCACTATTTATGCATTTGCAATGACTTGTATGTAATCCACTCACCTGAATAGGTAACTTCACATATGATATAAGAGCCCCATCCTTTTAAAGACAGCTTCCCCTCTGGTCTCCAGCACAGACAAACAATTTGTGTCTGCAACACGGCCCTTTATAACAAGGGGACAAGGGGAGTCATGACTTGTGCTCCTATACATTCCTTGTTTCCCCCACACCCCCCCCCCCCCCCCAAAACAAGCCCTCAGTTACAATATTTATTGTAGACATTACCTTAAATTCCAGAGTGCAAAAGGCAACTTCAGCATACTTCAGTTTCAGACCAGATTCAAAGTCAGTTGTGAAATCCAGGTGAGGTCCCATGACCACTCGACCCTCCAAGGAATAAGACTAAAAGGGGGAAAGAAGGACTAAATTAGAGGTGTTTGTGATAATTAAATTTGTTTGTAGAAACAAAGTTGACATTCCATGCTCTGCCAATTAAAAACCAAGCAAACAAACACATGCCCAGTAAAATTGCTGATAAAAATAAAAACTATAGTTTAAAAAAATCTTTGTCTAATATTTACTACTACTGGAGGTACTGGTGGAACTTCTGGAAGAAGAAAAAGAGTTTGTACAAGAAACTGCTCACAACAAATCTGTGAAAAACCTGACATTTAAAAATCTAATAAAAATGAGAAAGGCATCAACATTACCTTTAATAATCAAGCGAGGGTTAATTGGTAGCATCAGTGTTTCAACATCAGTGGCTGTGGCTGCAAAAAAATTTGAATATAATAAGAGTAGAATAAGACTCAACCTAACACACGCACACTCTCTCTCTCTCTCTCTCTCTCTCTCTATCTATATATATATATATATATATAGGTTTAGATTGTGATAATGAATTTAGGTTATATTTGTGTGCTCAGAATTTACACTCACCTCACACTTCAGCTATTATCAGGTACACCTGAACACCAAAAAATAAAATCTACAGTTAGTGACAATATACAATTAAGTTAGTTCTCATTAGTAAATGTTAGCACTGCATTAACACCAGTGAGAAATATACAATATGTACTGTGTTAGTTTAAAAGAATACAACTGAATTGTATTATAAGCCTCATTTAATAAAACAGTTAAGACTAGTTTCATAATGAGTTTAGTTTATTTAACTAACTTAACGTTAACGTTACAGTGAACAAAATTAACATACATGATGGTCACTAACCGTAACGTTAACTTAAGTGAAGGTCAGAGCTTACCTTAACTTTAGTCATTTCACCTTTACTTCAGTCTTGTACTGAAACAGAAAATGCAGTTGACAAGAAGTTAATTAAAGAAAATTCCCTTTCTTTTTTCAGGAACTAACGTTAACGTTATGCTAATACCTCAGAAAACACTACAATTGCCATCTGGCGTCGTTAATTTCTTGCTTTAAAAAAAGGCGCGCTTAAACCCTGTCCGTGCGAGTACAACTAAAGTACTCGGTAAATTCCTGTTAAATGACATGCACTATAAAGAAATACACATACAACAATCATTTAACGGACAAAAGTCATATTTTAACACTTACCGAGGATGAATCCGTTGGGTGAAGAGACGACGGCGTTGTCTGTGGTGATGGCGCTTGTTTGCGGTCGAGTCGAGTCAGTTCTGTTCAATGAATCGGCTCCTTTAAGTGAACAGTAAAGAGTCGAATTCGGCTCCTTTAAGTGAACAGTAAAGAGTCGAATTCGCCTGAAAACGATTCCGTTTTGTATAATATTGTAAGACGCAAACATATAATTCATTAATATTTCATCATATTGCTTGGTTCGTGTACTGCTTGTACACGAATTGCTTGTTGATCACTTCGAGCTCATGAACACGTCTGATAAAATACCTGAATCTGATTCAATGTCACACGAGTCCTGAACCGAAGCAGTGCAAGAGTAATATATTGATTGAAATATAAAGTTAATTATTTTCTTCGCCATTCAAAATATTACATATCTCTGACTTTAACAATAAGAATAAAGTTCGTTTGGAGTGTATTGAGAATTATTATTTTTTCCTCCCAGGATTCATTTCGCACCAAGCTGCATCAAGCTGTAATGGTGGATGAGAAGGCACATAATATTATAAATATTGCTTGTAATATGTAATGAAATAAAGTTTTAACACTTTTTCATGCGAGAATGTAGTTCTTCAAAACTCAAATCTGTGGACTGTTAGTAAAGATTGTGTGTAATTTTAAGTGTGTTTTGCCGGTAGCGGAGATCTATGACCTCCAGGCGGTAACGGCGCTCTTTACTCATGTATCCGCCGAGAGGCGCCTGTCTTCAGGCTAGACATTGGGACAATTGCCCCGTCTTCGATGGCTCTATATGCGTCAGAAAATGAAGTTTTAACTGTTTTTCATGCTAGAATGTAGTTGTTTAAAACTCTAATCTGTGGTTTATTTATATAGATAAAAAAATAATAATTTATATATATATATTTAATTCTGAGATTAGTGACCTCCAGGCGATGACAGGTGCCCAATACTCATGAAACCGTCTAAAGCAGACATTTACCCTGACATTGAAATAATTGTTGGCTGTTTAACAGTCTTTGGTTTCATTAATTAATTACTTTTTATTCCAGTTTATTATGTTTTGGCTAAGCACACAGTTATGTTCATTAAATATTATTTCCTATTCTATGTTAACTGTATAAAATTAAATAAAGGTGCAGTACAATCAAAAAGATGTTGGTAACCAAATCGTTTTGGGGGCTATAACATTCTGTTATTATCTGTTAAAAGTTCATTTGTATTAATTTCTACGTTGAGTTTAAAAAAGGTTTGAATTTCTATAACTAATGTGCAAAAGATATAGCCCTTTTCACAGTAATTTGCTGTAATCATGCTACCTGCCGTAATTTCACAATAAAATTATGAATACAACATATTACTGTGAATTTTTCAGTTAAATACTGTGAAGGGATACTAATGTAATTTACTGTGAAAAATTACAGTAACTTGTTGTGAAAACCTGGAAATTTTTTACAGTGTATACAAATGTTACCCTTGAATATTTTAACTAAAATTATTGGAAATCATAAGCTTCTCTAAAAACCCAAATAAATATGTTATTGAAAAGATCAAATATAAAGCTGCAAAGAAATTAAGATATTAGATTTACTGTTTATGTGTGTGTGTAATTGTTTTATTTTACAACATTTTGTTTGTTTGCAGAAAATGTGTCAAAATAACCAATGTTTTCATTTATTGTGATTTAGTATTAGGGTCATTTCTATACATATTGATTTCTTAACATAATACTAAAGTTTTTACTTTAGATAAGTTGTATAGAAACAAACAGCATCTTTTTGTTATTTTGACAGATTGTCATTTTATGCTCTAAATGACAACATTTAGTTATTTTAATATAAATGTAGAATAAATGTCATAAGTAGTTTGCAGCACAAAACAAAACCTGTTTAACTCAAACACATAACAATAAATCATTAGATTTTAAAAAGTAATATATGATCTCTTAGATTTTATTCCCCCCAAAGCTATATTATTATATTATTTATGTCTTATATGATCTATTTATGAGAAAAATTACTTTTAAAATGCAGTTTCAACCATGCTTGTTTTGGCAGAAGACTCACCTGCTCGTGTCTTGTTCTCCACCGATAGCTCCAGACATGTCAACTAAACTTCCCGCAGAGGATATGGAGAACGTGACTGAAGGTCTCTTGTCCAAAAGGTTGTTAGAGCCACTACAGCTTTTAGTTCTGAAAAGTTTACTGAGTCGGATTTTAAGCGAGCCCTTCCTGGATTTCCCTGGTACTTTTAGAGTCTTCTCTCCCCCGCTCGCTGCGGAAAGATGCGCCCGGCTCGAACTCCGGGCCTTCGGCGTGGACGCCTGGCTGGAGCATGGCGTCTCCTGGCTGGGTTCGGCTTGGGAAATCACCTCGGGAGTCAGTTTGTCAGCGGCGGGAGCCTGGGGCCTGTTGTTTACAGAGTCTCGCAACAAGCAACACGTCGGCGAGCAAAGTCCCCCGGACACCCCCATAGCTTGCCCGGACAGAACCGAGGGGAAACACTTTAGCGCAAACGCGCCGGGCTCCGTGGTCTGGGACTCGGGCTTCTGACAGGCGTTGATGCCCAGGCCGTTCACCTCCTCTGACCCGAGGCCCTCCAGCACCAGCAAAGCATCGCTGGTCTCGGTCGGGTCCTCTCCCTGCCGCATCCCCGCCGAGCCCAGCACGCTTTGACAGGAGCAGTGCTGCAGCTCGCCATCCTTGAGCAGAAATTCGGGTACGGGAGCAACTCCCAGCTCGCCGAATTTCCTCGCGAGCTCCAGAACTGGACCTTCGGGGAGCTGGAGCTGCCGCTGCACTGTCATCGAGCTCGTTTTGTGCTCCACAACCGGCGGCCAGTCCTGTTGGTCTGTGATCAAGCGATGCCGGTGGCAGAGCTCGCCTCCATCCGTATCCGTAGCAACCGCTGGCAGTTTGAGCTGTGGATGCAGCGTCCATGTAGGCGGATGCTGAGCGTCCACAGCGCCGGACTCGGAAGCGAGTAGCGCTTGGTCCTCAAAAGCCCTGCGCTGATCCTCCGACTTGTTCTCGGAAAATCCTTCAGAGTCTCTCGATATGTTTCTGAATACCAACAGCTGAGGCCCCATTCCACCTCGGTGGGTGAGATCGTACCCGTGGGCCTCGGCTGAATGGAGAGGAGGCGGCGGCACAGACAGCGCAGGTCTGGTCGCCATCACTCCCGCGTCAGGTGCCTCCGTTCCGCTGGCCTGCGGAGCTTTGTTCACGGCCGAGATAATGCCGTGATTCTGCGTGCATTCAAAGTTCCCCTTGATAGCCACTGTCAGTCCAGTGCCCGACGACAGATTCCCATTCTCCTCGTCCAAGCGGTCATCCTCGGCCGCGGAGACCAGGCGCATCAAGACAAAATCGGGAGACATATCTTGCGCGTTGTTCATTATTATTCCTCAATATACTGAAGGAATGAGCGATATCGGCGTTTCACATTGCTCCAGTCATGAGATCTCGGTTGTGTGATGATGGTGATGATGGTAATCCTCTTGGTGTTAGTTAGCCCCCTCACACAGCGCCAGACAATTAGTGCATATAAACTCTATTTCAGTCGCTCCTTCAACATTGCGCACGTCCTCGTCTCATTTCGCGTCCGGCCTTAAAAATCTCAACGGGTCTTTGTAGGGTCATACATAACGCTTCGTTTCACGCAATCCTAACGGCGTCTGTGGTCACATTACTGTCGAGGCCCCACCCGCCCGCTCACTTCCGCAAATTCGATGCGTTTCGTGTTTGGTCTTATCGGTGCCATTGCTGTCCACTTGGCTGCAGGCTATGTGCTGTCCCCCTTAGTGACGTGCACCGTGCTGTAATGTTGCTTTCATGTCATTTAGCGCGCTGTTGTCTGGAAGATGGCCTGGCCAACTGATGTTTTATGATGCATCAATTGCAATTGCATCGCCTTTCAGACGAACGAAACTATTCTTGCATTACGAGTGAAAGACGATTTGCTTTTGCACGATATCATTATTTCTCTGACGACTCTCATTTTGACATGCTGAAATTAAAGCATCATGCCTAACGCAATGTTCATAAATGCACCCAGAATTATGCGTAAAATGTGTATTTTATTATAGACATGTAAACAAAATAACTTAATGATTTATTATCATTAAACATGACACGGGCTGTTTTAGACAATATATCTATGCAAATAGAAAATTTTCAGCATTTAAACGAAAGATTATTTTTAAAAAACTTCTTTCTTCATTTATATGTTAATCTGTAATGAATCAGCAGCAATAATTATTTTACCACTTTGCTAAAACACATTACATAATATGGAAATATACATATTTTAAAATAACTGCACATGATAATGCTCATAGATGCCTATAGAGAGAGAATACAGTTATTGTTTACATTCACCCATTGTTCTGTGGTCAAGACTTTTCATTTGCTATGTATTAGTGAAATGCAATTTCATTGATGGACCGAACGGTGTCGCTATACACAAACATTTGCACATGTTCACAGAGCCCTTTAAAACCTGCCATCTCATAACACAAAGAGTTTATGAATTTTATTACAGTCATGGGTTACGCAAATATCCAGCAGAAAATGTGTCTTCACAGTAGGCTATGTTATCTGAGAGTTATCACATGCATTCAAAACATCATCTCTAATTAAACACACACAAAGCGGTTGGACACTGCTTAGCACTCAAACAAATACACATATATTCATCCATGAAAACCACTGACACAGTTTTGTTTTGATAACTGTCCATGTCTGTGTGTGGATGCACATATGTACAGGGGCACACAAGCAGCCACAGCCTCTGCAGTCCTGAATGGGGGTGGGGCCCCACAGGAATGAGTGTTGAATCTCAGAGCCCTGTTGCCATGGCACCAAAACAAGGATTCGCCTGCATTACCCAGTATGACTGGATTTGTCTGAATCATCTTTCTCTCTCTTGCACACACATATCATTGACAGACGTTAATTCATGTAGTACACATGTGCAACATGTTTTTTTCTTCTTCTTTATTTGTCTAACTCCCCTCCTCTACAAAATGCTATCAGAGTTCTATCAGAGATTAACATTGCACTTCATCTGCCAAGCAGATGCAGACTTGCATGCACATGTTCACAGATGCACAAAGTAGCACATACATACACAGTCCATAAAAGACCACTCATGACTGACCCAGCCGGTGAGTGTTGGGTTAATCCACAAAGCGGTGAGATTCTGATGCATACCCCAACAGAGAGGATTACCCTCCCATCCTCTCATCCATCAGCCCATCCTCATGCACATGCACTCATCATAACAATCCAACATTAACAGATGTGCCTCTCTCAGCACTCACCACTACCGGGAGATTGGGAGAGGGAGCGAGAGAGATGGGAGAGAGGGAGAGATTTAGACTGCAGAGTGTGTGAAGAGGTGAGCGGAGTGAGAACCAGGGGTATTCCACATGTTGTCGGTTTCTAGTTGATCTCTGTTTCTCTCTTCAGTTTCTTGATGAATAATTAACTCCACACAGGCTGGAGATCCAAGTCTTCATGGTCCCGGACAGTATCACATGCAGGGTGGACACGATCAGCTTATTTCAGGACGCATAGAACTCTGAGTGTTACCTCTCTACCCTCTTGAGCTTCATCTTCAGCTTTGAAAACCAGTGTTCGTGTATGAGTGCACACTTATTTTGCGAGTGAGGCACTTTTGGGAAAGCAAGGAAAAAGGAAAAAATGGAGGCCTGCGTTTTGAAAGCATCTTTCAGGACGTGACAAAGCGCCAAGCTGATCCTTTCCGTTGTAAAAAGCTTTGGAGAAGCAGTTGCTAAAAGTATGGGCCCATCTGCTGGTGTGCTACCACTACTTCTGCTGCTGCCTAGACTACTTTGTGCTCAGCTCAGCACGGTGTCTGAACTCAAGGACACATCCAGCTTGGAGTTCACCCCAACACCTTTTCTGACTGACCCAAATATCACCGCAGGAAAAGGTTTGTCTCCTAGCCCCCAAGCCACCAGTCTACCTCCTGTAACAGTGGAGGACCGATCCGCTGCAGAAAGCTACCTCTACAATGGCGATTCGTCCTCCTTGGCTGCCTCTACCTGCACACGAACTTTCCAGCTGCCCGTTCGGCGAGGACCTCCACCTCGAGACCTTCTCCCTCTTTTGCACCAAGCCATAGCATCTCTGACAAATGCTGCCAACTTTCTCAACCTCATATTCCAAGCTAGTGAGCTGAGAGAAACCAGTGTACGAGAGGATATAGAGTGGTACCATGCACTAGTCCGGACTATGCTTGAAGGGGATCGGCCAGGCTTGGTCAGACGAGCTTTTCTAACATTCGACGCCGACCCAACAATCCAACAGCCCCAGTTGGTGCTCCGTGCCTCCAAAGGCACAACACAAGACATTCTCCTGCAGGACCTCACATCTGCCTGGACCAGCTTCCGTCCTCCTGCCCCTGACCAAAGCTGGTTTGATATATTCAAGTCTAGCTCTCCGCCCCTCCATGCCTTGTCCAAACGGGTTCTTCTAAATGACCTAAGCACCCTAGACACTCCCAAGTGGGCACGTGGGGACAGTTATGTGATCAATAGCAGTGGGGTTCAGTGGGGTGAAGGTCCTTTCCTTGAGTGTGTTGATGGCCGTTTTTTGCCAGGGTGGTTACTTAGCCTTTCAATGCCATTTTATGGGTTGAAGCCAGACCTCAGCCCAGAGTTCAGGTCAGTAAACTTTCTTTAAATTCTTGTCTAAATGGTTGCTCATTTGTGTACTCAAAATGCCTTTCAAAACTGTATGTGTCCTACTATAGGGATAGTTCATGTAAGAATGGACATTCTGTCATCACTTTTTTTTTTACTACCTTAATTTAGTCTGTGGAGTACAAAATAACACATTTCAAAGAGTGTTTCAATGTTTTTGCCCATACAAGGAGAGTTAATGAGGTCTAAATTTACCCCATTGGACTCCAATGACTTTCACTCTAGACAAAAAAAAGAAAGTAAGTAATTAGGTTTGCGAAGACATGAGAGTAAGTAAAATAAAATTAAAATAATGTCCATTTTGGGTAGGCTATCCCATTAATTTAATTACTTATTTTAAGTTTACTACAAGTATTGTTACTTTTTTGCTTCTCTTTGTGTTCTGGTGATAGGGGTGTGATTCGTGTCGACGTCAACATCCAGGGATTTAGCGTGGATCAATGTGCCACTGGAGATTTCTGGTTCGCAAACACACACCAGTGTAATCGGACCAGCATGGAGGTAAGAGTCTACTGACCTCAGGCTGACTTCCTGTTGGTCTACAAATGGTCATGATGTCAGCGTTATTAAGTTTTATTAAAATTCTGGCAAAATTAATTTCTAAATATTACTTAACAGGAATGAAAAATGAAGTCAGTTCTCATCATCATGTAGTTCCAATCCTGTACTTCCTTTAGTGGAATACTAGTTTATATAGAAACTAGTTTATATAGAAACCATATTGAAGTTAATACAGTTTATTTGTTTAATTATAGCTAATGCAGCAAATAATATCAATCATTTACAATTATTTAAGAATAAAAAACATAATCTGGGTATTTAATATGTTATTAAAAGATGCTAAACATAATTTCATTGTCATTCAAGAAATGACTAGATGTAATGCTCTTATTCATATTGTCAGGATGAAAAGTTAGCACCATCTGGAAGAAGAAACAGACAGAGTTTTAATCTACAATTATTACAATAGTACTTTATAGGCCATATGTTCAGAGGATGAATTTCATTAACCAAAGGACAAGCAGTGGCAAAGCACATTTAGAGATCAATTTAAAATGCTTGACTGAATTGGTGGTGAATTTATTTATTTTTTTCTTTTTGAGCATGCTTGATTCTCCACTGTATTGTAGCCGTTAGGTTAGCTTTAGAATTTAGTTATCGCCTTTGATCTCTTTTATTCTGTAAATTACACAACAATTTGCTTTGGATTCAAATTATTTATAAACTGCTTCAATTTATATTATATGTACACTGTAAAAAAAAATAATTTTACGGTTATTTCTGGCAGCTGGGGTGCAGGAAAAAAAAAGTAAAATAAAGTTCTTTAAATTACAGAAATTTACGGTAAAATAACAGACATTAAATTACAGATATTTACATATTAAATTAAAATTTCTGATAAATTTCTATAATTCAACCTCTGTTATTTTACAGTAAATTTCTGTAATATGACAGCCTTTATTTAACTTTTTTCCAGCACCCCAGCTGATGAACATAAACCGTAAAATTACTTATTTTGTTTTACAGTGTATACAAAGTCATGTTGAGTGATAGTTCACCCAAAATTCCTCAATTCTGCATATCCAAAGGACAGACATACAAGATATCTGTGTTCCACTAAAAAAAGAAAAATGACAATTTATTTGTTATTGTTTTAGTGGGAAGTCCTTTTCAATATTTTTCAGTTCATGTTTATTTACAGTTGCACTTTTACAATGTAGATTGTCAAAGCAGCTTAACATAGACGTTCTAGTACATTGAAACTGTGTCAGTCCAGTTTTCAGTTCAGTTTAGTTCATTTCAGTGTGATTTAAATTTTACTGCTGAAAGTCCAAACACTGAAAAGCAAATCCATTGATGCACAGCCAAGCAATCCAGTGGTGACAGTTGCGACTTTTAACTTTAATACTACATGTTTCATGTCTCTCTCACTCTCTCACTCTTTACATTATTAAGCTTAATACATCACCTGCTTCACTCTTTAAATTGCTGGCCTGTTATATACATTTTCCATTTCCTGTTCCCACTGTTTTCCATCATCATCCTCCCACTTTCATCCAGACCTTCTATTTAAAGATGTGAGCACTGGGTGCAGGATGATCTGAAGGATTAGACTGATAATCCTGTGATGCTCACATACACAACCCCCCACCACCAACCCACCCAACTCTGACCCCCAAACATAGAGCAGAAGCTCTACACCACCCACCCCCAAGACTCAGACAACCCCCTCCCCACCCCCCTCATCCTGACCTACCAGAGCACAAACTCACAGGTGTTGACAGGTTAAACAACGGCAGGATTTGGCACACTGAACGAATTTAATGAGAATTGACTTGATCCGCCTATAAATGAAAGGAGCAGAGTATTAATAGAACCCTTTTTGTGGCATGATGATGCATCATTGTATGAAATATTAATTTGACATGATGTATGATATATTTACATGGGTATTTAAAGAAAAAGTTGACTCAAAAATGAAAATTTTGGTGTCATATATTCACCATGAAGTGGTTTTAAACTTTTATGAACTTCTTTTTTTCCTGATGAACACAAAATACAGCATGTTGAAGGATGTTAGAAACCAGTAGACAAATGACTGTGCAAGTCATTGGCAATAAGTTACCAACACTTTTTAATTTATTCTACTCAATAGCTTTTCATGTATTTCAGTAAAGTACAGATACAAAAATGAGTGTTAGTTTAACTAAAGAGTTACTGTAATACTAGTTTACAGTTTACACATATTCTATGTAATTACTACAGTAATAACAACGAATCATGCACAATTACATGCAACCAATCATACACAACTTTCTTATTGTAAACCTAACCATAAAATAAGTACATATAGTTAACTAATTATATGTAGTAACAATACAGAATAACTGGGACTTCACAAAAAAAATATGTAAAATTTACATTAAAAAAGGCAGCTGTGGTTGCCAGAACGTTACCGCATAAAATATGGTAGAAACCATTAAAGAATTTTCCATAATTTTTAATTAAATTGCCGTATTTCATTTTTTTTACAGTATTATACACCAGTGTTTTGAAGTACAAACATCGACATGTCATATCTTTGTTACACAGACAAAAACAACACATGATGAATCAATTCTTATATCAAACAACTTTTCCCACAATCAGAGACAAACTGATATAGAGGAGACACCAAGGACTCTATTTTAACGATCTAAGATCAAAGTCTAAAGCACATGGTGCAAAAGCATTAATGGCATGTCCGAATCGACCTTTGCTATTTTAAGGATGGAAAAAGACCTGGTGCATGGTCTAACAGGGTTATGTTTATTCTATTAATGAGTTATGGATGTGTTTTGAGCACAATGTGCATTAAACCAATCAGAGTCTCATTTCCTATTCCCCTTAAGAGTCCTTGCGTCGTGCCATGGTTCATTTGCTATTTACAAAGTGGACTTTGTAAGTGGAAAAACTGAACGCTTTACAGACCATCAGTGCAAGGATAAAGAATAAGCTTCTTCCATTCTGCCTCTTTACTTTCTCTTTACTTTACTTTTAATCTTTACTCCTGTACTTTTGTGGATAAGGAAACGGTGCTGTACGCACTCCACCGAAGACATCCATTAGCCTACATATTTAATTTGGTTTGTGAAGCTCAAAGATTTGCTTCAAAACGATTTCTAAATTCAGCTCTAATTTCCAGCAAACGAATGAATAAACAATAACAATGAAGTTTGGTAAAAAAGTTGTCCAAACACACATCCTATTCTTATACCCCATATGGTGATGCATTCATCTCCAAAACCCAACAGGTAGACAAATCTTAACTTGTTTTAATTAAAACAAATATAAATATGCATAAAGGCGTCATGGTGGCGCAGTGGGTAGCACGATCGCCTCACAACAAGAAGGTCGCTGATTCAAGCCCCGGCTGGGTCAGTTGGCATTTCTGTGCAGAGTTTGCATGTTCTCCCCGTGTTTGCATGGACTTCCACCGGGTGCTTTGGTTCCCCCACAGTCCAAAGGCATGCGCTATAAGTGAATTGAATAAGCTAAACTGGCCGTAGAGTATGTGTGTGAATACAAGAGTGTATGTATTCCAGTGTTGGGTTGTGACTGGAAGGGCATCCGCTGCCTATAACATATGCTGGTGATTGGTGGTTCATTCCATTGTGGCGACCCCTGAGTAATAAAGAAACTGAGCCGAAAAGAAAACATAAATAAATATACATATAATGAATAATACTGCTAATAGTATACAAACTGAACTTTAGACCAGCTTTTGTCGATGGTGCAATCTATTTCAGTTTCTCAAAATAGCAACTTGTCAACAATACTTAACGCACCTCCTTCATAGACCGGCACACCCGAGTCCACAAAGTGGCACAAATGGATTCGCTATTTAAACAACGTAGTGCAAAACATGAAAAATACATTCGCTCTGGTGTGAATATAGCAACAAATTGCACCATATACATCTTGCGACTTGCGCCAGCTGTATGATAGGGCCCTTAGTGTCTTTAACACAACTAAACATCATGGCAACACACATAGAATTAAAATTATCCCATAAAACATTATTTTTCAACATTCAAAATTTTAATGTGCATCACTGATAAGAGAAACAAAAAAGAAGCACAGTGATTTCAACATAAACGCATAAAAAGTGAAGTGTCATGCAGGGAATCCTGCAGTCATTTTACTGTTAACCAGATTACAGATTTTCACTGTAGCATTTTTACAGTTCTTTTTTAACCATTGAAATTACGGTTATTTTTTACATTAATTTCGCAACTGCACTTGTTTAAACAAACTAATAACAAATATTCCTCAAACATGTATTAATATTATTAGAAATGTCAACATTTATAAGATAAATAAATCTAAACTTGTGTCCGTTAATATAAACTAACATTTAATAAAGATTTAATGATGATAGTTGTACTTTAATATATTTTTACTATATATAAAAAAACAGTAACAAATATATCACAAATATCTAGTTAATGTTATCCACTGCATTAACTAATGTAAACTGATGGGACCTTATTGCAATGTTTACAATTTAGTAGATATAATCTATATTATTAAAAACTTTGTGAAGTATTTTATATTAATAAACATTAAAAAGGTAATATTTAATGTAACTAATGAATTGATTCTTGCTTGTTGTGACTTCACTAACATTAACCAATCTTATTGTAAGATAAAGTGTTACACATCATGAAACAAATATATATAGTCATACAAAGTTTAATGTACATATTCCGCACCTTTTAGGAATTAGTATTGTCTATTGAATATAAAAGTAGATATTTTGAAGAATGTTTTAGAAACCTGTAACAATTCACTTCTGTAGTAGGAAAAAAATATATATGGTAGTACGTAGGCACCGCTTTGCAACATTCTTCGAAATATCATCTTTTGTGTTCAACAGGAGAAAAAAAAGGCCGGTTTAGGGATGAGTAATATTTGTTGACAATAATGTAATTTTTTGGCTGAACTATCCATTTTTGTGTCTCGTCCTGATTGAATAATGATAAAACCTGAAAACAACATAAAAATGTATGTGGACAGTGATGGATTTCCTTGAATAAAAAGATCAAGCTCTGCCAATAGAGGTATTACCCTTCCATTTAGGATTTAGCTTAGATTAACTCAGAGTGAGTCTGATGTGTGGGTCAGCCGACTCTCAGATAAACCGCTGATGAGAGACTGCACATGCAATTAATGGCAGAAAGCTGAGAGCACACCATCATCATCACAGAGCCGCTGGCAGCTCATTCCCCCTTTCTAGGAGCAACACTTTTCTTTACTGATGAAGGTAAAGCAGATGACAGACAAAAGTGCATGACTTTTCTTTTCTCTTTTTCTCCCAGTGTGAGCCCATTCCACAACAGGGCTTCCGGATGGGTCAGTACTGCTGCCGATGTAAAAAGGGCTACTACAGTCCAATCTCAGACATACAGAACAAAAGTAAGGAATCAATTGCATCCAAGAAATCACTCCACGTTTCTGCAAGAATAATTGAAAGACTCAAGACTTTTAATATGCTTTTTAAAATGTTTTTTTTTTACATAAAACTTACTGTAAGAAATGTTGGGTTCCACACAAACGATTTGTTAGGTTAACTTATTCGCTGAACATAAAACAATCAAGTTTATTACCTTACATTATCAATAAAATAAATACCTCGGTTTTGATTGTTTTAGTGTATTTCAAACTTTCATTGTTTTGACCATTTTGGCCCTTAATGATAAATCATTGGTTTACAGTCGGTTAAGACTTGTTTTATTATATAGTTAACATGATGCTTTTTAATCAAGGGCAAATTTAGTTATTTGGAGCCCTATAAGTAATTCCAGCCATTAGGCCCAACAGTCCTACTATGCATTACTAATAAGTATTTTTATTTATTTTATTTGTATTTTTGTGTCGTCTTCCTATATCACTCACTCGTCTTTTTTACATTTATTTTTCTTAAAATTAAATCTATTTTTTAATAATACACTTTCGTTGTGGAAGACCAATTTGCACAAACATACAATTATAGAAAAATTTCACGTTTTGTAAGACTCTGGCTACATTATTTTTACACACACACACACACACACACACACACACACACACACACACACACACATAGTTGAAGTCAGATTTTTTAGCCCCCCTTTGATTGATTAATTTATTATTATTATTATTTATTTAAATTTTTTTTTTCATTTTTAAATGTTTCCTAAATGCTGTTTAACAAGGACATTTTCACAGTATGTCTGGTAATTTTTTTTTTCTGGAGAAAGTCTTATTTGCTTTATTACGGCTAGATTAAAAGCAGTTTTTAATTTTTATAAACCATTTTAAGGTCAAAATTATTAGGCCCTTTTAAGCTATTTTTTTTTTTCGATAGTCACAATAACTTGCCTAATTACCATAACCTGCCTAGTTAACCTAATTAACCTAGTTAAGCCTTTAAATGTCACTTTAAGCTGTAAAGAAGTGTCTTGAAAAATATTTAGTCAAATATTATTTACTGTCATCAGGGCAAAAATAAAATAAATCAGTTATTAGAGATGAGTTATTAAAACTATTATTTTTAGATATGTGTTGAAAAGTCTTCTTTCTGTTAAAGAGAAATTGGGGAAAAAAATAAACAAAGGGTCTAATAATTCAGGGGGGCTAATAATTCTGACTTTAACTGTATAATATACAGATATAATTTATACTTCTAGGTATTTATTGGGCCCCCTCAAATTTCCAGGGGGCTTAAGTGGCTGCTTACCTACTTATGGGTTAAATCTGCCCCTGCTGTTAATAGTATATAGTAATATCTAATATACAATGTAGTAATATAGTATATGATAATAAGAAAGGCAACAAACATGCTTTAACATGTTTGTTTTTGTAAATTTTTGTGTTTTTTTTCTGTTTGGTATTTCCAATAACAGTTCTTTTCAATAAGAACGAATACTTTTCTAGTTATAATTTACTGGATTAAAAAGTAATAAAAGTACTTTTTACAATAAGATTACCTGATGTATATAATAAATCAGAATGTAAATATTTAAAAAAATATTCCTTAAAAAATAATTTATGACATTTTAAAACTTTCATGACCTACCAGGTCTAGAAATTACACTTTTATATTCCCTCATATATTTATGATTTCTTGGTTTGGTTTGGACAGTCTTGGACTGTCTTGGTTTTTCAGTGCAAAAAAAATTGGTGAAAAGAGTCAATAAAATATGGTAAATGATGATTTGTCATTTGTGCAATATATATCATTCAATAATGAGAACCACTAGCTTTATTATATTATATTATATTATATTATATTATATTATATTATATTATATTATATTATATTATATTATATTATATTATATTAGGGTGATGCAGTGGCGCAGTAGGTAGTGCTGTCGCCTTACAGCAAGAAGGTTGCTGGTTCAAACCTCGGCTCAGTTGGCGTTTCTGTGGAGTTTGCATGTTCTCCCTGATTTTGTGTGGGTTTCCCACGGGTGCTCCGGTTTCCCCCACAGTCCAAAGACATGCGGCACAGGTGAATTTTGTAGGCTAAATTGTCCGTAGTGTATGAGTGTGTGTGTAGATGTTTCACAGAGATGGGTTGCGGCTGGAAGGGCATCCGCTGTGTAAAAACGTGCTGGATAAGTTGGTGGTTCATTCCCCTGCGGCGAACATGGATTAATAATGAGACTAAGCTGACAAGAAAATGAATGAATTAATAAACATATTATATTATATTATATTATATTATATTATATTATATTATATTATATTATATTATATTATATTATATTATATGTATATAAAACAATTGAATATAAACAGGCTGTAAACAAACTTTGAAGCATTTATATACTAATCTATAATGCATCATTAATTACACTGTAGGATTGTTGTAGGTGAAAGTAATGTGTATAACATTTAAATCCAAAACAGCAAAGAACAGCAAATGATGATATATCTTGTTCCAGGGAACAACCGTGAGAATAACACCCAAGCTTGTTACCCAGAAGTCCCTGTGTGTGTGCCGTGCTGGCCCGGCTGTGCTGAATGTGAGGATGGAGCCCCGTGTTGGGTGCAGGAGGACTGGCTCCTGAGGACGGCTGTTCTGGCTGTGCAGGGCCTCTTCATGATCCTTGTGCTAATCAGCATGCTGGTGGCATATCAGTGCAGAAAAACCAAGGTCAGTTTTCAGAACATAATTAATTAATATAGAGAAAATATGGCATCGTTTAAAGGGGCTATACTGTATGTAGAATTCAGAAATTGTTGGTATTAGTCACACTGTTGCCCATTAGGTGAACCACAGACAGAAATTTGTTGCTTAAAGCTACAAAAAGTTTTCAGGTTTAAAATGACTTGATATTAATTTTGGGCAAGTACATAACCAGCCAGTGTTCAAAGCCGTAACCCCATTCAAAAACATTGAGCTTGGAACAATTCTATTTGAGTGGCACCTGTTTCCACAGGAAATATGGGCTTGTTGCCATTCGTCTTTGCAACAATACACAATGTACACTCAACAGCTTACAAGTACCAGGTTAGACCCTTATTACATTCACAACTGCTTTAATCCTTTGTGGCATAGATTCAACAAGGCACTGTAAATATTCCTCGGAGATTTTGGTCTATATTGATATGATAGCCTCACGCAGTTGCTGCAGATTTGCCAGCTGCACATCAATGATGTGAATCTCCCGTTCCACCACATGCCAAAGGTGCTCTATTGGATTGAGTTCTGGTGAATGTGGAGGCCATTTGAGAACAGTGAACTCATTGTCATGTTCAAGAAACCAGTCTGAGATGATTCCCCCTTTATGACATGGTGCATTTTCCTGGAAGTAGCCATCAGAAGATATAGGGATATCATAAAGGGATGGACATGGTCAGCAACAATACTCAGGTAGGCTGTGGCATTGGCACAATGTTTAATTGGTACTAATGGACCCAAAGTGTGCCAAGAAATGTGCCCCACACCATTACACCGCCACCAACAGCCTGAACCATTGATAGAAAGCAGGATGGATTCATGTTTTCATTTTGTGAACGCCAAATTCTGACTCTACCATTGAATGTCGCATCAGCAATCGAGACTCTTTAGGCAACGTTTTTCCTATCTTCTATTGTCCAGTTTTGGTTAGCCTGTAGGAATTGTAGCGTCAGTTTTCTGTTCTTAGCTGACAGGAGTGACAACCGGTGTGGTCTTCTGCTGCTGTAGCCCATCCACCTCAAGGTTGGACGTGTTGTGCATTCAGAGATCCTCTCGGTTATATCCAGTGGTTATTTGAGTTTCTGTTGTCTTTCTATTAGCTCGAACCAGTCTGGCCATTCTCCTCTGACCTCTAGCATCAACAAGGTATTTGCCTTGATCTGTCACTCACTGGATATTTTCTTATTTTCGGACCATTCTCTGTAAACCCCTAGAGATGGTTGTGTGTGGAAAAACCCAGTAGATCAGCAGTTTCTGAAATACTCAGTCCAGACCGTCTGGCACCAACAACCATGCCACATTCAAAGTCACTTAAATCACCTTCCTTCCCCATTCTGATGCTTTTCCAACAAGCAGTTGGAAAGGTGTAATTAATAAAGTGTGTATGTATGTTTATATACAGAAGTTCTGGCTTTCATTGCCAAGTTCATTGCCTTTTATCACAGCGGCTGGAATTAAATTGTAAATTGTTAAAGAGATCAAGCTATAATCAACTTTAATTTGATTTTTGGGTTCAAAGAACAACTTCCTTACATGAAGTTAAAGATTAAACTGTAGACATATTGAAATCAACATGTAATGCTAATATGTTTTTAATTCATCCTGATGTCAACAGTTTTAAAACAAAGCATTTTCTCAGTTTGAAAAAAAGAAAAATCAATCAATCGGAACAAAACACTGTGACGATCCACATGGGATCATTAATATTTGATTCGAAACAACATTTCTTTGTGAGATTACAACAATGATAATTTTTTCCCATATTTTTACGTTTATCTAAGATTGTATTAAACATTGCACATTGTAATATGTAAACAGTGCCTATAGGAAATCATCATACCTTGTGAAAATCTATACCATTACTCACATTATACCCTGCTTTCAAAAGACCTTTAGGATAAAGTTGTAGAAAGGCACAGTTTTAAACACAGATGCCCAAAGTAAGGCCTATGAGCCAAAGTTGGCCCATTGTAACATTTGATTTGTCCCACCATCCCAACTTAGAGGATTGTGAGAATGATGGGGAGGTTTGGGGCGAATGCCATTAACACAGAGAACGTCATTATGAAACGGAAATTAAATAATTAAATCTTGTAAATGAATCAGATTGTTTAAAATAGAAATACTGTCAATTCAACAGAGCTATGCAGAAGACATTGGCAAGCAAGTCACGGCAAAAACTACTGTAATTCTGTTATAAATGAGATTGTTTTGTTTTTACTGTCATAAGTTCATTATAAAATGTAAAAAAAATACTGGATTAGTTAATATAAAGCCATGTTTTCTTGTCATTTTTAAATATTATCAAATAAATTTGGAATTTACCCATGGCAACTATATTTACCTTCGGCCCACTAGCCTTATTCAAGTTTAGATTTTGGCCCTTCATAAGAAAAAGTTTGGACACCCCTGGTTTAGAAGAAGGCTGCAAAATCATTTCAAGACTGGGACAGTTATTATAGTTTGATTTGATTGCAGGCTGCATGACAAATAAAGTCATTAATTCAAATGGGTATGATGATTTTCTATAAACACTATGGGCTCTATTTTGACGATCCATGCGCAAAACGCAGGGCGCAAATGCTTTCAGGGCGTGTCAGGACGCGTTTTTGCTAATTTAAGGACGGGAAATTTGCCTTGCGCTTCGGCGCATGGTTTAAAAGGGTTGAGTTTATTTTCTTAATGAGTTATAGGTGTGTTTTAAGAATAAACCAATAAGAGTCTCATCTCCCATTACCTTTAAGAGTCAGCTGCGTCGCGCCAAGAGCGCATTCGCTATTTACAGGACGTAAAGTAAGTCTAAGTGGAAAAAAAAATGAGCATTTCACAAGCAAACAGTTAACAGTTTTTTAACAGAAAACTGTTAAACAGAGCATCTACTGCGTGAGAATGAGAGATAATGGATCACTTTCACATTCGCTCTTGGATAGGGAAACCTTTACGCACAGACAACAATTAGTCTATAAATAAATAATTTTGTTTGTTAAGCGCAAATATTCGTTTCAAAACTATTTCTAAATTCAGTTCTAATTTCCAGCAAATGAATAAATGAATAATAATAGCAAAATGTGCTCAAAAACCTGAGTTATATCCTAAAACACATGCTTTGCCCCATATGGTCTAAAACCTGACAGGTGGGCAAATCTAAGCTTGTTTTTAATAAAACAAATATAAATATGGATATAATAAATAATACTGCTAATAATAACATTATACAAAAGCAAATTGTTATGAATGAACTAAATAAACCTCTCGAGATGAAGAAAACATAAAAGCAGTGGTTTTTCATATTTATGTAGGCTAGAAAATAATATGTTTTGTAATATTTTAATCCTTTATATTTATATACTATATCTATTCTTATTATATCCTATATATATCCTTAATATTTAATTTTTTTCATATGTAAAGATATTTGCCTGTTGCTCTCTTGTGTGAATTAAGCAGTGCTTAAGCGAGGCGCAACTCTGCGCCGGAGTTTAGACCGGGTTAGTTTTGGTCTAATGAAAAATCTATTATAGATTCTCAAAATAGCAACGCGCCAGCAGTCCGTATGGAACAAAATCAATGCCGAAAGTCTTGAATTAAAAAGCTTGTTGAATATCACAAACTGAAAAAAATAATACACCGTATTAACAAGTTCTTGCATTTTAATGACTTGAATTCCAGGGTTTGTATTTTTAGGTCCTGAAATTTAACATAGCTGTTTATTTAAGATGTGAATATTTCAACTAAAAATATTTCAAACACGTTTTCATACTTAAAAATTCAATAATTCATATTCAATTTTCAGATTTCACTTACAAAATATTCAATACCCTTTAAAAATACGATGTATAATATTCAAAAGGTCATTTTCAGTTCATTTTATTTCAGTTCAAATATTCGCTTCCATAAATTCAGTGGATCAAATTCGACTGTTAAAATTCGGCATGCACTAAATTCCAGGGGTTTCATTACCACGACGTAAAATGGGCGTGGCTCGGTCGACGTTTGGGAAACGCCCCCTTAAAAAAAAAAACAATACTGAGAGGTCACCGAGCATGCGCAGTACAGGTTCTTTTTTAGCGCGGTCATTTCAAACAGGATGATTATGGATAAAGAACTTACCGCGGTGGATAACGAGGGAAAAAAACAATCATACAGGTTATTTTTTTGTTTTTATAATGTTATATTTTAAAGATTTCATTAGCAAAAATGGCTGACCTCGTTTTACTCCGTTTTACTGTCTCTGGGCTTTTGTACTTCCATTTTAAACCAAATAATAATGGTTGTGGTAAGATTAACCGTGTTTTTGTAGTTTAAAATATGGTATTCAGTCATGTTTAAACAAATAAATACCACATTTTCTGTAATAAATCGTGGTTAATTTTTCTTTCTCGATCTTAGTTAATTAACATAACTCATATTTATTTTCTATTTTTATTTAAAGTCATCATACACAAAACAACTGGGATCAGGACAGGTATCTGATGTTAACTAATATAAAAGTGATCATACATGAAACCCCTGGGATCAGGACAGGTATTTGATGTTAACTAATATAAAAGTGATCATACATGAAACCCCTGGGATCAGGACAGGTATCTGATGTTACTGTATATAAAAGTGATCATACATGAAACACCTGAGATCAGGACAGGTATCTGATGTTACTGTATATAAAATTGACCATACATGAAACCCCTGGGATCAGGACAGGTATCTGATGTTACTATATATAAAAGTGATCATACATGAAACCCCTGGGATCAGGACAGGTATCTGATGTTAATGTATATAAAAGTGATCATAAATGAAACCCCTGGGATCAGGACAGGTATCTGATGTTACTGTATATAATATAAAATTGATCATACATGAAACACCTGAGATCAGGACAGGTATCTGATGTTAACTAATATAAAAGTGATCATACATGAAACCCCTGGGATCAGGACAGGTATCTGATGTTACTGTATATAATATAAAAGTGATCATACATGAAACCCCTGAGATCAGGACAGGTATCTGATGTTAATGTATATAATATAAAAGTGATCATACATGAAACCCCTGGGATCAGGACAGGTATCTGATGTTACTGTATATAATATAAAATTGATCATACATGAAACACCTGGGATCAGGACAGGTATCTGATGTTAACTAATATAAAAGTGATCATACATGAAACCCCTGGGATCAGGACAGGTATCTGATGTTACTGTATATAAAATTGATCATACATGAAACCCCTGAGATCAGGACAGGTATCTGATGTTACTGTATATAAAAGTGATCATACATGAAACCCCTGGGATCAGGACAGGTATCTGATGTTACTGTATATAAAATTGATCATACATGAAACACCTGAGATCAGGACAGGTATCTGATGTTACTGTATATAAAATTGATCATACATGAAACACCTGAGATCAGGACAGGTATCTGATGTTAATATATATAAAAGTGATCATACATGAAACCCCTGGGATCAGGACAGGTATCTGATGTTAATGTATATAAAAGTGATCATACATGAAACCCCTGGGATCAGGACAGGTATCTGATGTTACTGTATATAATATAAAATTGATCATACATGAAACACCTGAGATCAGGACAGGTATCTGATGTTAACTAATATAAAAGTGATCATACATGAAACCCCTGGGATCAGGACAGGTATCTGATGTTACTGTATATAATATAAAAGTGATCATACATGAAACCCCTGAGATCAGGACAGGTATCTGATGTTACTGTATATAATATAAAAGTGATCATACATGAAACCCCTGAGATCAGGACAGGTATCTGATGTTAACTAATATAAAAGTGATCATACATGAAACCCCTGGGATCAGGACAGGTATCTGATGTTAATGTATATAATATAAAAGTGATCATACATGAAACCCCTGGGATCAGGACAGGTATCTGATGTTACTGTATATAATATAAAAGTGATCATACAGGAAACCCCTGGGATCAGGACAGGTATCTGATGTTACTGTATATAAAATTGATCATACATGAAACCCCTGAGATCAGGACAGGTATCTGATGTTACTGTATATAAAATTGATCATACATGAAACCCCTGAGATCAGGACAGGTATCTGATGTTACTGTATATGAAAGTGATCATACATGAAACCCCTGGGATCAGGACAGGTATCTGATGTTAATGTATATAAAAGTGATCATACATGAAACCCCTGGGATCAGGACAGGTATCTGATGTTACTGTATATAAAAGTGATCATACATGAAACCCCTGGGATCAGGACAGGTATCTGATGTTAATGTATATAAAAGTGATCATACATGAAACCCCTGGGATCAGGACAGGTATCTGATGTTACTGTATATAAAAGTGATCATACATGAAACCCCTGGGATCAGGACAGGTATCTGATGTTAATGTATATAAAAGTGATCATACATGAAACCCCTGGGATCAGGACAGGTATCTGATGTTACTGTATATAAAAGTGATCATACATGAAACACCTGGGATCAGGACAGGTATCTGATGTTAATGTATATAAAAGTGATCATACATGAAACCCCTGGGATCAGGACAGGTATCTGATGTTAATGTATATAATATAAAAGTGATCATACATGAAACCCCTGAGATCAGGACAGGTATCTGATGTTACTATATATAAAAGTGATCATACATGAAACCCCTGGGATCAGGACAGGTATCTGATGTTAATGTATATAAAAGTGATCATACATGAAACCCCTGGGATCAGGACAGGTATCTGATGTTACTGTATATAAAATTGATCATACATGAAACACCTGAGATCAGGACAGGTATCTGATGTTACTGTATATAAAATTGATCATACATGAAACACCTGAGATCAGGACAGGTATCTGATGTTACTGTATATAATATAAAAGTGATCATACATGAAACACCTGAGATCAGGACAGGTATCTGATGTTACTATATATAAAAGTGATCATACATGAAACCCCTGAGATCAGGACAGGTATCTGATGTTAACTAATATAAAAGTGATCATACATGAAACACCTGAGATCAGGACAGGTATCTGATGTTAACTAATATAAAAGTGATCATACATGAAACACCTGGGACCAGGACAGGTATCTGATGTTACTGTATATGATATATAAAGTATTTGGCATAAAAGCCGTGGGATCGGGACAGGTATCTTAAGTTATAACAGTATTAATGTAATCTGAGAGGTATCCTAAGTTAATTGTTTAATATAACATACACTGACTTCACAAGAAACACCTGCGATCAGGACAGCTATTTAGTACTGCATATAAAAGGCATTGGACACGAAACCCCTGCGAATACGTACAGGTATCTGAATCAAACGGCTGTTTTCACAATCTGCGCATGATCCGTGACCTATGCAAATTCACAGATAGGCCACGCCCACCCGATGACGCAGTAGCGGTTACGCTGTACTGAAACCCCTGGAAAAAAGTGCCTGCCGTTAAAATTCAACATTACATCCGGGAACTGCAGGAAAAGCAATAGATTGCAGATTGAAGATCGCCAGCTGCTCTAGCTTTCACCAGCAGGTGGAGATGGAATAATGTAAGATTTTTAACCCAGTAAACAGGCGAGAAAAAGGCTATTAAAGGCACAAAAGTAGCATTTAATATTAATATCAATGCTTTGGACATTATAAATGATAAAAAGTATGAGTAAAATGAGTAAATGAGGTTTTAGTCATCTATATTTGCCCTTATGTAACGGAAGCCAGCTGGTGATCGCGTAAATATCAGTCCGCGGATCCAGCGAAAGACGTTGTTCTGCAATCTTTAGCATCCTCGTAGCTTGTCTCCCATGCCGGCTCGCTCCCTGCACGGACCGGTGCGGTTACTTGCACATAAACCGTCTTTTGATGAATATGATGTTACACATTGTCTATCTTTATTGACTCTTTCTTCCATAGACGCGAAGTATTATATTGACAGCTAAAGAATATAAACGTAAGAGAAAAAGGAGAGGAAATAGCCTATTATAATAATAATACAACATAGATAAACATTGACAGGGCTAAGAACAATTACGAACAAAGATATTCAAAAGCAGAGAGATTTTATGACAATGTCACACAAAACAGTTTACTTGGAACTGTTAAACAGAGTTCAGGTATGATTTAAGGTTGGGTATGGATGGGGCGTGTAATTTAAAATAATTTAACATAACGTGCGAATGCATTAAAGGAGCGTCAGTTATTATTTAAGCGCAGCTATGTCAGGATTGGGATAGGTTATATAATTTCATTATTTAAACTATGATTATTAATATTAATATTTTATGACATGTATTTGGGCTATTGCGCTTAAATAAGTCATCCGTGATTCTAAATTAATATTTCTATTTATCCTTTTTAGCTATCACTTTGGTATCGTCTTTCTCTTCTTTTTTTTCTAATTATTGGGGTTCTGCCACAGTTAAACGTTTGCAAAATGTCCAGATTATTGCTTTTCCTCTAAAATAGAGACGAAGCAGAAGGAAAATGAATGAATTGATGAATGAATGAAATGATTGACGTTTTTATGCCTGTGATGTGTGGCTTGCACACGACAAAGTCGAACGAGTGGCCGCGAGCTCCGGTGGCCGGTCAGAGCCAGCGCCGCATATCAAACTGATTAAGAGATGCTGGATGGCTGCCAATATATGATAGGAATTCTTCCAAAGTTTCAGACGATATCTGGGCTTGTGCATAATAATGTAAAATTAAAGTGAAAGTCATGACACTTGGCCAAGCATAAGAATAGCCTACAACAGTGTTTCGATTATTAAATTAATCATTCATGACATGTCATGCTTGGGCTTATAAGAATAACACCTCGCTGTTTACCATTTCCGAAAGTGGAGCTGACGTCGGAGCGAAATTGCTTGTATAATTGTAAAAAGAGTGATGAATATTAATGGATTTCTTATATCTGTCATTTCTGATAATATAATTGATTTAACTAGTGTGAGCTTATGAGTATCCAACAATCATTTAGCAAAAATGCATCCAGAATCCTAAACCAATAACTTTGTCAAGCAAAAATTATGATTTTATAGGCTACTGATTTTTTTTTAAACAAGAAAAAAGAAACTATTAGCTACCCTAGCAATTGTTTATTTAAATATGATAATCTCAAAATATAAAATAAAAACATAATGGTTTGACTTTGTGAAATCATAAAACACACTTGCAGAAGAGAGTTAATAGAATAAATGAGCAAATACATGCTAATCATACAATACAAACGGTCGCTGAAAAGTTATAAATAACGTTTTTCTCATAATACTGAAAACAAATTAAAGTCAGTTATAACTGCCTATTATCAAACCACAGGCGACTCATTTTATTACTTATAATTGGCTGCGACATTGCCACTTTTGCGTTAATACCTTTTTCTCGCCTATAGGCTACATAACAATAAAACAATAATCTGGACGAACTAAGACATTTTGCAAATGTTTAACCGTGGCAGAACCCCAATAATTAGAAAAAAGAAGAGAAAGACAGAGTGATAAAAAGGATAAATAGAAATATTAATTTAGAATCACGGATGACTTATTTAAGCGCAATAGCCCAAATACATGTCATAAAATATTAATATTAATAATCATAGTTTAAATAATGAAATTATATAACCTATCCCAATCCTGACATAGCTGCGCTTAAATAATAACTGACGCTCCTTTAATGCATTCGCACGTTATGTTAAATTATTTTAAATTACACGCCCCATCCATACCCAACCTTAAATCATACCTGAACTCTGTTTAACAGTTCCAAGTAAACTGTTTTGTGTGACATTGTCATAAAATCTCTCTGCTTTTGAATATCTTTGTTCGTAATTGTTCTTAGCCCTGTCAATGTTTATCTATGTTGTATTATTATTATAATAGGCTATTTCCTCTCCTTTTTCTCTTACGTTTATATTCTTTAGCTGTCAATATAATACTTCGCGTCTATGGAAGAAAGAGTCAATAAAGATAGACAATGTGTAACATCATATTCATCAAAAGACGGTTTATGTGCAAGTAACCGCACCGGTCCGTGCAGGGAGCGAGCCGGCATGGGAGACAAGCTACGAGGATGCTAAAGATTGCAGAACAACGTCTTTCGCTGGATCCGCGGACTGATATTTACGCGATCACCAGCTGGCTTCCGTTACATAAGGGCAAATATAGATGACTAAAACCTCATTTACTCATTTTACTCATACTTTTTATCATTTATAATGTCCAAAGCATTGATATTAATATTAAATGCTACTTTTGTGCCTTTAATAGCCTTTTTCTCGCCTGTTTACTGGGTTAAAAATCTTACATTATTCCATCTCCACCTGCTGGTGAAAGCTAGAGCAGCTGGCGATCTTCAATCTGCAATCTATTGCTTTTCCTGCAGTTCCCGGATGTAATGTTGAATTTTAACAGTCGAATTTGATCCACTGAATTTATGGAAGCGAATATTTGAACTGAAATAAAATGAACTGAAAATGACCTTTTGAATATTATACATCGTATTTTTAAAGGGTATTGAATATTTTGTAAGTGAAATCTGAAAATTGAATATGAATTATTGAATTTTTAAGTATGAAAACGTGTTTGAAATATTTTTAGTTGAAATATTCACATCTTAAATAAACAGCTATGTTAAATTTCAGGACCTAAAAATACAAACCCTGGAATTCAAGTCATTAAAATGCAAGAACTTGTTAATACGGTGTATTATTTTTTTCAGTTTGTGATATTCAACAAGCTTTTTAATTCAAGACTTTCGGCATTGATTTTGTTCCATAAGTCCGCCTCAGAACGCCTTCCTTTTTAGACCAGCACGCCTATGGGCGCACAAATGAGCGCTAATGCATTTGCTATTTAAACAGCCTAGCGCAACGCCTCAAAACGACTCTTGCGCCAAACTTAAACTACCAAAAGACTACTGCGTAACGCCTTGCGCCACACTGCGCTGGGTGTATGATAGGGCCCTATATGTGGGACTATTATTTTGAAAAGGATTAGGCAAGGAGAGTAAAGGAGCAGTTCTGTAAAACATCTGTTCACAGCTAGTCAGAACACAGAATAAATGGATTCTAAATTTATCCAGTGCCACCGCAAAGATGTATAAAGCATTTTAAATGCATCTTTTGTTATATTATTGTATATATTGAGAAATTTGTCTTATAGGTTTGTAATGAGGCAACAAACACATGTAACTGCTGAGTATAAGTGTTTAATGCACGTTTATGCATTGTGTAATATCACCTAACTCTTACTGTAATTTTACTTGAGTTAAAGAACAGCAATGAACATGATCTTTTTATGCAGAGGTTGATAATAATACCTGTCGGTGCTTTCATATATGTTAAATACACAAACACTCCAAATCTGTCAGCCCTTTTTTCGCATATAATTATAAATTAAACCACCTTTTTTCACAACATATAACTCAATATCAATAGAGTGTCACTGCAGAGCTCATTAGTATTCACAACTTTTCCAAATATGGTCAAACCCTAACTTTTTTATTTAGGCCATAGGTCTCAAAATCAATTCCTGGAGGGCCGCAGCTATGTACAGTTTTGCTCCAACCCTTAATCAAACAATTTATGCAACTAATCAAGGTGTTTGAGACTCTTTTGATATTTACCTACTATGTAAATATCAGAGAACAATTTTAATTTATTAAATGCACTCTATGGCACCTAAAATCATGTATAAAGCACAATTTTTATTTTATATTCTAATAAAAAATCTTATGTTTGTCAAATTGTCAAGACGTAGAATCTATCACTCGAAACTACAGTATTCACATTGCATTAGGTTAGATTCAATAGATTCAACTCCACTAAACATACGCACTGACCCTCAACCCACGTAAAGAATATGCTTCTAAAAACAACTAGAATTGCACATTCAAAACAGAGATGGCAACAAAAGAGGCACAACTTAGAGACTGCATGTTTAAAGGGACAGTTCACTCCAAACAATTTAATAAACTCAGCATTTACTCACCATCAAGTGGTTTCAACACTTTAAGAGTTTCTTTTTTTTCTGTTGAATACAGTGGAAGATATTTTATAAAATGTTAGAAACCTGTAACCATTGACTTTCATGGTAGGATAAACGAATAATGTAGAAGTTTAATAGTTACAGGTTTCACAAGTTTTATGCAATTTCCATTTTTTTTTAAATTCCTTTTGTGTAAAACAGAAAAAAGAAACTCAAACAGGTTTGTGATATCTGAAGGGTAAGTAAAAGATGACAGAATCTTCAGTTTTGGGTGAACTATCCCTTTAATGTACTGAAGATTAAACGTGATTAAAGCTATTTATTTAAAGTTATTTGAAGTGGATATGCCGTTTGAGCTGCTGAGATGAAATACATTTTTCATGCTTTTATTTTAAGTTTTTTAAGTACAACAGAAAAAACAAGCAACATTGTCTCAATATACACACTTTGCAGGTAAATATAATATGAATCACCATACATGTAGGTTCAGCTGTTGGAGATACAAAATAGTGTTACAGAGTATGTAGTCATTAAAAAGTCGGTCACACTTTACAATAAGGTTCATTAGTTAATGTTAATCAATGCATTTACTAACATGAACAAATAATGAACAATACATCTACTACTGCAGTGGTTCTCAAACTGTGGTACGTGTACCACTAGTGGTACACAGGCTTCCTTCTAGTGGTACACGGAGGAATGAAATAGGCCTAGTACATGCTATACACATTTCAAAATTTATCAAAAATGATGTATATAATCTGCCATATATGACATATAGCCTATATATCCGAGGTAATCTGCAATGTTTTTTAACTTTGCAGAGTTGTAGCTGCTTTACTGGGCCTACTACCCTACTGTATTTCAATACTGCTAATTTTGGTGGTACTTGGAGAGACAGTTTTTTTTCTGAGGTGGTACTTGATGAAAAAAATTTGAGAACCACTGTACTACTGTATTTGTTCATGTTAGTTAACGTTAGTTAATGAAAATACAGTTGTTCATTGTTAGTTCATGTTAACTCATGGTGCATTAACTAATGTTAACAAACATGGACTTGGATGTCAATAATGCATTAGTAAATGTTCAATTATGATTAATAAATGCTGTACATGTGTTGTTCATGATTAGTTCATGTTAGTAAATGCATTAACTAATGAACCTTATTGTAAAGTGTTACCAAAAAGTCCTATAAGGTAGTGCACCAGTCAGTTTTCATGAGGGATGCTGGATTTGGATTGAGCACGTTTCAGGTCTAAGTGTGCGAGAAAGAATTTTTCGTTAGAATCGGACCTCACAAGTCGGAGCTTTTCCAAGTGGATAATGGAGGCCATATCCACTAACCAGATTTAAAAGGAGGGAAGATGAAATGAATTTAGATGAATTTGTAAATATGTGCTTAAGTGTTTTTCTTTCAATAATAAAATAAAAACATAGAAATGACAACAGAAATGACAGCAGTGAGAAAACAGCAGTAATATACACTTTAAAACACCAGTTCATAAAAAGTTATTAGAATGTGTGATTTACAGGTGTTTTCGTTTATTTACAGTAATGAATTGCATCATGGGACCTTCTCTGTTGACTTTTAAAAATGAAAATTCAACTGTGCAGTTAAATTTTAGTGACTTTAATTGACATTTTTGTATAGTGTCAAGATGTATTGTTTAAGGAATGCATATAAGTGACTATATTACTGTCAGTTTATTATCTGTTATTTTAACTGTAATGTACAACACCAATACAGACAATATTTCACTTCAAGCTATAAAATTTCCATAAAATTTACTATTTACAGCTTTTCAACATCACAAGCTGTTGGGGGAAAGATCAAGGTTCCATAATGCAGTTCAAAAGCATAAATATAAAAAAAAAACATGATTTACAAAATAATAATACTGCTAATTTATAGTTATTTTTAACCTATATTTATGTCAAGCTTTGGAACTCACCTGCATTCTCTCAACAGATGTGGTCATTGAAAGTTGAATGTTATGATTTAATTATATGGATCTGGCTGTGTAAAACTATAGACTAGAGATATTATCAATCTCTTTGCATGTCAGAAAGACATTACAGTACAGAATGTTTTTTTTCAGCTTTATCCTTAACGTTATAAGTATGAAATGGAAATCAATGAATGAAAGGCTCTCATGGGCATGCGTAAAGGACGCACGTTGGCTGAATGGTTAGCACTCTCACAGCAAGAAGGTTGCTTGTTCGAGCCCCGGCGGGGCCAGTTGGCATTTCTGTGTGGAGTTTGCATGTTCTCCCTGTGTTGGCGTGGGTTTCCTCTGGGTGTTACGATAGTGTATGTGTGTGCATGACTGTGTATGGATGTTTCCTAGTACTGGGTTGCAGCTGAAAGGGCATCCACTGTGTTAAACATAAGTTGGATAAGTTGGCGGTTCAATCTACTGTGGCGATACCTGATGAATAAAGTGACTAAGCCGAAGGAAATTGAATGAATGAATGAAATGTCTCCAGTCTTTTGCATACAAATCTGTCTGCATAGACAAGTGGTCACCAAACTTGTTCCTCGAGGGCCAGTGTTCTGCAGATTTTAGCTCCAACGCTAATCAAACACACCTGAACAAGCTAATCAAGTACTTGCTAGGTATACTTGAAACATCCAGGCAGGTGTGTTTAGGCAAGTTGGAGCTAAACCCTGCAGGGACACTGGCCCTCCAGGACCAGGGGCCTCATGTATCAACGCTGCGTACGCACAAAAACTTTGCGTACGCCAGGTTTCACGCTCAGAATCGCTCACGTTTGGATTTACTAACAATGAACTGAACGTGGGAATGAACTGAACGTGCGCAGCTTCACGGCAGCTTTCTTTTGTGCGTGTCTGTTTTATTTCCATTGGCGACTCCTAGAGGCAGTTGTGTTAAATACCTCTCTACAAAGTGTCTGAGCCTTGCAATGGCAGCTGTATGAGACGGGTTCATCTAGCAGGTATATAAGGTTTCCATACCATACAGTTGACCAGCTAAACATTAAAGCACAATTTGCAGCAGTCGCCTGTTTTCCCAATGTAATCTGAGCTATCTACTGTGCGCACATTGCTATAAAGACACTATCTGAAGATGAATTTGCATGCGTGAATCAGAAACATTTCCATTCAATAAATGTGCAAATAAACTGCAACATTTTACAAGTATAAACCACACTATTTCTTTTTTTAATGCACTCAGTGCGATGTTCAGACCCAACTGTGTTGACCGCATCAGCTAAACTCTCTCACTCTATTTTTTTTCTTTTGTTGTTAATTCCAGAGAACAAACTTGCAAATAACACCGCTTTTCTCCGGTTTACCTCCGAAAGCAGCACCTCCAATTCACATTCTGTTCAAAGTTTCTCTTTTTGCTTGATTTTGCCATTGCTTTTTCGTTGGGTTTTTCCATTAGCATAGTCATTAGCATATTCATACGGGGGAGGAGGCAGGGAGGGGTTTTGTGCTCGTGCATCTTGCGCTCAGTTTCACGTTCATTCGGATGTACAATAGAATATGCGTGAGATTCGCAATGTTTTAGTAAGATTTCCACGCAAGTATTCGTACATGAGGCCCCAGGATTGGTGAACCCTGGCATAGACTATCATAGACAACTTAGGAAGCTGGTGAAGGTCTCATTTAAATAATGCCAGTATTGGAATTTAGAATTGATTAAATTAAATGTTCTCTTGAATATAAATCATATAGTGTAATAGTGTAAAAAATAGCAGGTGTCAGCGTCATTTTTTTAAAATATTAAACACATTCCTATAAGCTTTACTGTATGCTAAATATCCAAATAAAAATAATCTGATAATTTGCATCTACTTTACTAAGATAGTTCACCCTAAATTGTTAATAACATTTATTCCTCCTTTACTTGTTTCAGACCTTTTTTCTTCCATTAAACCCAAACAGTTTTTGTTGATTTACAAAAAAATCTAACAAACAATCCTGTTGTACTACAACACTTTTTTGTTTTTGGTTTTATTGTAAAAAAAAAAACAAGATATGTTAAATGAGAGTCTGAAATATTTTATGGCATATTTTAAAAAATAATTTAAGTGATTTAGTAATCAAAAATGTTTTATTTTGATAATTGTTGTAATTGTAAAATAAACTGGTCATCACTTCATATTTTCAGATTTTTCATAGTATATGTATTAATTCCGGTACTTTTACCATAAACCAACATATCAGCCATTTGGTAGAAGCTGATATTTAAAAGATTCTAGGAATTGTTAAAAAATGCATTGTGTTAACTAGCAACATTAAGAGTTAATAAATGCAATCCAAAATAGTTTTCTTGGTGGGGCAGTTAAATGGTTAAATCATTTAGTTCAGAAAGATCAAAAGTAAAATAAATGCAATTTGTATGTATAAGGAAACTCTAAAGATACAAATATGTGTGAAATTAAATCAAACTAATTCTTTCTGTTATTCTTTAAATCCTAAAATGCTTAATCTCGTAACTGACCAGTTCATGAACAAACGTTTTCCTTTATTGTGTTGCCTTAAAATAGAACATTCCAGAATGCCATATGGTACTATAATACAATAAAACGCACTGGTCCTCTAAGACTAATCTATTTTTACTCTATTTATATATATATTCCTTTTAGAAAATCTAGCTTAATCTGTTGTTCTACCAATAAAACTCTTTAATATAAATAAATATATAATCTCTCTATACTGTATATGAGTTGTGTAGTGCATTAGACTTTGCAGTAGGAATTGTGCGGTGGGAATTGTCATACTATTTACATACTGTTGTCCTTTTTTTTTTTTTTTTTTTTGCTTTGTTGCTTTGTTTCTTTTGGTAAATGTAAAAATATAAAAACAAACAAATATCAATAGGGGGCACGGTGGTGCAGTGGTTAGCGTTGCTGCCTCACAGCAAGAAGGTTTCTGGTTTGAGTCCTGGCTCTCCATGTTGGTATGGGTGTCCTCCGGGTGCTACAGTTTCCCCCACAGTCCAAACACATGCACTGTAGGTGAATTGGATGAGCTAAATTGGCCGTAGTGTATGAGTGTGTGAATGTGAGTGTGTATGGGTTACTGGGTTGCAACCAGAAGGGCATCCGTTGTGTAAAACATATGTCGGAATAGCCACCCCTGATAAATAAGGGACTAAGCAAAATGCCTGAACATCAATACATTATTTCAAACACACTTCAGGTCTCATATGTGTACAAATGTCAGTAATTTTACCTCTGCTTCGCCTTTCCACTTCTCACCTCTCCTTCTCTCTTTTTTATGCCTCTCAGCGGATCCGATCATCAGGGCTTTTGCTGCTGGAGATGATCCTGTGTGGCTCTCTGTTGCTTTACTTCCCAGTGAGTGTGTGATTCAAATCTTCTTTTCAGATTACGTTCACTGAAGCTCAAACCATAATAGCTGAGTGGCACTTTAGAGGCAGAAAATGATCAAGAAAATGACACAATTTATGGCTGCTGGCACGCTAAGCAACTGCAATGACAAAATGATATCAAGTTAAATATGCTAGCTATGATATACAGTTGAAGACAAAATTATTAGCCCTCCTGTGAAATGTTGATTATATTTGAATTATTTCCCAAATGATGTTTAACAGAGCAAAGTGTTTTTTCCACTATTTATTTCCAATTGAATGTTTTTTTTATTTTTTTTGGAGTAAGTCCTATTTCTTTTAGTCTGGCTGGAATAAATATTTTGTCTTCATTTGTAAATATGGTAGCTTGCTAATGTTGCACACCACACACACATACACTACCTGACAAAAGTCTTGTCGTCAATCCCAGTTGTTAGATCAACAAATAACTTGACTTCTAGTGGATCATTTAGAGAAGTGGCAGAAGGCAGATTTTTCTGATTTAATCATCTGTTTAACTACATCTCAATCATGCCAAATTCAGCAGAAGGTCTATTGGAACCCTCATGGACCCAAGATTCTTATAGAAATCAGTCAAGTTTGGTGATGATAAAATCAGGGTTTGGTTTTACATTCAGTATGGGGGGCGCCTAAGAGATCCACAGCCTGGGGTTTCAAGACATTTGTGCTGCCCATTACATTACAAACTACAGGAGAGGGCAAATTCTTCAGGAGGATAGCATTCCTTCTAATAGTTCAGCCTCCACATCAAAGTTCCTGAAAGCAAAGAAGGTCAAGGTGCTCCAGGATTGGCCAGCCCAGTCACCAAATATGAACATTATTGAGCATATCTGGGGTAAGATATAGGAGACGTTAAAGATAAAATCCAAACCATACGTCTGGCAAGAACGCTTTATTTGTCATTTCAGGTGACTTTATTAATAAGTTATTTGAGTCTTATATTTATATTTAAACTTTTTATCTATTATACGTATTATTTATATATTATTTACAGTGCACTCGGAAAGTATTTATAGCACTTCACTTTTTCCACACATCTTTATCTTTCCACATATCTTTAGCCTTATTCCAAAACTGATTAAATCAATTAACAATGTGAAAAGATTTTTTGAAGTTGTTGCAAATTTATTTAAAATAAAATAACTGAAAAAAATTACATGTACATGAGTATTCACAGCCTTTGCTCAATACTTTGTTGATGCAACTTTGGCAGCAATTACAGCCTCACGTCTTTTTGAATAAGATGTCACAAGCTTGGCACACCTGTATTTGGGAATTTATGCCCATTCCTCTTTGCAGTACCTCTCAAGCTATATCAGGTTGGATGGGAAGTGACGGTGTACAGCTATTTTCAGATCTCTCCAGAGATGTTCAATAGGATTTAGGTCTTGGCTCTAGCTAGGCCACTCAAGGACATTCACCGTGCTGTTGTGAAGCCACCTTATTTTGGCTGTGTGCTTTGGGTCATTATCCTGCTGGAAGATGAACCGTTGCCCCAGTCTGAGGTCAAGAGCACTCTGATGCAGGTTTTTATTCAGGATGTCTCTGTACTTTGCTGCATTCATCTTTCCCTCTAGCCTTGTGATTCTTCCAGTTCATGCTGCTAAAAAACATCCCCACAGCATAATGCTGCCACCATGCTTCACTGTAGGGATGGTATTAGCCTGGTGATAAGCGGTGCCTGGTTTTCTCCAAACATAACGCCTGGCATTCACTCCAAAGAGTTAAATTTTTGTCTCATCAGACCAGAGAATTTTGTTTCTTATGATCCTCCAGATGCCTTCTGTCTGGCCACTCCACCACAAAGGCCTGATTGGTGGATTACTGCACAGATGGTTGTCCTTCTGTAATGTTCTCCTCTCTCTACAGAAGAGTGCTGGAGCTTAAACAGAGTGACCATCGGGTTATTGATCACCTCCCTGACTCCTTTTCCCCTGATCACTGACCTTAGATCATCGGCCAGCTCTAGAAAGAGTCCTGGTGGTGATGAAGGTCACTGGGCTCATTGGAACTTTCAGTGCAGCAGAAATTTTTCTCTAACCTTCCCCAGCCTTATGCCTCGAGACAATCCTGTCTTTGAGGTCTACAGATTATTTCTTTGTCTTCATGCTTGGTTTGTGCTTTGACATGCACTGTCATCCTGGTCCCTGGGAAAGGTGTATGCCAATGACTGTAAAAAATATGGACGACGCGACAGCCCCTTTTGCCAATGAACGCCTTGAGGGCAAAACGCCTGCTTGACGGGCACAAACTGTCGCAAAAGACTGCTGAAATTGGAGCCAGACATGCGCAGAAGGACTGTCTGATGGAGCCAGAGGAGGAGCCGCGATAATGAGCGGAGTCGAGCTTCCAACCAAACGCTTTATGTAAAATCAACCACGCCCCCCGAACTTCTCACTCGACTGCCGGTGTCTGCACTATAACAAACGCTCACTGATGTAAATAGAAGCACTTACATTAAAAAAACACAATAATATACGGTTTAAAAACGGTGTGATGTAAGCTGTTAAACTTTAATAAAAGCAATACATGGTGGACTGCAGAAATAAACGATCTTTTATACACTCTAGCCTGAATATGAGCACAAATAATATATTCTCTTATTGTTATATTTGTTGTTGGTATTTGTTATCTTCATAGGGGTAGAAATAACACTTGTAAAATATAAACAATAACATATAAACAACACATACATTTTTAGAAAGGTTTTTATTTTTAATTAGCCATCAACAGAACCCAAAATATAGCCTACACACCATAACGATTTACCATGCGAGAACAATCGTGCGTTTAGAAAATAAATACAGCAAGATAAATATCAACAGGATATTTACACATCCCAACCCTGCAATTTGTCAATTTGTGCAAAAAAACTTTGCACTATTAATACAACGTCTATCTGCTGTAACATCACTAGTATATTGTTTATTCATTTTCGCTTGAATTGTTTATTTATTTAATTTTTTTGCCTCCGTTTTCATTTGGTTTATTCGATGCCTTCATTATATCTGGCAACGAGGAATTTACATTCTTTTTAATGTTAGCTGGAGTGTTCAAATAAAACGCCAACAGTAAATGATGTAAATAAATAATATCTAACATTTACAGCTCTATTAGGTTATATAAGATTCGATTTCAAGAACCTTATAATGATTTATAACAGCACATTCAGTAGATTACTTAATAACATGCCAAAACTTAAAATGCAGAGACGTCCTATAAAGCAAGTTCAAATAACCTTACAGGAGATCAACGTGGAGATTATTATTTAAACACAAAGAGAATTACTGCTAACGATCTCCTGTATACCCCGTACTTAAATGGGTTTATTTTATTGTGCAGTTTTATTGTCATTTTCGTATTTATTATTATTATTATTTAATACTTGTGCAATCGATACAGGTTTATTGTTATTTATTTTGTCCTTTATTTAAATAATTGCTTTGCTGTTTGCATCTTTATTCAAAGGTTAAACTCAGTGATACACTTTGCGTTCACATAGTAGCATGCGTTTGTTGTTATATCAACAAAAATGGGTGTAATAACGTTAACAAATGTGAGGGTTTTATATAATGAAGATTCAATCGCGCCAGCTCCGGGCATCAGCGCATAACCTAGTCGCGGCGTCGCGGGCTGATTCCGGCTCGCATGCGGCAGAGCCTGCTCGCTCGGCCGCCGCATCTGGCTCAATTGACTCAGGCTGGAATCGGGCAGTGAGTCCAGGCATCCGGAGTAGGTCCAGCAGAGGTAGTCAGTCTGAGGGGTAAGTCTCCGGCAGGCAAGAACTGGCCCCAGTGTATTTTGCTATCTGGGTGGCTAGGCGTGTATTAGCAAACTAATAAAGCCCGAAAAAAGCTCTGACCTTAGCGAATAAACAGTGTTCCACCAGATCATGTATGTCAGAAACTGTAGTTTACTGCTGAACTCATTTTGTCATAGTAAAATATCACAGAAATCGAGTAATAACACTTCAGTCTCCTGCCGAAGCTCAGACGCCGCGCTTTGAGAAACTGTCAATCACAGCTGTCAATCACGATGACACGCCCAGCATTAAATTACTGCTAAAAACAAACTGTTTACAAAAATGAGGATCTGCACCTATTTCAGCACAATAACCAGTGCCTTAATCGACCAGAACCATCTTTCAGGACATTTTATTGCAAGTGTAATTAATTTTTTTATTTGGGCTCAAGTCTCCTTCATTAACACGGAGGAGGCGGGCTTTATGACTTGTACTGCAGCCAGCCCCCAGGGGGCGATCTAACGGCCGAGACCTTCACTCAAACGCAGGCTTGCGGCACACTTGGTGTATGCCTTTTCAAATCATGTCCAATCAACTGAATTTACCACAGGTGAGCTCTAATTAAGCTGCTGAAACATCTCAAGAATGATTAATGGAAACAGAATGTACCCAAACTCAATTTAGAGCTTCACAGCAAAGGGTGTGAATACTGATGTACATGTGATTTTTCAGGTTTTCTATTTTTTAAAAATGTGCAACAATTTGAAAAAAAAAAAACTTTTTCTTTTTCTTTTTAATCCATTTTGGAATAAGACTGTAAGAATAAAATGTATAAAAAGTGAAGTGAAATTAATACTTTTCGGATGCACTGTGTTTGTATATATATATATATATAAACAAAAACATTTTCCAGTTACTAAATTAGGATCGCAATGATTTCTGAAGGATATTGTCAATCTAAAGACTAGAGTAAATTCTGGAAAATTCAATTACATTAAACAATGTACTAAACAATTGCTTTTTATTAAATGTATGAACATGCAATTTGTTTTGTAATAAGCAATAATTTGCGTCTAGGCAGTTGTTCTCATAGAACAAAGCTTGATGGCCTTCAGCAGCCAAACATGAAGCAGTACTCTGCTTTTTACATGGCTACTTGCCACAAAACAAGACGATACAAAACTGTCAAGAACTGCAGTATGACATACAAGCATAGAAATATGCATATGAATGTCTTCACTGACGGGCAGGAGGATTTGAAGTTCCTGGATGAGCCTGTGTTATTAGATACAGCTGTTTGTGAATATTATACCATGGAATGTTGTGATCGACCGACCAATCAGAATTAAGCATGCTTGTGAGCAGTTTAAAAATATTAAATAATATTAGAATACTTCAGGGGGAAAAAATCAAGCAAATTCACTCTTGTTTTTTTTTTTTTTTTTTTTTTGAACATTTCAATTTTGAACAAAACCCGAGATCTAACCAACAAAAAGTGTAAAATAAAATAAAAACAGTAATATTGTACTAAGTACAAAATCAGGATTGAAACATAAATGATACAGTCTCTCTCATATTTAATCAAAATTGTAAAAAAAAAAAATTTAATGGCACCATTTATTTTGGCTGTGGTGTATTCCAAACCAACAATGTCCGGTAGATAGAGCCTCCAGGATAGATCAGTTAGTGCAGATGGATCCAGCCATAGTTTCAGGGTTTTTTTGTTTTTTCAACTGACAGAATCTTTTTTTGGTTGATGGATAAGGAGAGTGATGAATCATCCTAGCAAATTCTCTCTTGAAGAAACACCCCACTTTTTTGCACTTCATTTTACAAGCCCCATACAGTTAAACAGTTGAGTTATACCAATTCTGAATCCATTAGGCCAGGGGTGTCAAACTCAGTTCCTGGAGGGCCGAAGCCCTGCACAGTTTAGTACCAACCCTGCTCCAACATACTTACCTGTAGGTTTCAAACAAGCCTGAAGGACTCAATTAGTTTGATCATGTGTGTTTAATTAGTGTTGGAACTAAACTGTGCAGAGCTGCGGCCCTTTTGGAACTGAGTTTGACACCTGTGTATTTGGTCAATCTCCCAGTCTGGCAGGAGCATTTTTAGCTTGTAATAAATCATTGAATCTGATTAGACTATTAGCATCTTGTGAAAACACATCATTATAATCAAGGATTTTTGCATAATAAGCAACTTTGCTGTCGTACCGTGCCTGCAGCAGGTGCAATGTTATTATGCAACACCTGAAAATAGGTAGCTAGATAACTAGGTAACCTGCTGCAGCCATGGTATGGCAGCAAAGTACATTGATTATTACACTGGAATGAGGGTATACTTCCTAGCCATATCAGCCTATTAAATGGAAATTTTCCATTTTCTTCGTACATGATGTAAGAGTCAAGCTTTAAATAAATACTTAAAACTCTTTTTTTTTTTTTGAGTGAGAAGCTAATAGTCTAATCTGATTAAATTATGTATGCTACGCTAAGCTAAAAGTGCTCACACCAGACATTAAAACAGCTAATAAAAAAAAGGTTAAATTCAACTGTTTAACTCGATGGAGCTGTACAATTAGTCTATTAAAAGTGAAGTGTTTCTGTAATGACCCAAACTTTGTGCATTTACATCTAATAATTTTGTTTGCAGGTTTTCATTCTGTACTTCAAGCCCAGCACTTTCCGGTGTATTCTCCTCCGTTGGGTTCGTCTGCTTGGTTTTGCCATTGTTTATGGAACTGTGGCACTCAAGATGTACCGGTGTGTGTAACACTTCAGTCCTCTCATCTCAGATTCATCAAACTCAGCCCTCCTTTCTAACTGTGTCACCTGTGCATCTGTCAGATTCAGGGTTGTGGAATAAGAAACTATTCTCAAAACATTCAAAGATGCTCTCACAAGTAACATTTTAGTGGTATTTATGCCATTTTAAACCGTTTGATGATATATAATCCAAAATGTGACCAAAATTGTTAGAAACTTCAAACATTTGAATGCTAGTATAGTTTACCAAAGCATTCTGTGCACTTAGATACATGTAATCAGTCAATTTACAATTAAAAAGGCATGGCTACCAGGATATCTACATACAGAGTAAAAGGTGTTTATTTATTTTATTTTTAAAAAGGGAATAATTTAGTTGCTTTACAAGTGACAAATTGACTTAACTTAAAGTGTGTAAACCGATGGGGTATATGCACACAGACTTTTAATTTCAGCCAGCCAGTCCCAGGGCTTCTGGTTAATTGTCATCCTATGCTAAATCAAAGTGTTTAAGATCTGATTTCTTTTAAAACAACATCGATCTTATACGATATAAAGTGATTATCAGACCAGACAAGAAGCACTGCATTCAATTATATTTTTCCATGCCATGTCTTTAAAAAAATACTGGGGTAAATTTAATTTCCGTATTTTAATGAAATTTCTGCGCTGGCCTGCAGCTAATGACGGTGCCTATATTTAAACAGTCTTTCGTCTCCTTTTATAATTTAACAACCAAATGGATGCTTAAGTCTATTTAACTGATCATATTTCAATTACATTACAACATCAATGCTGTAAAAGGAACCTGATGAAATTGTAAACAGTCTCATAAAGCTTTCACCGGATGTTCATTATTGGCTAAAAAAAACATTAGCTGTGCATATAGCCCATTGTAACTTGACACTGTTTAGTTTACTTAAATTTAATAATTAAGCACATAGTTCATTTACGTAATCACCTTTTAAAGTAATGTAAACTAATCATTTTAAAAGCTAAGCATTTACTCATTTTTTCTGAGTAAAATCAACTAATTGCTTTTAACAGTGTGTTGGCCCCATGATTTGACCTCCTACAAGAACAATAAAAGAGCAAAAACTTCCTCCTGGTCAAAGACAAACCAAAGGGTCTTTCAAGTGTCAGCACAATAAAAGTTTAAAACAGATTAATTTTATTATCATACATTAGAGTAAGTTTGGTTTAAATACACATTAAAAATCACTGTATTTTGTATTTTATATGCGTTGTACTTACAAAAAAGTTATAAAGTACTTTTTCAAAATGTACACTTTTGTATTTTTATGTACTAATATGTACACCTTAGGTACTAAAATATAGATTCTTTAAAATAGTAAATTTTAATTCTGTAATTAATATTAATTATTAACCCTCCCAACTCCTGAGACTTTTATTCATTTTTGGAAAACAAATTAAATTAAATATTTTAGATGAGCTCTTTGACCCTCTATAGACAGCAATGATCATGGGATGTTCAAAGTCCAGAAAAGGAACCAAAAACATTGTCAAAACATTGCATGTGACTTCAGCGATTTAGCTGTACATCATACGATTCTCAGAGAGAACGTTTTACACTTGAAAAAGTACCTATATCTTCTCTCCTATACGTCAGGGGATCGTTTACTAAATGCTCTGGTATATTTCAAACATAATCAAAGAATGAACTGATCCTGCCAAATCGTTTCGGCAGTTTGAAACTGCTCACCAAAGCAAACCTTTGGGAAGTTCGTTTTGGCTCCTAAATTCCTTCTAGCTACCATTGGTCTGTGACAATTATGCAGTCTGTGGGTGTGTTCTGGAACTTTACCTTCTTTGACGTGCAATTTGTCTTCCCTCGATTTGTTTCTCATTCCACTAGGGTTGAACAGCATTCAAAACAACAACACTAGCCAGATGAATACACTGGAGAGTCAAGTAGCAGAGCTGGTACAGATATATCCGCACCTGTAATATTGCTTATAGAAAGACTTTATTTGTTTAATTTAAGGATATGGCACACAGTGGTAGCACTTCCCGTTATGTACTAGATGTTTACAAAACTCTTTTAGCTGCCATTTTGTGTTTAGGGGTATACCTAAGCAGCTCAAATAACGAAAGAATAAACATGTACTCTGAAATGCAGGGCCTTAATGCCAATTTTGCTATATTGCCATTCGACTCAACAGTGCTACGTGCAAGTGTCCTATTTCCCGTAGTAAACACACATCCTGACCTGACACAGGTGCTTTGTCAAGTGCTTTGAGCTAGTCAAATGGAATGTTTCTTTTGTGGATGGAGGGTTCTTATGTTGTCTATGGAGGGTCAGAGAGCTCTCAGAATTCATCGAAAATATTTTAATTTGTGTTCCATTGATGAACAAAGGCCTCAATGGATTGGAAAACCATGAGGGTGAATATTTAATAACATAAGATTTTTGTACAAACAGACCTTTTGAAAAGGTACTGAAACGGTGACAACTTTTCTACACTGAAAAAAATGCTGAGTTCAACACAATTGATTTGAATTGGGACAACATGAAGAAATTAAGCTAGCTCATTAATTTTTATACATTTAAGTGAACTGAACTTCAAACAATTAAGTTGTTCCCAAAAAAACTTAAAGAACTGTGTTGTTTCAGCTCGTTTTAAATAAGTTATATGAACAAACAGCAAATGTCATTTTTTGAGTGTACATAATGTTGTGTATTCAATTAAACGCAGACAGCAGAATAGGCCATCTCATCTTTGACACTTGAATTGCTTATCTATTGACTTTAAAATATTTCAGAGGGCACATTTGACTCTGGAAGTCATAAGAACGATTTAGAAACGTAATTTAGCTCTAATTAAAGCAGTCGACCACAATATAAAATCTGACATGTGCTGTTTGTTTAAAATACTTCATTAAAATAAGCTGAAACAACACAATTCTTGAGTTTTTTGGGGACAACTTAAAGGATTTATTTTCAATTCACTTAAATTTGTAAAAAAAAACTGTTAAGCTAACTTAATTCGATAATGTTTGTCCCAATACAGATCTTGTGTGGAACCCAGCATTTTTTTTTTATAGTTCACGCTATCATTTGTTTCAGGGTTCTAAAGGTGTTCCTGTCACGAACTGCCCAGCGAGTACCCTACATCACCACCACTGGAGTGCTGAGGATGCTGGGAGTGATGGTGCTCACTGTCAGCTGGTTTCTGTGCGCATGGACAGTGGGTGTCCTACAAAACAGAGACCGAAACGTCCCACTTCTCATCATATCCACTACCTCAGAAGGACAAGGCTTCAATGTGTGCGATCTGGACCGATGGGACTACATGATGGCAGTCGGTATGTAATGTTAAATAAAGTTATGTTTAAGTAACACAGGGTTGAATTAAACCTCACAATTATTCACCCTCTTGGAATTAACCCTCCTTTTTCAAATATTGCCCAAATGATGTTTAACAAAGTAAGGAATTTTTCACAGTATTTCCTATAATATTTTTTCTTCCAGGAGAAAGTCTTATTTGTTTTAATTTGTCTAGAATAAAGGCAGTTTTTAATTTTTTAAAAAACATTTTATTGTAATATTATTAGCTCCTTTAAGCAATATATTTTTTCGATTGTCTACAGAACAAACCATCTTTATACAATGACTTGCCTAATTACCCTAACCTGTCTAATTGACGTATTTAAGTCTTTAAATGTCACTTTAAGCTGAATACTAGAATGTTTAAAATATCTAATAAAATATTGATGTACTGTCATCATGAAAATGATAAAAGAAATCCGTTATTAGAAATTAATCATTAAAACTATTATGTTTAGCAATGTGTTGAAAAAAATCTTCTTTCCATCGAACAGAATTTGGGGAAAATATATACAGTGGCTAATAATTCAGGAGGGCTAATAATTCTTACTTCAACTGTATTTTTTGTTTTGTTCTGTAAATTACTGATGGCATTTCTTATTTCAAAGGCTTTGTTCTTGTATATAAAATAAAAACAATAAAAGCTCAATGTCATCAATGTGAAACATATTCAAAATATCACAAAAAAGACTGGTGCCAGTGTAGTTGCTTTTCTTGGGTGTCTGGCAAAGAGATTAATTGAAATTGGGGCACATTAGTAGATCAGACAAATGAAAGGATGAATGGTGCTGGATAATTTAATGTTCTTTGAAGCATTTAGTTGATGATCTGAACACAGTTAACCACTGTCATTGGATATGATTCTGCATTATAACCACTACCTACCATACTAATAATGCAGCACAACAAATAACAATAATGTTACCGCTTCATTGTCATAAGTACATGAAACATTGACCTGAAACGACACAGTAAGAGATGAAATAGATTTGCACAATCATTCTGGCACTTTCAGAATGACTTTTAATGTTCAAAGACAGTTTATACAACAAGCCTTCTATTATTTATTCTGCCACATGTCTTTTAATACTTAATATTGTCAGTTTATATGTATATGAACAATATCACATAAGTAGCTGTGTAATATGGCTGTATATCGGCACTGGTGGGAGGCATGTGGCCGAGTCACGATATACAGCCATTTTGCACTGCTACGAGTGTGATATTGTGTTTATACAACAGTTCAATGGCATAATTGTGTATATAAAAAAGAAAAATCAACCACAAGAATCTAAAAACACTTTTGTATGAGGAACTACTTTCTTCAGCCATTCCTTCACATCTGCAGCTGACGTCAGAACAGCAAAAACTGTTGCTAATTCACCAACGTCACTTTAGAGCTAGTGTTTGAATAGTTCTCTATCGTAATGTCTAAAGTGATGACAAAACAGGCGATTTTGCTCACATTTTAAGATTATAAGGCTGAACGGCATAAAGATTTCCCAGTATTTCTCTGTTGCAATCGGGATATCAGAATATTAACCCCAAAAAAGCCAACGCTTAACACATGCAGGCATTTCTTTTTTCTTTTTACTGAACTAGTCTGCAGTAACAAAAACAGGAGAAACAAACAGAGGGCCAACAAAAAAGTAACTCTGGGTTATACAAAGAGTGGCCAACAAAAAATACACACATTCCTCAATACTCAATACAATACAATTACTATGGTATAAATACAGCACTGCAACAAAGAGAAAGAGAGACATCGACTTAGTCACTTACCTGTTTAATAATTATTTGATCAGCTTAAGTTAGAAATTATGATGTTTTTCTTTTCTAAGGGCTTATTTTGCTGCATCTTGTGGATGGACATCAACCGTCTTTGCTCTGCTCAATGACATGCTAATTGTCATCTCTCAAAAATTATAAATATTTAAAATAGGCTCTATCCTTATAAATAAACTGCAAAGTTGCAATCTAAACACTTACATTCTCAACTAAAAATGCCTCAAAAGCACACTTTAAAAAGTGCCCAACAACAGCAATATTTGTCAAACTGCAGACGAAAGTGTAGAGCGGACAAAATTAAATAGAGTGCTGGGGAGTCGTGGAAGAAAGTGAAAGTGAACAGCAGATGGGGAGGAGGGCAGTTAAAGAGGGGCATCAGTAAAATAAGGTGCAGGATCAGATTTATTATTTAAGCCCTGTATGTATGTATGTATGTATATACATGTGGTAAAAGCATAGCTTATCTTTTTCTAGATTGCTTTTGAAAACACTGGAAGGGGGTGATCGGGTCAATCAGTGCTTTTGAAAACACTATCGGTTGGGTTAGGAAAGGGGGTGGGTGGGGGGCATCGGTCAGCTGGACAGTCAGTCAATTGACAGCAGCCTCTGGTGGATTTATGTGAGAACAGCAGTCGCAAATGGCACTCACCAGAGAAATCTGAGAACTGAAAAAGCGTACACAGCAGCCTGTAGTGGATTTGCGAAAAACAAAAACTGCAAAAAAAAAAAAAAAAGTTCCTCCTGGGATGTATTTCACGACCTCCAGAAATGTATATAGCGGTACTTAATAATGAGCCTGGCTTGCAACAAAAAACATATTATGTTTACATATAATTGTCCTTCTCTCTCAGCGGAGCTGTTGTTCCTGTGCTGGGGGAGTTTTCTATGCAGCGCAGTGAAGACTGTACCTTCTGCATTTCATGAACCACGTTACATGAGCATCGCCATCCACAATGAGCTACTGCTGTCCTCCATGTTTCATTTGCTCAGGTAAAAAGAAATGGAAAAATAAAATCCAGCCAAAACAAAGTTCATTTCAGGTTCGTTTAGGCAGCTCATCAAAGCAAACTTTTGGAGGAGTTTGTTTTGGCTCCTAAACACCTTTGAGCTACTATTGGTTCATGATGTTCTGGAATTCCAGAAGGTTTGAAAACAGTATAGTCACATTCAAACTTGTTTTTGGCCTCAAACGAAAAATGAAAAAGAACTTTGTTTGAAGAACATCAAGGTTTTAAATCAGGGATCACCAAACTTGTTCCTGGACGGCCGGTGTCCTGCAGATTTTACCTCCAACCCTAATCAAACACACCTGAACAAGCTAATCAAGGTCTTACTAGGTATACTTGAAACATCCAGGCAGGCGTGTTGAGGCAAGTTGGAGCTAAACCCTGCAGGGACACCGGTCCTCCAGGACTGAGGTTAGTGACCCCTGCCTTAAATGATGGCAAATAGTTTTTTGTTTTTTTTGGGGTGAAATATCCCTTTTCAGCTAATTCTAAGAGTTTATTCTATTGATGACTTTGTCATTTCAGATTTGCCAGACCGTCAATTCATCCTGACTGGATGCTCTTGCTGTTCTTCACTCACACGCATGTCACTATTACTGTTACACTCGGCCTGCTGTTTGTACCCAAGGTATTGATAATCCTTTTTAATATTATTCGATTGTAGTTAGTTAAAGGTGTCCTCCAGGCTTTATCAAAAACTGCATGGTTTAAGTCTTGGGTAAAGGTTGGAATTAAACTCTGCAGGGATCCAGGAACTGAGTTTGAATTCCCTGCAGTAGATTAAATGATTTTTTTATAAAATTAGCTAAAGATAAGTTTCTCACAATATTATTGGCATTAAAAGGAATGGTTCGGTTTTAATAGGTTACACGTGTCAAAGTGTCAATTTTTGAAAACAATACACTGAAAGAAATGACTTTTTGGTGTAGTAAAATCTAATAAATTTATTGTCATAATAAATTTGTATATTTAATATTTACACATTTAATGATGCGATAAATGAGTAGAAAGAGTTAATATTATCATATTAATTTACTTGTAATATTTAAATAGCTTTGATCATTGCAAACTTAGTAATATTAAGTAAAGTTTAAAATAGATATGTCATAATGGATGTGTGGTTGAGAAAGAAAAGTGTTGAGTAAGTTTGTTAGTTTTAACGTTACCACCTTGCAGAAGAGTAGCACTTGTGCTTAGGGTCTTGGCAGTTTTGTTTGACACTTCACCCAGTAAGCATTTTTAAACAAAATTTGCTCTTGGGTTAATTTAGCTTAAAATAATGTGAAATTACACATTTGAGGTCAGTGGAAATACATTCTTAATTAAACTTTGTTACACCAAATGTGCTAATTTGTAACTATAAGATTAATTTGATTAACGCAACGTTCCTTCTAAAACAAGAACTGTACATTACTTGATTAATTTAAATAAATTAACTTTACCTTAGTTTAGTTAGGTTAAACATTAAGTAAACTTTACATAATATCAACAAGTAAATTGTACCAAATATAAGATTTATGCTACACGATCTGTAACATTTAAATTGTTACAAGGATTTTTAAAGTAAATCTTCAGTTATTTTCTTTAGTATACGATTATCATCTTGTGCTTGTGTGAAATCAAGAAGTACAAAAATTAATTGCTGACACACATTGTTATTCTTTAGGTGAACGATTAATCCGTTCAAGTTAATCCACTGAAAAAAAGTTTGTTTTGGTAATCTTCAAAGTCTGAGCATCTGCTTATGCATTTGGAAGAATGCGATCCTTCTCTGTGGATGTCAGTTTGACGGCTTCAGCCACAATATTCTTAACCATCCCCCTCTTACTGTTTGTTTGCTATGAAAGAACACACATAAAAAGCCCCATCCCCTACTTAATTCTCCATTTCAGTTGGAAGTATATTAACATATGGAAATGAAAGTCTCAGTAACTGCTGGTTTATGAGGTTTTTAACACGAAAAAAAAAAAAAAAGATTTTTGTGAAATTGCACATTACCTAAAAGTGCTTGACAACTATGGCCCTTTTACAATGTAGATTGTGTCAAAGCAGCTTAACATAGAAGTTCTAGTAAATTGAAACTGCGTCAGGTCAGTTTTCAGAGATTAAATTCAGTTCAGGACAGTTCAGTGTGGTTTAATTTTACTGCTAAGAGTCCAAACACTGAAGAGAAAATCCATCGATGTGCAGATCCACAAATCCCAAACCAAGCATGTGGTAACAAGGGCGAGGAACAAGCTTCACTAATTGACGAAAAAAAAAAACTTGAGAGTAACCTGGCTCAGTTGGACATGACATATTCTCCTTAAAACAACAAACGAGCTATTCTAAAACAACAGTAGCATGTTTGCACAGAAGCACAATGCTTCTTTACAATGTGACATCAACTTCTGGTCTGGCATGCCTAAGCTGATGTCAATGTGTTTCTGCCACTGAATAAAAAATAAAAAAGTTTATTGAGATCCTTTTTTTTCTCAGAACTGTGTGATACACCACCTGACAAAATTCTTGTCGCCTATCCAAGTTTTAGGAACAATAAATTGACTTCTAGTTGATAATTTGGTTCATAAATGGCTAATATGAAAGGCAAATGCCTGTAGATTACGCTTATTTTAACAAATTAAAATATGATCATGGCTTGATTTTAAATGATTTAATTAAAACAGTAAGGTCTGACTTAGCTTTGACAAAAATCTTGCCACTTAACATAAATAATGTACAGTATGAAAGATAAAGTCATGGTGCAGTGGAAAAATAATTAATATTGGGTTTGACTCCCTTGAGCTTGGAGGACTGCATCCATACATCTCTGCAATGACTCAAATAACTTATTAATAAAGTCATCTGGAATGACAAAGAAAGCATTCTTGAAGGACTCCCAGAGTTCTTCAGTGTTCTTTGGATTCATCTTCAATGCCTCCTCCTTATTCCAGACATGCTCAAAATTGTTCATGTCTGGTGAGTAGGCCAGCCAATCTTGGAGCACCTTGACCATCTTTGCTTTCAGGAACTTTGATGTGGAGGCTAAAGTATGAGAAGGAGCGCTATCCTGCTGAAGAACTTGCCCTCTCATGTGGTTTGTAATGTATTGCGCAGCACAAATTTCCTGATATCTTAGGGTGTTGATGTTGCCATCCACTCTGCAAATCTCTTGCATGCCCCCATACTGAATGTAACCCCAAAACAAGATTTTTCCTTCAGCAAACCTAACTGATTTCTGTGAGGATCTTGGGTCCATGCTGGTTCCAATAGGTCGTCTGCAGTATTTGTGATAAGTGGGATGCAGTTTAACAGATGATTCATCGGAAAAAATCAACCTTCTGACACTTTTCCAAATGATCTACTAGAAGTCAAGTTATTATTTGTTGCTTTTACAACTTGGATCAATGACAAGACTTTAGGTACGTCTTGGTTGTCAGGTAGTGTATAGTGGCTGACACGCAGGAATGCAAAAAAATGACTTCCTGAAAAAACAAGCATAGTGTTATTCCTACAACAAAATCAAAATTTCTTGCTTACTGAAACCATGGCAAAAATATGTGTTGTATTTTATTCTGAAATTCTAGTTTATTCAAATTAGTAAGCAAAAAGTTGTTTGGATGTGCATTTTGCTGGTTATTTTTAAAACTTTGCATTGAAGCATTCTCTAGGGCTAATATTGCTCAATACCATTTGTGTACTAGAAGAAAAGGGTTTTACTCTTAAAAAGTAAAATAGCAAGTATGCAAAGTAGAAGCTTTTAACATGCAGTAGGATGTTTTGTGTCCCATGTACAAATCAGGATTGTTATTTGTTGCAGTTTCTCCATATGTCACAACCAGGCAGAGAAGAAATAGCGGCAGAGGTATATGAGGATGAGGTGGACTTGCGACGTTCGTGTTCTTACCTCAACAGTAGCTTCACCTCGAACTGCTGGAGTGACCAAAGTTTGGACCCTGATGACATTCGGGTAAAACATCTTGGCCTGAAACTGCCCTTTTAGCACACGCGTGCTCACACTTCCTTATTGAAAAGCACACTTCTGTTAATAACAGAGATATCACCTTTTATTGAGGTGAATAATAAAAATAAACAGTCTAAACTACGAGCAACAAATGGGAAATAGTGTAGCAAGGAAGTGAGGGGAAAGAGAGGGGTAACAGGATTGGGACATGAACTTGGTCAGACTTCCCCAAGAGCCAACATGAGCTCCTGAGAGCCTTTGACAACTCTATTATTGAAAACAGTAGAACCAAATGACCTTGTGTTAGCCTTCTCCTCCTCCTCTGCCTTAATTTGCCCTGTTTTGAAGTATGACCCTAAAACTCGTTGTCTTTTGAACATCTTGTTTGTATAGTACATGCCATCACAAAAGCTGTCCTACTATATTGCTCCCTATAACTTTCCTCAACTGAAACCCTTTTTCTCCTCTGCACCAGGATGAGCTGAAGAAACTGTATTCTCAGCTGGAAGTCCACAAGACCAAGAGGATGGCAAACAGCAATCCCCACCTTCCAAAGAAGCGTAGCTCTCGTCTCAGTATTGGACGATCTATTATAAAACGTATCTCTGAGATCCCAGAAAGTTTGAGCAGACAATGTAGCCGTGAAGACAAGGATATCAGTGCTGCAATAGGAACTATAACACGATCGGGATCTTATTACAAATGTCATCAAACCACAAGTATTAACACTATAAATGAAACTTTAATGCAGCCTTCTCCAAAGCTGCGGAAGTCCCATAGTGCCTATGATTGTACCCCAGAAAAGGAAGCCTCTTTATTAAACTCCTCCATGAAAAGATCAACAGAAAAGAGGCACTCACAGCATTCTGATGCAGGATCTATCAATACAACACTGCTGATCTGCAAGTCTGCCAGTGCCCACAATCTATCGCTAGATACTAACCTTTTACTTCCCGAGCCCACCAGGTTTCAAAAGTCACTTAGTGTAATAGAACGCAATGACCATCGCTCTGTGACACCGTGTAGAAGCATTGAAAATGTGTCAATTTCTATCAAACCTACCCCAGCAGAAAGGCCACCCAAGCTGACTGTGGATGTTGACATAAAGAGGCAGACTTCTAGTGCCTTGCTGTCAGAGTCCTTTGACAAGGCAGAGGTCTGCCCATGGGAGGTTCCAGAGGAGCTCCCTGCAACCAAAAATCTAAAACATGTCACATATTCCATCTCAACACAGGAAGAACCAAAATCGCCTGGTGCTCTGTCATCACCAACATTGTTATACGTTTGTCCGTGGGAATACCTGCCACCTCCTTCTCCCCCTGCAATTGAAACTGGGAATGGTATTCAGTCAGAAGTTGATTCCACAAAACCCAAACCTCCAATATCTTGTAGTGCTCCTGGGTCACCACATACAGTTTCTGGCAAGCCAAAAGAATTTCGGGTTTTCTCTTTCCGCTCCACTACACAAAATCTCCTTGCAGCAAAGGGTGTTGGGGAACTTGCAAGAAGCATGAGCAGAGAGAAAAGCCTACAAGAAAGTAACGTTAGGGAGGGAACACTACAAAAATCTCAGTCTACATCCATGAGATTATCTCCAGGCAGTGCAGCTTCAGACAAACGTACCCCACAGACACAAAGACGGGCTATGACTACTATAGGAACAAAACCTTCCCTTGTGAAACAAACAGCTGTACGGCTGCCATCAAATGATTCTCCCGAAAGGAGCCCCAAGCATACTGCTCCAGTTCACGTCTGCCCATGGGAGTCAGAGGAGGTGATCTTGGAGGTCAAAAAGCAGAATGATATAGCATTACAAAGACAACTGAGTGACAAGAAAGAATTGACTGTGACAGCAAGTAACGATGGTTTAAAGCCATCTGAGCTACAACTTAAGTCATTATTAGTTGTTCCTAATACAGAAGTGTGTCCATGGGATGTCCCAAAACCTTTTCATCAAAGTAGCATGTCTGAAGTCTGTCCTTGGGAGGTTGTGGAAGTCGAGCAATTGCAAACCAAAAACATGCAAACTGATGTCTGTCCTTGGGAAACAGACTCATCAAGGGTTACTGAAGACACAATATGCAATACCACTGTTGAAGTACCCATGCCTGGAGACATCCAGAAGCAGGTAAAAGTGAAGCCTGAAACATCCCCTTCTGATGTATCAGATACAAATATACCCAAGGTCAAACAAGGATCCATAAAAATGTCCAATGAGACAAAGCCTGGTGAAAGGGTTATTTATGTTAATACCAGAGAGTGTCGGTTGGAACAAGAATCGGCTCAGAAAAGAGGATTTATGGAAACAAGTAAAACACTGAAGCAAGAAGAAAGTGATTTTCCTGAACCACCCCCACCTGTAACTGATGTATGTCCTTGGGATTTAGAGCCAAATACAAAAGACAATTCAAAACCCTCAATGACTAAAAAAGCAACTGTTTGTCCGTGGGAGGCAGGGGATTCTGAAAAGTCAGAAGAGAGGGAAAGTGCTACAATCAAGGGGTCAGCAAAAGTACATCAAAAACAAGAAAGTGTATATGCAAATGTCTGTCCATGGGAAACAAGCGAGTCTGTTAAGACCATGCAGAAACAAGATAGTATCAGTAGAAATGTCTGTCCATGGGAGACACAAGAGTCAGTGAAGACTTTGCAGAAACAAGATAGTGTCCGTACAAATGTTTGTCCATGGGAGACAGAAGACGGGGTAAAAACCTTACAGAAACAAGATAGTGTCCGTACAGATGTTTGTCCATGGGAAACAGAAGAATCTGTCAAGACCTTGCAGAAACAAGATAGTGTCCGTACAAATGTTTGTCCATGGGAAACAGAAGAATCTGTCAAGACCTTGCCGAAACAAGATAGTGTCCGTACAAATGTTTGTCCATGGGAGACAGAAGACCAGGTAAAAACCTTACAGAAACAAGATAGTGTCCGTACAGATGTTTGTCCATGGGAGACAGAAGAGCCAGTCAAGACCTTGCAGAAACAGGATAGTGTCCGTACAAATGTTTGTCCATGGGAGACAGAAGAGACGGTAAAGTCCTTGCAGAAGCAAGACAGTGTCTGTACAAATGTTTGTCCTTGGGAGACAAGCAAGTCTGTTAAGACCATACAGAAACAAGACAGTGTCCGTACAAATGTATGTCCATGGGAGACAGAAGAGCCAGTCAAGACCTTGCAGAAACAAGAAAGTGTCCATGCAGAAGTTTGTCCATGGGAGACAGAAGAGCCTGAAAAGGCCTTGCAGAAACAAGACAGTGTTCTTTCAGATGTTTGTCCATGGGAGAAAAATGAGCCAGTGAAGACCTTACAGAAGCAAGATCGTGTCTGTTCAGATGTCTGTCCATGGGAATCAAACACATCAGCGATTCAATCAGTGCCACAAGACTCCCCTCGTACGGTCCCAACAAAAAGTCAAGAAAGTGCTCAAGAATCTGTCTGTCCCTGGGAAACTAACATGGGAACAACAGCAACAACAGAAGCCAGCACAAGTCAAACTGTCCTAGACACAATCAGAACACACCCTTCAGACACACAGACTGCAGAAGAGTTACGGGTTAACCCTCCTCTAGCTAGACGTGATGCATTATGTCCCTGGGAAATGGAAGGGGGGCGACAAGAATCTATAACCATGCATGATAATTTAGATGTCTTCACTTGGGAGGAGACAATCCCAGAGGAAGATGATGGTGATGCAGAAACTGCTGCAGAGGCCTTCATCTTCCCTCCAGACCTGTAACCCACAAGGGAAGTATCATTGTGCTTTATATACCTTGGAAGACATTGTAACAAGGACCACTGGTTACATTCGGGCTTTATGCAGAATGTTCCTCCACAGCAGTAGGCATGCTTTACTGACTGTTATTTAAGGAAGGATTCCTGCTATTGCAATTTTCTCCCTAGTCAGCTTAATAAACTGTATCTGGAGACTGACTGAAATCAGGACAGAACTGCTCTCCGGTGCGCATTCCCTTCTGGCCTTACATTACTACAAACCCCATTTTATTTGGTATTGTTATGTGTGTATTTGTGTTTATATGGCTGTGTAGATAATATTGTCTGTAAAACCTACATCACCAACATTTCCTTGGTGGAACATTAAGAAGGTTTATTTCCATGTATTTTCAGTAAAAAACAAACAAACATCACATCAATACTACCAATTAACTAAGTGAAGAGAAAAATTGGCCTGGGGTGCGTTTCCCAAACAACAACATAACTCGCGACTGTTGTGACGAGTGTTTCCCAAAACCATAGTTTCTCTGTCGTAGATACATTGTTTGAACCACGTAAGTTATATCGTTAAACGCCCATAATGATGAAAGAAAAAAACATCCAATATTAGTTGTAGTAAAAACATGCACTCGTTTTGATGGTCTCAGATATACATCATCATGTTAATTTTAATTTTTAGCTCTCTGCAACTCATGGTCCCCCACTGAAGCGAAGCAGGGCTGCACCCGGTCAGTACCTGGATGTGAGCCCTCATGGGAAAGCTAGATTGCTCTCGGAAGTTGTTAGTGAGACCAGCAGGAAGTGCCCAACCTGCTGTCTGAATGGGTCCTAACGCCCCAGTATATTGATGGGGGGACTCTATACTTCTCAGTGAGAGCCGTCTTTCAGATGAGCGTTAAACCGAGGTCATTTAAATCCCAGGATGTCCTTCGAAAAAAGTAGGGGTTTAACTAGAGATGGGGACTCCAAAAGAGTTGATTCCTTGACTCAATGGACCTACGTGAACACTTATTCATTTTGAATTTCGCAACCACAAGTACTCATAAATAATTAGTTTCATTTTTAAATTCCTATAACCTTTTGCGATTTGGTTTTAAAGATGATCTGCCTGTGATGTTAAGTTTGCTGTGTTATAAATGAAATATAGCACATTTGTTTAAATTTAAAGGGGAATGACATCTTACATAAGCACTGCAGGTAAAATTACGATGTTATTAGTTGCTATCTCTGCCTGTTTCACAATAAATTTATTAATTGATTAAATATTTTAAAAACACTAATCATAATGACAAAAGTAGCCTAGATTTATTTATTGACAAAACATGTCGTCCTGTTTTGTTTTTTTGCCCTAGACGCACTTGTTTTCACCTCTAATATTTAGGCTATTCTTCTTGTTTATTTTGCAGATGAATACAAATTGCATGCATTAAAATTAAGATACAATTCAAAACAAACTAAATAAGTTTCAAAAAGAGGATTTTTAAATTAAAAATATAGCCACGGCTAAGTGTTCAAAAACAGGTCTAACTCGCTCCTTTTCTTCAGGCTTATGCTGTCCCACTAACACACTCTAATTTAATTACAATAAACAAATAGCACAAAACAAACAGCGATATTTCAAAGTAAAGGAACAGGCTATTTAACAGTAGACTTTAAAAAAACACATTTAAGAGTGAGAGAATAATATGATAGGCTGCTTTGAGGCAGTCTATCACACTGCTTTTGTTATTTTAGGTTTGTTATGGAATATTTAAGTTAAAAAAATCTGTGGGTTTAATATTTAATTAGTCATTGAATCAAATTAAAAAGCTATTTTGTTTATTGATCGTTTGAAACGTCTGTACAAATACAGCAACAACCACAGACCGTCTGCTACTCCAGATTATTTTGTTTACTCAGTACTCTGTATTCAACTATCAAACATCATATTCAGAAGATATTTAGGCTATTTAATGATTTTTATTTAATCGTTTTTGGGCTCAATTTGGGTGTTTTTTTTAATTTGTTAATTAACTGTTACACATCTTTTTATTAAATATGTTGATAATAAAAAGATGTTTTAACTTTGACAAGTTTAGATCATTTATTAAATTACATTGCAATCTTGGAGACAATTCAAATATGTTGTAAATAATATAGACTTATAACTATTTGACTGCAGATAATTTAAACTGCAGATTTTTTGCTGTCGCTATTTCAAGTGAATCCAAAATTAGGAGTCGAGAATCAGTCAACTCAAAAAACCTGAAACCGAACACCCCTAGGTTTAACCCCTGCATCTTGGCCAAATTTGCTCACTGCCCTCTGTTCATCATGGCCTCCTAACCATCCCCATATCATAATTGTCTTCATCCCTCAGTCTCCTCTCCACCAATCAGCTGGTGTGTGTTGTACGGTCTGGCGTAATATGGCTGCCGTTGCGTCGACCAGTTGGATGCTGCACACTGGTGGTGGATGAGGAGATCACTCAAACTGAACTGTGAAAAATCCCCTGTAAGTAAACTACACGTGAGAGATGGATTCAGTGTTATCTTTTTTTTTTTTTTAAATCATTCATACTTTCAATGTTGGAACGTTCTGAGGGAATAGAGTTAGAGGATAACTGGGAATAGAACACAGACATTAACTATTATTTATACCACAGCTCTAGAGGTGTAGTTGCAAACGTACCAATATCTATGCAAACATACACGTTTGCGAATGTTCGTTGGAACGATGAATTTGGGAAACGCCAAATCAAGGACTATGTTTGTAAACACACAACTTGGCATCTTAGTTGGCTAATGATGGTTCTCGGAAACGCACCCCTGGATAATGTTCATGACAATGTTGTAAACAGCTTTTTAGTGTCTACCGTACTTTTAGACCAACAATTCCACTTTTAAATACAACTATATAAATGCTATACGTTTGACCTGTATTCAGATCAAGGCAGGCATAAGAATCATACTGGAAATCAAGAGTGTTTAAGAGCAGAAAAAAACTAATATTATGGAAGTCCATGGGTACCAGTTGCCAACATTTTTCAAAATATCTTCTTTTGTGTTCGACAGTAGGAAAAGAAATCAGTCAGGTTTGGAACAAGAGATGGGTGAGTAAATGACGATTTTTAAAAATAATTTTTAGGTGAAATTCCCCCTATAAAGTGACATTCAGTTCAGTTCTTGTTTATTTCTTTAGCGCTTTTACAATGTAGATTATGTCAAAGCCGCTTAAGCTATAAGTTCTAATTAAGTCCAGATTTCAGAGTGGTACAGGCAAACTACATTTTGGACCTTCATTTCAGGGATCACAAAAGCTGACAGCCTGAAGTCCCGGGGCTATTGCAGTGGCCAGCCAGATAGATACCTACATAGCCTGCTGGGCAATTAGATAGATTAGATTATATAGATTTTGGTAGTCCAACTGAAAAATGATAGCCCCAGTACTTTGGGCGACCACAATTTGTGAGCCCTGGGTTTGTAATGAACCAGTTGTGATTTAATAATTGTTTACAGCACTTTTCAGTACAAATTAGTTCACAAATCAAGTAAGGTCATGAGGTTTAAGACTAGAACTCAGTTTACTTGTTCACTGCATAACATTTACACCATAACATGTACAATAACAAAGCGGGACCAGGATAATCTCTTGGATGGCCATTAATAAGCTGTAAATATGAGTTTTTTTTTATTATTTCATTCTTTTTTGTAGAGTTTTAAGGCCCCTTGTGTGAGCATGTGAAACGAAATGTTAAGGGTTTCCAAAACAAATCATTGTGTACATGTTTAATTGGTCACACTTTATCTTGATGATCAGTTTGTTGAATTTAAGTTACATTGCATCTACATGCCAACTAATTCTCATTAGATTATATGTAGACGGTTAGGTTAGGTTTAGTGTAAGTTGACATGTACCTGCAAAGTTTCCTATAGTCAGTAAAATGTCTGTTGGAGCAGTATCAGCAGATATTAAGCAGACAGTCTACTGTTACTCAAATGGACCATCAAATTTAAGTGTTACTGTTTAATTCAGCCTATTTATTTGCTTCTTCTAACAAATAATTACAGACTTTAGCAAAGGCGATCGTTAGACTGCACTAATAAATCCCACCAGAGTTAGATGTTTGAGTTTCAGTTATTGTCATTTTGAATGTACTTGTAATGTTAGCTTTTCAAAGCAGGAAGTAACCATGAACACTATGCTTTTGTATTGCAATTTTTTTTTTGTAAGAACCAACAGTCAATTTTTAACAATAACCAAAAGGAAGTTTCCATTAACTTCTTTCAGTGTAAAAACCGACACTTTATTTTTATATTCTGTGAGTTGAGCATTCTGAAATAAACATTTCAACTCCGCGCTGTTGATTTTCATGCATGATGGAAATGTTGAACACGATGTAAAAACATATTCAATGTGTCCAAGTGCAGATGGAAAACAAACTGAAGAGGTGTTATAAATACAGCATTATTTATTTTGATAACTGGGAATTGATCTGTACAGGCATTATTTATGCCACTGAACTGCATTTGGCTTCGGTATCTGATAATTCAGATCTTCAAACTGTTCACCGGACTTCAGCTTGGGTCCAGGGATCATAACGGTCTGTTGAAATCAGAAATTAATTCAAGTAATGATAAAAATGATATGAAACATGTAGTCCTTAACATCACAAATTCAATAATAAAAAATACAAAGACGGAAAACTCCACCTTAATAATGGGATCTTTTGGTGGAGCCCATGCTGGAACAATCTTGCCATGAAGCCTCCAGCGCCCGTAAGGATTCACCAGATGTCTCTCCATCACCAGATACTCCAGGACATCTCTGGGCTCTTCCTCATCTCCGAGCATCAGCCGGCCAAAACGGTCATAGATGGCCAGCGTCTGAAAGATGGCGTGATGAAATTAGCATCACGAGGAGAGAACTCAGAAAAATTGCATTTCTAAGACTCAAACTCATGGCGAAGCTCTCTGTCCTTCTTTAAAAATTAACACTTTTAAAATGAAGTATGTGTTTGTTTGAAGTGTTTAGTGTTAGCAAACAGTATAATGCCAGCAAATCTGGTGAAAGTGAGGTTTAGAAGTACGCAGGGGTGAAAACTGTAAGTTAAGCTCAAAATCCTTCTAATAACTTTTCAATCCATGCAAATGCACTGAAAATGCTAAACATTCCAAAACAAGAAGGAAAAATGGTTAAATGTATTATTATTTTACAGAAAGTGAAGAAAAAATGTAAAATAATTTAGAGCCTAAATCCGTTTCCCAACCCTGTTCCTGGATGCACACCAACACTACATATTTTGGATGTCTCCCTCATCTGAACCATTCATTTGAGGTTTCAGAGTCTCTTCTAATGTTCTGATGAGTTGATTCAGGGGTGTTTGATTAGGAAGTGGTTGAAAATGAGTACTGTTGGTGTGCCTTTAGGAACAGGGTTGGGGAATACGGACCAAAAACTAGAGGTCTGGACCCGACCAGAATTCTTGCGGTGCGGGAATACATTTCCAAATAAAACATGTAGCGGTCAGTAAAGGTCTGGTGTAATTTGAACAGTGGGCAGTCTAACAATATAGCATTCCCAAGTCCCAATGTTATTTTGGAGCAGAATATCTGTCATTATCTTCATTCTCCTTGATCACCATGAATAAATGAATAATGAAGGGCAGAGGGCTGCTGAAGACATTTAGAGAGATATCAGCTGCTGTCTGGGCTTTCCCTGCCTTTCTACAGCTCAGATTTCTACACCTTACATTTGTTTTCTTTGCATATATGGATTTCTTTGGTGGTAAACAACATCTGGCAAAAATTTAAAGTAAACAGCATCTTTACAAATGTTTTTTGAGAAAAATGCCTGCATTCCACATGTTGAATACTCATTTCCCCTACTGTATTAATGAGAATTAAACCAAATTGTTTTTTAGTTCATAACCCTTTAAAGAAAGCATCCAAATAACTATGATCAGACATATTTGCACAAACTATGCAATTCAGCACTACAATATATAATAGACTGCTTAAAAAGCAAGCAGCATTAATGCTAAGAGACCCAATGTTGCTTTATAACAGAACTCACACAGCTTCAATATATCTTAATTCAATGTTTCCCAACCCTGTTCCAGAAGGCACACCAACAATACACATTTTCAACCTCTTCCTAATCAAACACCCCTGAATCAACTCAGCAGGACATTAGAAGAGACTCCAAAACCTGAAATGAATGGGTCAGATAAGAGAGGCATCCAAAACATGTACTGTTGGTGTTCCTTCAGGAACATGGTTGGGAAACACTGTCCTACTTAGCAGCTCTCCAGTGTGATTAAGCTTACTCTTTGATTTAGCTTGAAGTATAACATGGCCTGTACATGAAAGCGTCTCACTCACCTGTCTAGAATGCATGCGGACAGTGACCTGACCATAGAGATTGCCTTTGCTGATCATGTCAGGACATCGAGCTTGAACAAGTCGAGGAGGCTCTAGAGACTCAATAAAGCGCCAACGCAGAGTCTTATAACGATTCCCCCGAACCATCTCCTGAAAAACACACACACAGACAGAGACCATGTCAAATGCTGAACAAGGACACATTGGCCTCTGAAGAAAATACTGATATGCTTTTACATATAGGCGGGGGTCCATAAAAGTGAGAATGAGTATTTATAAAGTATAATTCACCTAAAAATGTCATTTTTGCCTTAATATAATGATGTATTCGCGGCCGCGAAATCACACGTGACGTGAGGTGCTGACCTTGAGCTGTTACCACAGAGAGGGCGGGCCCTACTTAATGATAGACGTGCCATTGAACCACTATACATTTTACATTCGTCCTTGGCCCAATATGTACTTGCTATGTGTGTATAAAGAATGCTGATATGAGATATGAAATAATCAGTAGTTGGCAAATATATTAGCTGAATAGGTTTGTAAATTTAAGGGTGCTTTCACACCTAGACTTTTGTTTCGGACCCTGTCTCGTTTGCCCACTTAGCACGGTTCGTTAGGCATTTGTGAATCCACTAATCAAGCTCGGATCTGCATCCAATAAGGTGGTCTCTGAGTTTTATGGATATGTAATAGGCATACGGCTATATGAAGAGAGAAATATGAGTAGGGCGGGAGGTCATTCCAGACATCCCAAGTCTCCCAGAAGTTTCCAGGGTCTCCTGCAAATAAACACAGAGACTCCCAGATGCCTGCAAACGAGTGATAATCTTCTGGAAATTGCGCATCTCCCTCTCAGTCCTCAAATACATTGCGCACCCTTCTCACTCCTCCCCACAGCATCTCTCCTGTCTCTTCAGACACGTCGCGTGCACCTTGTCAAACACCACCAAACCAAACAAATATTTCCCAGTTTTTCCTCTGGAGAAAGGCTTATTTGTTTTATTTTAGCTAGAATAAGGCCGTACTCCCCCGACGGCCCGCAATCACAACACAAACGGGCTTCGGCACGCTTACGTCATCGCTGCTGCGCTGTTCAGTGAGAAGCGCTCTCTCACTCAGCAGTAGGGTTGTAACAATATACCGGTATGACGGTTTACCACGATTTGAACGTGCACGATTATCATACCATGAACAATTGCATATCAACGGTTTTAACCCTTTAAGACCGAGACAGCCGCCCGCGGCTAAAAATAAGTATTGCTCTTAAATGTTTAATAACAAAACATTTATTTTGATCCGCTGATCCGATTCATACAATTCAAAGATTGACATAAAGAAGAGAATCTCAGCTTTCCAGTGCTGTATCACATAACATTCGGACTTTCAGAGGCTCCAGAATCAGTGCGGTTACGTCATCAAAATTTGACAACGCTGATTTGACAAAGAAACGCTCGTCACTGTGTCTCCGGACAAATCAGACATGATACATTGATGCATTGTCCCTCCTCCATGCCCAGATTGGTTCAAACTCGCTATATCACAACCAATAAGCATAGGTTTCGCTTTTGTTTGTGGACCAAGCTTTTTGAACAACACGGAATGAGAGATAGGCATACATTTATGCGCGGCTAAATAAAACGCAAAAAAAAGTTTTTCATGAAATAATTCTCATACTAAGTACTTTTGCATGCACAGCAGCACAGAAACATGACAAAACAGTGACACAGCAAAGACGAACTGCTGCTCTTGCTGTTTTCAAAAGACGCAAATGAAGATGCAGCTGTTTGTCTGCATTGCAGACAACCATATAAAAATCCATATCGATAGACAACCATATCCATGCTGGCACATAAAACCTAAGGATGATCCATATTGAATCTAGTTTTGTTATGTAACTATTTATAGTATAGTAAATATTTATATCTATTTTTTACTGAGGATTTGCACCATGTTTATTTGGACTTTATTTGGACTTTGACACATTATTTATTATTTTCTTATTTTTATTTGTTAATTGTAAGTGGTGTTGTTTATAGTAACTAAAAATATATTATTTGGAAAAAGTCAAATTTGCTTCACTGTTCTATTATTTTGTAACATTTGTAACATACCGTATACCGCGAAACCGTCAAACCGTGGTATTGTTTTAGACGATTATCATACCGTGAAAAATTCATACCGTTACAACCCTACTCAGCAGCACAGTGGAGATTTCTCTAGTTATATCGTTTCAGTCGTTTGTTATGCAGTGACATGCAGTCAAATATTTCCCCAAACAGTCCTTAGGGATGCAGTGACACGCAGTCAGATATTTCGCCGAACAGATCCGCCAATTTTGACGCTTATAAACAATCATATAGCTCTTGTGCTGCAGGAATGAGGAGGTCTGCTGAAGGCGCGCAGCTGTCGTGCTGTGAGGAGTTCTCGTCTTTAATACACTACGGCAGTTTGCGTTCACTGAACAGTAAGAATGATTAATAAATCCATATGAAACAGCCCCTTAAAAGTCACGTCTCGCTTTCAGTTTCGGGCTTTGGCGCGTTTTGCACTCACACACAAGCGTACCGCACCAAAGCCCAAGTGAACCGGGTTCAGGCACACCTCTTCCAACCGGGCCAGGGTCGGCCAAGTGAACTGTGCTTGAGCCCGATTCAGCGCACTCACACTTCTCAAACGATCCGGGAAACGGGCCGGGGCACGGTACGGATGGCATAGTGTGAGTAGGCCATAAAAGCAGGTTTAAATATTCTGAAACCCATTTTAAGGTCAATATTATCAGCCCCCTTAAGCAATATATTTTTGATTGTCTGCAGAAGAATCTACTGGGATACAATGAACTGCCTAATTTCCCTAATTAAGCCTTTGAATCGCACTTTGAATCTGAATGCTCGTATTTTGAAAAATATTTTTTAAAAATCATCACAGCAAAGATAAAACAAATCAGTTATTAGAAATGAGTGATCAAAACTATTATGTTCAGAAATAAGTTGAAAAAAAATCTTATTTCCATGAAACAGAAATAGGGGGAAAGGGTTGCTAATATTCAGGAGGGCTAATAATTCTGACTTCAACTGCATATATACAGTTTTACACCCAGCAAAGGAAAGAGAAATAAATACAATAGAATAAAAATATGAAACAAACTGCGCTTTAAGCATCTTCACTGTAAGAAAAACACTTTAGCTACAAAAGTCCTTCAGTCAAGAGCAGTAAGGGATTTTGTCCTTGTTGTTTGATTAATAATGATAAAAACAGGCGGCAGCAGGAATATCGCTTGCTGTCACTTTAATGATTTCTCTTTCACGTGTCTTTTGATTCTCAACTTGTTTGTTTATTCCACAAATGAGGGTTGATATTAATAATCACTAAACATCACGTTTCGACAGCTATTTGACCATTAAAGCGCTCACATTAAGATGACTTTAGATGTGTGTGCTCTGCTCTACTTGTCACAATGTCAAATGAGATCGAATGCTGACCACATGCTTCTGACTGTGTGTGCGCGCCGCACACACACACACATAAGCATGCGGTTTTTCGCGCTGCAAAGTTACAATACAGCACATGCTTTTAGTCATTTTCACATGGAACTGAGCTTTGCATAGCAACAAATGTTTACCGCTGGAGAGGGGGCGGTATATGATGCAATAATTGTTTATCTCGATTAATGGTTTTTCATAATCCCCCTAATCTCCACCAAGTTGTATCCTGCACTTTGTGTGTATATGCCAACATGCGTCTACAATTTTTTTTTTTTAGAGTACGTCTTGGTCTCTACTTACAGGGTAACATCTCTCCGTCACCAGTGAATGAAGTTTTTCTTTGTTAAATCTGTGGAGGAGGAAAAGAAGGATGACACAGAGGTTTTCATTTAAAAAATAATAATCTAATCCAGTGATTACTCTTGATGAAATAGGATTTCCTTCCTACTCTGTGAGTGCTGCATGAGCATCTATGAAGATCTGCTGGCCTATTCCTGGAAATTCTTTAGAGGTGAATGTGGAGTCATAATCCTTTATTTTACGAATCCTGTAAATATGGAAAACACGCCAAACATAAACATAATTCCAGTTGAATTGGAGTCTAATGTTAATATAGAAACAGTGAGGAGAGGGGTTGCTTACGCCAGCTGTGACGCTGCGGTCTGCCGGAGCTGCTCTGTACGCTGCTTCAGACCTTCTTTAGTGAGAGTGGAGAGACGAGCATCTCCTTCAGGAGGAACATATGGATCATAGATGCCCGCTAAAAAAAACAAAAGGATCATGTGGGGAAAATAAAAATAAATAAAAAAAATCATCCAGAAAAAGAAACAAGAATCATTCATTTAACAACTGTCCAGTGAACATCTAAGGGTGCTTTCACACCTGCCTTATTTAGTTCGATTGAATCGCACTAGAGTTTGTTTCCCCTTTTGGTGCGGTTCGTTTGGGCAGGTGAGAATGCAGCAATCGTACTCGAGTGCGCACCAAAAGCGGACCAAATAAGTGTACCGAGACCTGCTTGAAGAGGTGGTCTCGGTACGCTTTCAAACGAACCCTGGAGCGGTTTGTTTGTGGTGAGAATATGATCCGTACTAAAACAGGTCCAACCGCAAAAAGTACTGCAAGTTTTGGACTAATTCAGCTGCCGTAGGCTGATGCGCTGTGCATTATGGGATATGGAGGAAAAATATTTGTTGACAGCGCTTTACCAACAGAGAGAGGGGGAAACATTACCTGATGGATCGTTGGTAATATTTCCGCAAGATGACCATGTTGCAGTTTAGCTAAATTAATTCACGCCTCCTCCTGAAGTGACGAGCGATGCATTAAACACTGTTTTCCAGCCGCGCTTCATTCTCGTAATGTATAGTTTGTCTAAAGCAGGGATACAATCAGCCAGCGCAGTCGTCCCTCCAGAGTAAAAGGTTTTGTTTACCTTCGGGAGTTCACTGGCATTTTCCCACACGTGAATTCTGACCAATCAATAAGCAGTTTAGGAAATATGTTCAACAACATCTGGCCAATGCGAGATGTGGATTTTGTCAGATGACTGCATTTTGGTTCGTTTTAACTGGTTCGGACCAAAGCCAGCAGTGTGGTGTGAAAACGACCCAAAGACGGCAGAAGATGCAACAATGTATCATTTATTACCCTTGGTCCGGACCAAATGAAGCGAACTACAGATGTGAAAGCACCCTAAAGAGCTTTACTTGACAGGTTTTGCAGATGATCAAAATTAGTCTCTTCTGGATTTATTTGATCAAAAACACACACAATATCAACAGTACGATTTTGTTATATTTGACTGGTACTACTTGCAGTACACTAAAAAACTTTTTTTGCTGCTTGTTAAAACTTTTAATTTAAAATGAGGTGAAACAGCACAATTCCTGATGGGTTTTTTTGTGGGAAAACCTAATAATTTTATGTTCCATCCACTTCAATTTTTAAAACAATAAAGTTAACTTAATCCATTTGTGTTGGGACATTCATTCATTTTCTTGTCGGCTTAGTCCCTTTATTAATCCGGGGTCGCCACAGCGGAATGAACCGCCAACTTATTCAGCAAGTTTTTACGCAGCGGATGCCCTTCCAGCCGCAACCCATCTCTGGGAAATTGCGTAGGGACGACATGACAAAATTGTGTGGAACTTATGCTCACAACCAGCTCTGTGAAAAGACACTTTCTGGCAGGCTGGATTTTAGCGTCTGATCCATGGTGACTCGTGGGTGTTGTCACAGTGTTGCCAGATTGGGCGTTTATTTATTTGTATGCTGGTACAAAAAGGCTTTGGCAGGATGACAAAACTTGGGTGAGTCTGAGATTAGTTTGGAGGTTATGGAAACAGCATACCTTGAGTAAGCAGGTTTACGGTTTAAAGAGATGGACCACTCAAAAATGAACATTTACTCACCTTCTAGTGTTTCAAAACCTTAAGGAGTTTAATTTTTCAGTTGAACACAAAAGAAAATATTTAGAATAATGTTAGAAACCTACATTGACATACAGTAGGATAAACAAACACCATAGAAGTCAAGGGACACGGGTTTCCAACATTTTTCAAAATAACTTCTTTTATGCTCGACAGCTGACAAGTAAAGGATGAGTATGTGGTGACATAATCTTCAGGTTTGGGTGAACTACTAACTCTTTAATCAAGCCAAAGCTCAGGGTTTTGCAGATATTAAGTTAACCCAGTTTTCTGGTATCGCCCCTGCGGTCGCTGGTTGGTCCTCATGTGTACCTGTGCATGAGATGTTGATGGGTCTCTCCATGTACTCTTGTCGGACCACCACACCGGCAGCTCGGGCTTTTTTCTCCTGCTCGTCCTGGGTCTTCGATTTAATGTTTGCTGACGGAGGAATGAACAAGCGTCTTTTTGTCCGGACGGGAACCCGAAGCACTGCCTGCCACAGCCGGACATCCAGCAGAGACGAGCCGTACTGGACCATACATAATAAACGAGGAACACGATAATATGTGAATAGTGTATATGTGAAATAGTTAAATATTATGAATTTAATGTATAGTTAGCTTAAAAACAAGTTAATAAAATCACTGAAGCATTTAAAATATGTACTGAAGTATCCAATTGACAAGTTTAGCGTGCAGGCTCACATTCACTTAAGCTTTATGTGGAGCTTTGCAAATTCATTCTGTTTGCTAAAAATGCAACGTTAAAGTCGCTTTATAATATTTCATACCTTTATATTTTGACATGATGTTGGTTGAAGGCATTTCAACGTCCTACATATGGAGGCCGCCATCTTCCTTCAGGACTCCTTCGTGCACGAAAAATTAGTGTGATCCGTTCAGTAGTGCCCTCCAGTGGAGAGGAGAGGCACTGCAACGGAGTTTCACCCAAAATCAAAACTGTCATTGTTACTCGAAAAGAATATATTTTAAACAATGTCATAAAAAATACAGCCACTGCCATATTATTTGTCTACTATGGAAGTCAATGGCTGCTGGTTTCCAGCATTCTCAACAATATCTGGTTTTGTGTTCAACAAAAGAAAGAAATTCATAAATATTTAGAAACACTTGTGTGTGAGTGTGTGAGTAGGCTTAATGGCGAGTAAATTTACAAATTTGTAAATTACAGTCGGTCAGCAGATTCAAAGCTATTCTTTTTTTAATGCGTAACAGAATTTTAGTTCACTCTATACACCAGTCATATTCAGAAATGAATCGCTGTGTTGATCTGATACGTCCTTTTGTTGCATAGCCTAATATTTTCAATCACAAAACCAGACAATATCATGTCAAAAATATAACACAATATTAACTTGTTACTTGAACTGTATCACAGCAGTTTAGAAATTTTGAAAGACAAACAGGAATCAGTGTTGTTGGGTTTTTTTTTGCATGTTGATGTATGTTTAAGAATCTCTGCTGTATGCTTTATGGCAGAATTTAATCAATTTCACAAACTGTCGACACGGTGGCTCATTGGTTAGCACTGTCACCTTACAGCAAGAAGAACGCTGGTTCGAGTCCCAGCTGGGTCTGTAAGTATTTCTTTGGGAAGTTTGCATTTTCTCCCAGTGTTTGCACGGGTTTCCTCCGGAGGCTCCGTTTTCCCCCACAGTGCAAACACATGCAGAGTACAGGTAAACTGGGTAAACAAAATTGGCTGTAGTGTATAAGTGTGTGAATGGGTGTTTCCCAGTACTGGGTTGCAGCTGGAAGGGCATCCGCTTCATAAAGCATGCTGGAATAGTTGGCGGTTCATTCTGCTGTGGCGACCTCTGATTAATAAGGGACTAAGCCAAAAGAAAACAAATGAATATCCTAAATTCTCCACACTATTTTTAGTCAACGGCTCGTATATTAGTGGCTTTATCTGTTTAACACATTGTGTACTTTATTTGTCAACTGTAAATCACAAAATTGCCCTAATTCTGCTTATATTTTCAGACTTTCCATTGACTTCCTTTTTAATCTTCATCCCCAACAGTTAAATTGGTTAATTAAACACATATAAACAACCTTGTGTTCTTTTTTTAATAACAGATTGTCTCTTGCAAGTGTATATGCATCTGATGGTTCAGCACTAACAGGTCTGAGATCCGATCCGAATAGTCTAGGGTCGGCCTGACCCCAAAGAAACATGCCACCTTCCATACCTGGACTAGATACAATCCCTTATTGATGTACACATTTAAAATGGTCTATCTTTGCTTTGGAAACTGAATCACACCCTTTCTGGTCTTGTGTAAAGAGTGTAATCGCTGTATTAATGTACTGAAAGGCAGAGCGGCCTATAGGAACTCATGTGTTGAAGCTGGCTTCTGCTGATAAAACTGCAAACTATCTTCAGTAAACGTTATCTATTTATTTGAATCTCTGACTCTGGCTCTTCTTCATCTGATAGGCTGCTCATTCTTTGGGTTTAAACTGTAAATTATACCAACATCTTATAGAGATCATTTCTGACTGGGAAAAACAGACACTTAGGGCGTACTCACATTATGTACAGTTGCCTTGAACCAGGCCAAAGCACGCTTGTCCCCCCTCCCGTCTCCCCAGTCAGCCTGCACTCATATTACATTCAGGCCTGGGCACGCTTACGTCATCAGTGATTCACTGTTCAGTAAGCACTTCCGCTCAGCAGTGATTTCTTTAGTTCTATCTATATTTAAGTTGTTTGATATGCAGTGACCAGTCAAATGTTTCGTTGAAAATATCCGCCACTTTTGAAGCTCATAAACAATCATAAAGTCCTCGTGCTGCAGGTATGAGGAGGTTTGAGTATGCCCTTACTGGCCACTGTATTAGGTTCATCTTACCAGTACAGGATCTTCAGAACTGCCTTCATGGCATAGATTCAACAAAGAACTGGAAATATTCCTCAGTATCATATTTGAGTACAGTGAACTCATTGTCATGTTCAAGAAACCAGTCTGAGATGATTCACACTTTGACATGGCGCGATATCCTGCTGGAAGCAGCCATCAGAGGATGTAAACTTCTGGTACACTGTGGTCATAAAGGGATGGACATTGTCAGCAACAATACTCAGCAATGATGCTCAAGTGGTACTAATGGGTCCAAAGTGTGCCAAGAAAACATCCCCCACACCATTACACCACCACCACCACCCTGAACTGTTGATACAAAGCAGGATGGCTCCATGCTTTTATGTTGTTGTCAAATTCTGACCCTACCATCCAGTTGTCAAAATTGTCCAGTTTTGGTGAGCCCGTGTGAATTTTAGCCTCAAGTTTCCTGTTCTTAGCTGACAGGAGTGGCACCCGGTGTGGTCTTCTGCTGCTGTAGCCCATCTGCATCAAGGTTGGACGTGTTGAGCGTTGAGACATGCTCTTGGTTACCTCAGTAGTACCGAGTGGTTATGTGAGTTACTGTTGCCTTTCTATCAGCTGGAACCTCTGACCTCTGGCAACAAGTCATTTGCGCCCACAGAACTGCCGCTCACTAGATATTTTCTCTTTTTCGGACCATTCTTTATAAACACTAGAGATCGTTGTGCATGAAAATCTTAGTAGATCAGCAGTTTCTGAAATACTCAGACCAGCCCGTCTGGCACCAACAACCATGCCACATTCAAAGTCACTTAAATCACCTTTGTTCTCCATTCTGATGTTCGGTTTGAACTGCAGCAGATCATCTAGAGCAGGGGTGGCCAATCCTGTTCCTGGAGAGCTACCTTCCTGCAGATTTCAGTTGCTACCCATATCAAACACACCTGCCTGTAATTATCACGTGGTGTTCAGGTCCAAATTAATTGGTTCAGGTGTGTTAAATATGGGTTGCAACTGAAATCTGCAGGAAGGTAGCTCTCAAGGAACAGGATTGGCCACCCCTGCTCTAGACCATGTCTTCATGCCTGAATGCATTAAGGTTTCTGCCACGTGATTGGCTGATTAGAAATTTGCGTTAATTAGTAGTTGATCACCTAATAAAGTGGCCGGTGAGTGTAAGTTTAAATGAAATCCACAAAAGTCAGTCTCATGCTGTATTAATTTTCACAACTTTGTGTTTAAAATGACTGAATAACACCAGGAGTTTACTCCCTGAACATATTCAAAACACACATTACATACTATAGAAATAAACAATTTCTGAAGATTTATTTCCCATGACAATAATTAACTTCCAGTTTCTTGCGTTCCATGACTGCATTTGATAATCTACCAGTAATTGTGCAAAAGCTGGAATAGTTTAAAAGCTTTAATATGTTTATAAACGGAAGCAGCCGGTTGCACAAAGTCTCTCTCTTGCATCAGTGACTTTCTTTATTCCCTAGTTACCACGTAGTCTTGAGCAATAATGCAAAGAAAATCTTGTGAAATCGGTGACACTATTATCTGCTATTAAAATTCATTCAGTGAACACAAGCTCCCAAAATTAACCCTGTGCATCATCATCATCATACACTTCAGTGTCCCAAAACCAAGCATCTGTAATGCGGATAAGTCTCCATCTTTCCTCCGACTGTACCTACTGCACATTATTGGAAATCATTATTTACATTTGTACTCATAAATTGATATGTTGTTGTTTTTTAAACATCGTATGAACGTCTAGGGCGCGATCTACATTTAAGGGATGCATGTTTATCCGTGTATAGTACAAAAACTGCACACAGACATAAGAGCATGAAGAGTCACAACGTACAAATCCACCACAGCATTCCCACAATACAGCTGTGCCCGTCTCATTTCTCATCTTCTTTAATGAACATCAATTGTATTTTAAAACAAAAGCACATTTCAGGGAAAGTTCAGAGACAGAATCTGATGATCACGAATCCCGCGTTTGACGCCAAATCAGAAAGTCGGATGTGTTTAATGTGAGCCCGCTGTTATCTCAGTTTGTCACAAACACCATTGATCATTTATCAAATCATCTTAAATCTAATGCCTCATTTGAAACCCGGTTTAATCATGATTACTTTTTTAAGTCTTAAATGCCATTATTGATTTCAAAAATGATAATAATCAAACAGATATTATATAAAAAGTTCATCTAAGAGCTTTGTGTATTACCATGTCAGATGCGAATGATGTTTATCCTCCATGTTGTCGGAGGTGTTAAAACAGATGACTGTGACGTACAGGAGACAAGGGCGAAGAACAGAGAGAAGTTGTATGTATATATACTCACATTTCAGATTAATTGAAGGTCTGAGAACTAATGCTCGCGGTTTACAATATACACACAGTACCATGCTTATGCGTCTTCAGTCCTAACCGTTACTAAACGATGGGATTCAGAGCCGTTACCATTGAGTCCGTTCGGTTACCAGTGCAGCTCAACCTTTGACCCCCATTCTGCCGCCCATCTGCGCCGCCGGAAGATTCTGGGTAAAATGCGTTATACAGCCATTACTAATAAAACAGGTGGAGGAGGAGGTTGTCATTTGTACAGAGCAAAAGAAAACACAAACAAACAAACAAACAAACTTAAAAACAGAGCATATCAACATCATGCTTTTTTGTTTCAAATGTAAGGAAAAGAGAAACGTTTGCGTTATAATACCACTGCGTGAAAGGAGCGTTATACTGACGTGAGAACGCACACGTGTGTGTGTGTGTGTGTGTGTGTGTACATGCATCAACAGCTCATAAAAATAACATGGAGAATCGCTTCAGTCACAGATCTGGCGCCTCCTGCTGGCAGAATGGGGAACTACGTCACACTCGGGAGTGAATAGCAGTCTGGTTTCCTAGGCTTCTCTTGATAGACTCTTGGGTATTTGTTAAGATGAAACTGCAGTTTTGTAATCATTTCTGTTTTTTTTATATATATATTTTTTTGCTGAAAGTAGCCGGATGATGCTCATTTTGGAGTGAGTGAGCAGGTCAGGGAGGTCATGAGGTCAGAGTTCAGGTCAGACGGGTGGTGTTTTCCGCTGAAGCAGATACTGGTGGATGTCGTCTGCGTCTCTTTTCAGCCAGGCGGCGTTCAGGAGGATGTTCTCGCAGCACTGCTGTACCGTGCGCTCGGCCGCTGGCGCATGATGACTTTCAAAGAAACTCTGAAAATAGAAAAAAAAAAAAACATTTATTTGTGTGCAGAACAGCAACTTTTGGTAAATAGGTTTATTCTTTATGCTATATTATTTTAAAACAATTCACTTCTGAAAGTAAAAACTCTTTGGCCCCTCCCTCAAACATCCACACTCTCCTCATAGTTACACTCCCCATAAACACTGTTATTTATTATTTAATATTTGCACATATTCATCGCACTACATTGCACTACATTACACGTCGTCTTGAATTGTACATACCCACTGTACATATACAATGGATTAAATTAATTTAATTCCTCAATATTCTTCACACAATACCCTATAATGACAATGTGAAAATTTTTTTTAAATTGTTGGAAATGTATAAAAAAATTAGGAAATCTGAAAAATCACATGTACATAAGTATTTACAGCCTTTGCCGTGAAGCTCTAAATTGAGCTCAGGTACATTCTGTTTCCACTGATCATTCTTGAGATGTTTCAGCAGCTTAATTAGAGTTCACCTGTGCTAAATTCAGTCGATTGGACATGATTTGAAAAGGCATACACCTGTCTATATAAGGTCCCAGGGTTGAGAGTGCATGTCAAAGCACAAACCACAATCCAAACATGAAGACAAAGGAATTGTCTGTAGATCTCCAAGACAGAATTGCCTCGTGGCACAAGGCTGGGGAAGGTTACAGAAAAAATTCTGCTGCTCTCAAAGTTCCATTGAGCACAATGGCTTCCATCATCCATAAGTGGAAGATGTTTGGAACCACCAGGGGCCTCGTGTACGAAGACTTGCGTTGAAATCATACTAAAACATTGCGTACGGAAGAAGCTGTAAATGTGCGTACTCAGTTAAAAATCCCAGAATCACACGCATATTCTCTTTGTACGTCCGAATTAATGTGAAACTGAGCGCACATAAACGAGCACAAAACCCCTCTCTGCCTCCTCTCCCGTATGAATATGCTAATGTCTCTACTTTGGCAAAACCAAATGAAAAAGCAATGGCAAAAGCAAGCAAAAAGAGAAACTTTAAACAGAATGTGAATTGGAGGTGCTGCTATCGGAGGTACCCAGAGTAAAACGGTGTTATTTGCAAGTTTGTCATTGGAATGAGCTAGCTGAGAGATTTCCGGCCGTTTGATCGACAGAGACAACAAAGCTAAAGAGAGCGGTCATTAACAGTGCGAGTGATGTAGCTCGTAAAGCGCATGGCAACATGTTTTGACACTGTCATTCATGAACCCGGTTCGAATCCAGCTTTTGATAAACTAACTTTTCTTTTTTTCCCCCACTTCATATCAGATTTTGCCTACTCTTCATCACGAGGACCACAAGTAGGAATCATTAATAAGTGTGTGTATTATGTTATGCGCCTTTGAGCAGCACATATTATTTACAGATTTATTGAATGGAAATTTTTCTGATTCACGTATGCAAATTCATCTTCAGGCACCTTTATAGCAATGTGCGTGCAGTCGTTCGTTCCGATTACATTGGGAAAACCGGCGATCGCTGCAAGTTGCGCTTTAATGTTTGGCTGGTCAACTGCATGGTATGGAAACCTTATAAACCTGCTAGACATGCAGATGATCTCTTCCCATACAGCTGCCATTGCACGGCTCAAAGATACTTTTTAGTGTGCAATTTAACACAACTGCCTCTAGGAGTCGCCAATGGAATAAAACAAACACACAGAAGAAATGCACGTAGGCCAGACATGAAGTTGGCATGGACCAACACACATTCTCACGTCCATTTCATCATTAGTAAATCCAAACGTGAGTGTAAAACCTGGCATACGCAAAGTTTTTCTGCGTACGCAGCGTTGACACATGAGGCTCCAGGACTCTTCCTAGAGCTGGCCAGCCAACTAAGCTGAGTGATCGGGGAAGAAGAGCCTAATGCAGGGAGGTGATCAATAACCCATTGGTCAATCTGTCTTAGCTCCAGTGTTCTTTTGTGGTGAGAGAAGTACCTTACAGAAGGACAACCTTCTGTGCAGCAATCTACCAATCAGGCCAATATGGTAGAGTGGCCAGACGGAAGCCACTCCCCACCTGGAATTTGCCAAAAGGTATCTGAAAGACTCTCAGACCATAAGAAACTAAATTCTCTGGTCTGATGAGACTAAAATTATACTCTTTGGAGTAAATGCCAGGCGTGACATTTGGAGAAAACCAGGCACTGCTAATCACCAAGCTAATACCATTCCTACAATGAAGCAGTGGTGGTAGCATCATGCTGTGGGAATGTTTTCCACCAGCATGAACTGGAAGACTAGCCAGGATAGAGGAAAAGATGAATGCAGCAATGTACAGAGACATCCTGAATGAAAACCTGCTTCAGAGTGCTCTTGACCTCTTGGATGGGGCAAGGGTTCATCTTTCAGCAGGACAATGACCCAAAGCACACCGCCAAAATATCAATGGAGTGGCTTTACAACAACACGGTAAATGTCCTTGAGTGGCCCAGTCAGAGTCCAGACCTAAATCCTATTGAACATCTCTTGAGAGATCTGAAAAAGGCTGTACACCATCGCTTCCCATCCAACCTGATAGAGTTTGAGAGGTACTGCAAAGAAGAATGGGAAAAAAATCCCAAAGACAGGTGTACAAAGCTTGTGGCATCATATTCAAAAAGACTTGAGGCTATAATTGCTGCCAAAGGTGCATCAACAAAGTATTCAGCAAAGGCTGTGAATACTCATGTACATGTGATTTTTCAGGTTTTTTATTTTTAATAAATTTGCAACAATTTCAAAAACTCTTTTTTCCACAGTTATTATGGGGTATTGTGTGTATTTGAGGAAATAAATTAATCTAATCCATTTTGGAATAAGACTAACGAAAAAAATGTGACGCGCTATGAAAACTTTCCGGATGCACTGTACATTTGTATTTATGCTCATATCAATCTGCATACTTTTAATTATAAATAGCAACCTGTCCATATATTCATCTATTGTAAATATTCGTTCATAATACAATCTGCATATAATGTTCACAGAACATAAAACTGTAAATATCACCACAGTTTTTCTATAATTCACCTATATCCTGCACTTGCTGCTATTGCACTCCTGGTTAGATCTAAAATTTCATTGCCTTGTACTTGTACATGTGTAATGACAATAAAGTGGAATCTAATCTAATTTATGTTGAAAAATATAGTAATATTGTGTATATTACAGTTTGAAGGAAATGCTTGTGCATACTGAGATGATAATCTCTAGCAATTATTGCTGATGTTTAACATCTCTAGACCAAACAATAATGGATGCTAATGTGAGTGTGCCCACCGATGTGCAAAACACCAGGAATACGAGTCAGAAATAAAACTATTTGTCTGGCTTTCAAAATCTCATGATTTTCCATGTTTACTTGACTCTTCGCAAGGGAATATTTCTTGGGCATGAATGTCAAAAAACATCTTTATAAAATGCTTGTGATAAATGTGAGCTATAACGTGTATAATATGAAAGGTGTGCACAAGGCTTAACCATTTTCATTTCAATAAAATAAAAAAAATGGCCAAAGTTGAATCTTAGCCCTGATTCAGTGTCACACAATCCTTACGAAATCATTTATAATTACTTTTGTCCATTGTTTGATGCCAAATTAAGTTTGAAAAGAGTTAGTTTTTGTAACATTATTAATATCTTTGTCACATTTAATCAAGTTTATGTGTCCATGTCTTTAAAAAAATGCAAATATATCACTGTATTACTAACCCCAAACATTTTAATGTAATTTTATTTTCAATTAAATGTACATTTTGATAACTTAATCCATTGATTAATATAAAGTGTAACCATTTCTTAACAGAAAAATTCTGATAACCTATATAAAAATCTCTATAAAGTGTTTTAAACATCGAATTATGACCATTCTAAGTGACTCACTAATGAATCTTTCAGATTAATAAACTGGTTACACTGATTCACAATCAATTTTAAATAAAAAAAGTTGCATTCTACCAAAGTAAATAATGTAGTCTGTGAAATATATTTAAGCAGTTAAGTAAATACACTGTAAAACATAGAAACTTTAGTAAAAACCACCAGAATTTACACAATAAAGACAATAAATACATATAAAACAAAAATCAAATCTATTTTAAAGTAATTCAAACAAACAAATATATATTTTAAGGTAAAATATTTTTTTTTTACAGGTGTGGCATGATTCACTCACTGAATGTTTGCGTATGTTTCCTTGGTCTAAATAAAATTAAATGTTCGCCATTTCATTATATACAGTAAATGAATTAAATTCCTAACTAAGTGAATGTATATTAATTTTTGATCTTCTCTTAGACATAACACTAATAGTTACATGTCCCAAGAGCAACATTGAATCGATTTAATATTTAAGCGCAAAACATAACTACTAAGCTCTTTATTACAGAGCAACCCATTTACTTTAGGAAAACTGAAGCGATCGACTAAAGCAAATGCTCAAAAGCTTAGTAAGACAACAAAAAGCACGTTGCTTACCTTAACTTCAGCAGCCATTTTATCTATTGCAAACCCATCCACCGTCAGCTGCAGTGAAGAAACAAAATAAAGCGTCAACACAGAAGGAATACACTGACTATGCATTCAACAAACTAGCAAAAATATTTCCAATACTCAAAGACGTAGTGTTGCTTATTTTGTGTCTCTATAGAGGAGATTAAAATTAGAGAACAATTGTAAACACTTAAAGGGGTGTTCATAAAATCTACAACTGTCATGAATTTTATAATAGCTTCATTAATATTTTCTCTTGATCTCAACTAGTACAGTGGAACAAATTGAAATTGTCATTAAATATTAATGGTATTGCTCCACTTGATAAAATTGATCAGAAAAAATATTTATTATGATAATCTTGTTTATGACAGACTTATGACAATTTTGTTGAGGTTTTTGTAATGACACTGCTTAAAAGGTTTTGTAGGCCCTGTAGTCAGGGGGTTTGGGTGGTGCAAAAGACAAAGTCATCTACCTGACAAAGGTCTAGAATTTGTCCCATGCATGAGCTTGTTTGTCCTATTTTGACTGCTATGTCATCATAAATTGTAAAAATGTAATAATAATAAAAAAATTTAAAAAATCAATAAAAGTTGGCTTTAAACCCAAGCAGAATACTCTGTTGGCTGTTGCTTCGGCGTGACTTCCGCTAATCAGTTTTGACCAATGCAAACAATTATTTTTCATTACTTGCTGTGCAAAAAACTAAGAAAACTTATAATCTGCATTAAGTGAAGTCATCTATAACTATTATATAACTACTTTACAAGTAACTTTTTATTCTAAATCTTGGACCTTTTACTTGAAAGAAAAAATAACCAATAAAAAGGCGAGACATGCGAGGATTAGCTGAAATGAAACCCGAATCCGCGGCTTTATACTAATCATCCACTCGCGCTTTATACTAATCATCCACTCGCCCACAAATATAGTTTTATCTGATATATGTATCCGCACCCGATCATCCCTTTAATAATTTACACCCTTTTTTTAGGCATGAATGATGGTCACCGGGGATATTAACAGCAGATTCAATGAGCTATAATCTGCACATCTCTGATAGTCAGGGCCGGCCCGTGGCAAAGGCAGTATAGGCAAATGCTAAGGGCGCTGTACATTCAGGGGGACGCCAGAAATGAGCGCGGTTAAGTTGGTTTTGTTTTCGATATTCCTGACACATTCAGTGATAGATGGCAATGACTCAAAAACCTATTACTCTAAAAACATCTAAAGTGTTATTGCTATAAATAGACAAAGCTGGTTATGTTTCACAGCTGTCTTTTTCCTTTTTTATTATTATATATTTTTTCCCCCTCGCTCGACATTGAGCACTGCACTCGCAACATGCCTTTAGCCGGGAGAGCTCGCGCTGAGAGAAGCTCTAAGTAAGGGACCGTCGGAAAAGTGCTTTTTTTTTCTTCTTGGTCCGTCCTGCGTGTTTTATTTTAAACACAACTCATTTTCTATTAAATGAGCACAAACAGTTACTAAAGTAGTCGGATGCTTTCATTATAGATCTGTGCATTCTTACATTAACACCTCGGTTATCAGACAAAACACAATGAGAAATTCATTTGCTGCTCTTCACTAAATAACTAAAGTAACTTTAATCCATATGCAAATACAATTAAAAGTGAAATAGATTTTATAGCTTTATTTAATTTCTGTATAGGCCATTGATTTTAATAGGCTAAACCTTTTATTTTATTGTCAATATTTTCTAATGTTTGCTATGTATCCTATCATATGAAGCTATTTGTTGTCCATTATTTTTTACATCCCAACGTTGACAGATTGCTAATCAATAAATAGCTAAAGTGCTATCTGTTAATTTTAACGTCTGCCAATGTTAAGGAAGGGCATAGATGTTATGGAAAATAATAATAGTAATGTAACTACCCCCATCCTTCCTTCGTCAAGCAAATGTGTAAATATTAGATCTATTCAGCAATGACGTTAATTGCAGTGGCATATTTATCTGACGTTTTCCCAGCTTGTAGTAGTCGGTCAAAAAGCTATTTCTGACTATACACTAGCAGTGGAATTTACTGCGATGTGACCGGCGCCACCTGAAATCTTGCCTAGGGTGCCAAATTGGTTAGGGCCGGGCCTGCTGATAGTAAAATAATACATTAATCGTAAATGTTTTTAAATGAACAATTATTTATAAAACAAAAGTTTGTCTATAGACAACATTTTCTTCATTTTCAAATAGATACAGAAAGTTAATATAAGACATTTTAGATTTTGCAGATACAGGAACAGGATAACAAAAAGGTTCCACTTCGGCCTAAACGGCAGCTGTTATGTTTACTTAGCCTTTTTCTTCGCAATGTGCAAAAACAGAATAGCATCTACTGTGCCTGGATTCCGGCCATTCCGCCTGCCTCCAAAACTCAGCCAGCTGCACTGAATGAGCGTTTGCTTGACCACTGGTTGTAGGAATGAACAAGACTCTCCTAGCAAGGCGCTGCAGTCATGTAAATAAGCAATCTTGTTTCTCCCAGAAAGATAGAAGATTTTCCTCTGATGACTCCTCTAACTGAAACTTTGAACAGTAGGCTACTCTTGCACTTTATCCATTATTTTAGTCGTCTCATCATCCTATTCTGCAAACGCCACTCTCTGGTTTTTCGCTGGTCCACTTCCATGTCCTGCTACATCCACCCGCAACCGACCCGCAATTAATCATCCTCCGCCCGCAGATTATCCACAGCGCCCACGGAAATAACCGACATCCGCGCATTACTAGTGTGAAACACCAAAGGTGGCCCATATTAAAGTAAATTTTAACACTAATTAGGCTATTGTTGTTATCCATAAATCTTAAATTTTTTAGAGACTAGAAAAAACGTGAAGCTACGCATTATTATTATCATTATTATGTTTTTTTTTTGGTTTGTTTAATAGACAAATTCTGGCTGAGGAAAGTTGATTGTGCAGGCCAGTTTGTTATTTCCCTAATACATAACAATAGGCTACAGTTTTTTTTAAATACTTGTATAGATTTATGGTGTAACACGTGTATTTTAAATAAAAGTCTTTTTTTCATATTTTTTTATTCTAAATATTTAAAACTTATTTTAGACACATCAAAAACTGTGGTAATGACGACCATCGGACAAACGAATCCAGCAAAAAAAAAAGTGGAAAAAAAAATCAAACTTAAGAGAACAGCAGTGATTGTATCAAAAAGAAAGTTCTACATATTAAGTTTTTAATACCATGCTCCATAATAAATGCTTAAAACTGCTCTTTTACTTCTATTAGGTTTCAAAAGACCTCAAAATGTAATAAATTGCAGGCTCTAATTTTGTTCTCCTCTGAAGTTGTGTATTGTGCAGGCTTCACCTTGATGAGTCTTGATATGAGGAAGCCACCCTGATAACGGTTGTGAAGTTCTTCCCAGTTGTCCTTTACAAATTTCCACGCGGCTTTGCGGCCCTGTTTGCTGCTCCCAGCAACACCCCCGATTACAGAAACAGTGTCCTGAGGACGAACCTCCTCCTAAAAATACCACAGTCACAGTCAGTGTCACAGTTCACACGTCTGCAGAGGTTTAATTCCTGCAGACTGCCATTAAAGATGAGAGAAAGAGTGTGTCTGATTGGATTTAGTATGAAAGATGAGAGAAATGAAATTGCTGCTTTATTGATCTCTTAGGGAAAAGCTGAGGCCCCGCAGCTTTGAACATTAATCACAGGGACAGAAATAACACAGGTGCTTTAATGCATTAAACATATGAATATAACAACATACACAGCTGTGGAAAAACTTAAGATACCACTTAAAAAATTAGTTATTATAGACTAATTATAGACCCAGTTTACACTTATACATTTTAGATTTAAAACGCATACATTCTGCTACGGTTACGCCTTCCGTCCACACTATCCAGAAGTTTTCGAGCACCGAAAACAAAGTGTTTTGGAAACACTTGAGAGGCTGTTTTCATTTTTAAAACGCTGCTGCTCCATGCTAGTGTGGATGGGGGAAAATGGAGACATCAGAAAACGGAGGTGGGCTGCAGACATTCGCCTGATCTAGTTGGGGCTTTTTCTCAGTATTAATTGCACAAAGATCAGTCTTGCAGCCTTTCCTTGTAAGTTCAGACTCCGCAAGTTTGATTTGGAAAACAAGCTCCAGAGGACACGTTGGGTAAATCTTCAAAGAGAACAGTGTACTTTATAAAATAGGAAATAAAGGCAAACAATCAGTCAAATGTGCTGAATCTGTGTACGTGATTACATAAATTATTATATTAACTTATCTTTGCACTCAGCCAAAACACGTTACCTAAGGACAAGTAATAAATTTCAAAGACCAAAGAGTAAATAGATAGAGGCAAGATGAATAGTGTAGGCTTGCCACGATAGACGGTGTTGACAGTGATACCGGTTTTAAAATGCAACACCGGTGACATCACTTTACCACCGTGACACCGTCCCCACATTTGTTTTTTTATTAAATATTTATTGGAATTAAATGGAAAATTTAATTCTAAATAATTTACTTAAGATGAGTGCATGCACTATAATTAAAATCTGTATATTGCTAAAATTCGTCATATTTCATTTATCACGTGAGGAGAACAAGAGGGGTCGAATTTACAGAAAGAGTATGGCGGACGATTTAGTGTAAAAACGCAATAAAAATGCGGCTGTTTGGCAATATTTTGGATTCAAACTAAATGCAAAGAGAACCAGAAAATGTTAATGGGCAATCTGCACACGTTGCTTGACAAAGGTGGCAGCATCTGGAGGAAACACAACTAAACACACACCTTCAACGCACTTAATTAATGTTTAACTATGGGTGGGTCGTGGGTAGATAAGATCAATAGCTATAAATATGCAACGAATGCTCCCATTTTAAAAATCAAGCGACCATCATCCTAAAACGTTTAGTAATAAATCACCTTACTTTTTATTAAAATGAGTGATTTAGCAATGCTGCGCCATTAATAACTAACTGTAGAGAAACAAAGCAACCATCGCGGCAATCGCAGTAATCACTTTTTCCCAAGTTCAGCTGTTCTTTTGTGCACTTGATTATTCTGCATTTAATGTTAAAAATCAATAATGAATAGGCCGACAAGAGTGTATCCTGTGTGTGTGTGTGCGCGTATTTTATCACTGAAGCCGCTCTCTTCAAAGCCCGAAAATTGCTTGTCTATCTGGCAATATTTCGGTTTTTAATCAAATGAAAAGTTAATTTAGATGAGCCAATATTTAAAAATTGCAGTAAAGTAACTGTGACATGCAGCCACACATCGAATCTGAGGTCTGATCTCATCTCTCTCTCTCTCTATGTCATCCAGACATTGATACAGACGCCACACAAGCCAAGTCGCAAAACTGAGGCTGATACCAGCTGACAGGTAGAATAGCTGAAGCCTTAGCGAAATCTGTCAAAATAGCCTACAGCACTGAAATTAACAGACAAAAATGTCTCTGAGATAAAAAGTCTATCTGTAGGATATCTGTTTAACCGCAATCAGAGCCAATATGTTGAAGTTGTGTCGCCTAATAATTTTATCAATTCTAATAAAATCAAAATAAACAATTCACTGCATTTTTCGTTTGGTAAAAATATACGGCAAAAAAAAAAAAAAATCAAGGAGTGGCTAGTTTGTATTAATGTGTTTTAATATTAATAAAAATATGCTTGGCCTATTTAAGCTTAACATTATATGTGCCACCAATAGGCGTAAAATATTAAATATTAATTATTAATTTAATAAATATTGTTTTACTGTGTACTGGGTTATAATGTATATTTTACAATAAAAACTAAATGTAGCATGTCTCGGTGTCAATTGAAACATGCAATTCATAACACCAGAGTTGTAGTCTATGCAGTGTGTAAACTTAAAGGGAAGTGTTGGTCAATAGTCTTACTGCGCACCACGTTATTGAACTCCAATATCTCTGAAAGAGATTATGTTACCAGATAGCCTATATTAACTTGAGAGATTTTACAAATAAAATGTATTTTCAAAAGGAACAACACGTAAATAACAAAACAAATAAAACTGGTCGCACTTAATCTTGCCAGTGTATGATGTGTAGTATAGCGCCCTTATGCAGCGCGTGTTGGCAATTCCCGCAAATTGAAGGTTAAAGTATTATACGCATGCATTTATAAGCTATTTAAAAGCAAAAAAAAAAAGAGGAAAAGAAGAAATCGCCAACCCCACGATGATACAAGTATTACCGGTGTTGTCACGTGTCGATTAACCGGTGGGGAAATTTCCTCATCGTCACAACCTACTATAGTGAGATGAAATGCAGCCGTAGCTCCTTGATGAACTGCCCGATATGCACTACTCTCACCTGGGGAGGTGTGCTCAAAGCACCCTCTGACTGCCTGGCGCTCAGGTGTCCGCATATGCTGCAGCTCTTGTGTGTGTGGTCACGTGATGTGCATTTTCAGCGGTGTAGTGTGGACAGAGATCTTTTCAAAAACACTAGGTGAAACGCCAGTGTGGATGTTGATCATTTTTGTTCTAAAACGCCATTTTAAAACAAAAATAATTAGTGTAAATGGGGGCTTAAAACAGTCCGAGTAAAATGTTAATAAGGGTCTAACACCGTGTACTAACTACACACAATACGACAATTCCACAGATAAGTAATTTGGCTGTCTGCACCAAATTTGATGCTACAACAAATATTTAAATAACAGCCATTTGATTAAATATCAGCCTCTGCACTCCCGACAAAATGGTAGGAGTTATAATCAAATTAATACATATATAACCTATTTAACATTATTAAAAGTACATACTGTTGGACACTGATGTTGTCACTGAATTTTAACTGTTTGCTTACCTTTTGGTCATTTCATTTTGAAGATATCTGAGGTATCTGCTGCTGCTTTCAGTTGTATGGCAGTGAAGGTCATAAAATGGTATTCAAACTCCTATTGGTAGCATTTAACACTGAATAACGCACATAATCTGCACCTGAGATGATAATTGTCAATGCAGTTTATGGTGTTGTTTTGCTGCGACATTGCGAAAATAGAAATATATCACATCGCTGTCACAGACGGTTAAAACAAAAACACATTTTAACATAAAAAAGTTACCTTTTATTCCGTGTCGCATGTAGTTAAGACACAGTTTAAAGTGTCATCTTAGTTTCAAATAAATGTTTCTTTTTTTAATAAAATGACAATTGTCATAATTAAAAACAATTATTCAATCATTTATTGTTCTATAAACATCTGAAGTGACAACATTGACATTAGCTACGTTTCCATCGACTCATTTTATGCACATTTTTTATATGTGCATAAAAATCGGTTGATGGAAATACCAAGAAGTGCATATATTTTGAAAATCCGCATCAAAAAACATATGATTTATTATTATTAATATTAATTATCTCCAGATTCAAAAGCGTCTGTGCTCCGCATCCACCGCACACTCACTGCGTGTCAGGATTGCCTTCTGAGGTGCAAGTCATTTATTGAATAAAGAAAAGATTGATGCAGCTATTCCTACCACAGCAAATTCCATTTTTACACTTGATATTTGCCGCCAGTTAATCAGGAAGCGATTATTTTGTTCTATTTGATTCGTTGGGTGAAAACACTGTTTTATTTGCACGTCTTTTACACGATATTCCAGTTTTGCGCATAAAGTAAATTTACAGTTTTTGAATGGAAGCAGCTATTGTGATGTCTAAAACTGAAACTACATTATAAAAACATGACACCTTTTTTATTTTATGCAAAAAAATGCTCTAAATGACATTTGCATTTTAAATTACTAAGAAATATCATCAATTATTCATAGAATAAAGCTAAAAATATGGAAGAATGTAGTTATAAAATGTGTTCTATGCTTTTGATTAAAAATATATATTTTTTTTTAATTAGAATTTTTATGATTATTCATAACTATTGATATATTAAATAGTTTTACAATTATAATGTTTTCTTTCTTACGTTTTTAACTTACTAGCACATAACGCTGACAGATTTTTCACGATTCACCAAAAAAGACTTGACTAATGTTTCCTGTTGACTCTTTATCAGTTCACACATTTCACACTCTTGCAAAGTGTGTTTCTGGTGCTTTAAAAATGTTCCAGTCTGACCTATTTTACAATCTGTGTGTTTGTGTGTTAGTGTGTTCTCATACCGACAGGGCAAAGTTAAGAACCCTCTGGATGAGGTCAGGGGCAGGAATGGCTCCCAGCACTCTCTCGATGCGGTTCTTCTCCTCCTGCATGTCTGCCTGTTTATGAAGCTGAAGACAGAGCACGAGAGGAAGATTTTACTGGTTTGCGCCTCTGATGTTGTCACTGTGTGATATTCAGACATGTGGTAATTGTCACCTTCAGCATGGTGTCAAGTGTAGTGCTGTCTCCGTGCTTCAAAACTGTTAGATACACCTAAAAATATGAAGAAAAAACAACAACAACCGTCAACACTTACAGGACTGTGTTGATCCAGTTAAATAAATGAATAAACTTCAGGATGAACACTCTCAATCAGCTAATAAAAATATTCCTGAAACATGCAGGTGCACTTAGGGGTGTGTGATATGACAATTAATGACACGGCTGTCTGGGATATTTGGTTCTGATTGGTCAGTCACAACATTCCAAAGTATGTTTTTCCCAGATAACAACCTGCTGACTAACACAGGCTCATCCCAGCACTTTAAATCATCTTGAATGTCATTAAATAGAATCACATTTATGATGGTCTTTTTCCACTGCAGTATGGATAGCCGTTATGTTAATGTACAAAATAAACTTGATTTAATGTCCACAAACCATGATTGAAGATTCTTCTTTTATAATTGTACATTATATGGCTGTGGTGGTGATGAATTACAGGGATTTTACCATCTTTACTGTACAAACATACAGTGTTTTAAAAATGTGTTATACTTGTAAAACTCATTCTTGATCACATTTGATGATGATTGATGATAACAGAGAGCTGAACAAATCTTTTAATGCCAGTTGCTGTGCACGTCCTGTCTTGTTGATATGATTATACACGTTACTATGAAGACATGTTAATACGTGTCTGTCAACCAATTTGGTGGACGGGGAAACCGCACTCCTTTGTCACGTTGCGGTCAAAATGTGAGGAATTTGGATCCTATTTCAACATCAGGAAATTAAAAAAAGAGACTTATTGTGTTTATCACCTGAATATTACTGTGGACACACTATACCTACACAAAGTTCTGTCCTAACAGCTTACAAAAGATGATTTTCCCTTTAAATAAACCATTAAGGCTCAGAACAATGTTTTGTGTTAAATGTTTAGGTTTTGCGGCAAGTAGCTATGTAATAACGGCATAAAGTACAACTAGTTCGTTGTTTTTGCATAATTAAAGGCCTTACGTATGATTGTAAATAGTTAAAACGTCTCCAAGACATGTGCAACTGTGACCCTCTTTATGCATTTAACATTGGCAGTCATTATGATTTATTAAAATTACAAGAGTGCTTCTACCCTTTCTGACTGTTGCTACCTTGAATGGCCATAACGGTCAAACTAACATTTCAACAGTTTTTTTTTTCCTGTGCCTTTAAATATTTGTGTTTCTGTTAACAAAAACATGTTTTTGTGAGAGGAAAAACATAAATTTACTCCAGACATGTCTATCAAAAAAATTTTTTTTTTAATTTTTACTTTGCTCTCCTGCTTGTTAGACAAAGTGTGATCTAAAAATTTGGGGGCAGAAAAAAAAAGATATATTTTTGGGGGGTAACTACTTCATAAAATATGATGACAGACATTTAAAGCTTAATTCTAAAATCTCAATAGAATCTTTGTATGTAAATGTGATGTGACAAAAATTCATTTCAGAACAAAATTTATCTTATATGAGTGGTCAGAATAACTGCGATGGCTAGTAGTTCTAGAGTTCTAGTATTTCCAGCGTTGGTTCCACTGTTAGTGACTGACTGAAGAGCACCTGTCCACTTTCTGTTATGATTCTCTCCATGAAAAAGCCAGTGTATTATAAATAGACCAATTTTGAAATTAAATTAGACTTTTTTTTTAATAAGATATTTGCATTTACCTGTTTTTGCTGCATCTGTTTATTCTGTAAGTTTCATGGAAGATGCTACATCAAAAACTAGAAAGGGAAGAGAAAACACTGGCATGGGTTTTGCTGAGAATTTGTTTCTAATACGCTTTTACAGCTTTTGCCAATAATTTTTTCTCAATCAACTGAATGCAAGTGTTTTGAATGTTGTAATAATGCAGAAATGCACTTAAATAAACAACTAAAAAATCCTTGAAAATGTACGTTGGCCTAAATGTTTTGTTTTTCCCTTTTTTTCCCTATGTAAATTATTTTTTTTAATGTGGACATTAGTTTGGCTTTATTGTGACCCTGTATTTTGCAAAACAGTCCAAAAAACCAAAAAGAATCATGATAAAATTGTGATTTTATCCTGAAAAAAAAAATCATGACATAATACATTTTTTCCATTTTGCCCACCCCTAGGTAGACTGATGCCAGTGTGTCGCTGTTATAATCAGTATTGCTAGAGCACTCACTGGACTCCTGAGGTCTGCAGACAGGATCTGTTTACCCTCCACATGCTCTCTGAATCTCCGCCGGGCCTCCTCCAGAGTGGCCTTGTGCCCCGCTTTACCCAGCTTCCCCAGCACCAGACCCCGCAACAGGGCATCCAGGTGACCTAAAAAAGAGAAACACACAAAAGAGCACTTGATTAATTAATCACAACTAATCCAACATAAACCACAAAGCTAAAATTGAGGAATTTTGCAAGAAAAGTGGATTTAAAAGAATTAAAAATAAATAAAAGAACATATTAATGCTTCAAGTAATTTATATATATATATATATATATATATATATATATATATATATATATATATATATATATATATATATATATATATATACATACACATACATACATACATACATATATATATATATATATATATATATATATATATATATATATATATATATATTGATTGATTGATTGATTGATATATTGATATATATTGAGATTTTACATAACAGACAGTAACTTGCATTTTTTTATTCATATACACTTTTTATAGTCACATTTGACTATAAATTGTGCTGTGTTCATAATGTTTACACAGTTATTTTTGTGGATGTTTTTACAGCAATGCTTAAGTACAAATAAACAAATCTAAGCAAATGAAACGTCAATGGCATCTAAGATTTTATTCAAATTTAATGTTTTGGGTACAACACAGCAAAGAATCAATACCATGTTTAGATTTACTTACTTTCACACAACACATCCCATAATGATAGCTTGCCAGTAGGTGAACAGGTGGTCTATTGTGTTTGTTCAGATGCATTCAATCACATTACAAAAGCATTCTGATCCAACTGTGGTCAAAATTAGACAATTTATTTTGTTTACAATTGTTTTGTTACATTACCTCATAGGAAAGCGGAACAGGTCTGGAATGCCACTAGGGAAACTATATAATATGGTTGTTCGATGCCAGTACTAGTATTGGAAATACTTGCCGATACTGCAAAGATTAGGGCATCGCGATCAGCGAATTTTTGAAACCATAAACCGATCCAATACCATCTTATTAAATGACACATATACCCCACAGCTTTGCTTAACACTGCAAACCATTGTTAGAACAGTGAAGAAGATAAGGGTAATTCACCAATTTTTGCACTGATTTTTATACAGTTATACAGTAAAACTTAAATAGAATTATTTCATTTGACAGTTTTTGATTTGTAGGTGAACTTGTTTCAGTAAAGTACAGTAAAGCTTGTGCTTCATCCCCACTCCATTTTCGACTATGTTGAAATGTATTTTTTATTAAAGATATTTTATGATATTTCTGTTCTAAATTTAATAAATCATATCAAATATTATTACTCTTAAATGCCTGTTATAAATGACAGAAAATACAAATATTCTTGTTCACTGTATGTATTTGTTCATGTTTTATTAATGGATAAGTCTGAAGCACACAGTAAATTAATTCTCTCAGTTTATACAGGGCTAGTAGTATAAACAACTTATTGTATAGATACACACTCAGGTATTGGTTTAGTACTCTGTATCAGCCGAAAACCCTGAGCTCAGATATCGAAATCGGTATCGGGAAGAAAAAAAGTGTATCCAAACATCGGTACTAAACGGAATTTTTTTAATTTATGACTCTCACCCTCTCCGGTTCTGCTGTCCCATCCTAGCTTCATGCCGATGGGGGTGAAGAGATCTCGGATGAACTCCTGGATGTCCTCGTGGAAGTCAGTGTGTGAGAGCAGAGAGGACAGAACACCCAGATTACAGCTCAGGTCACTCCACACCGTGTAGTTTGGCTCATTCACAAATGCTTCCATCACCTTCAACACCTCCACAGTACTGATCATACCTGCTCGAGCCTGATAGTTTGACAGAGAACAAAACACCATTAAACACAGGTGGAGAAACAGAGACTGGCTAACTAAATATCTGTAATTTCTTTCCTCAAGACAAATTTGAGCATTACTGACAGAGTTTTGTGAAACACTAAAACAAGAACTTATTCATTGTATTATTAGACAATTAATGTCTTTGTACATACAAATTATTTTAGTTCTGAATAAAAGTTGATACTGCACTTAGAGCTGGGTGATAAAATAACTCACAATATAATTTTCCCTCAATAAAACCATAAGAGGTATCCAGTAAATGTTGTTACGCAATACAATGTTTATGCTTCTAAACAGAAATAAAGGTTGCTGCTTGTTTGCAGCACATTGGCTGTTTATTCAGCAACAGCCCAGAGGAAGTTCAAGTTTTTTAACATGAGGGCAGGTTTAAAATTGATCATGTGACCAGCTCCAAAGAGAAGCACTGGAATTTAGAGAAGAACACAAATGTCCATGGTTTTTAGGTCAGATGAAACAGAGCTGATGTTTCAGCCTGATCTCACGAGAAAACATAAGTACGTTTACGTTTTGGCAGTTTAGTGGCTATTCGTACGAAGAGTAATTAATGTTCATCTAATTGAAATGTCAAGACAATTAAATTACAAATAAACAATATTTTTAGTAACAGAAATCTGCCTTTAATCTTAAAAGAAACACAGATTTGATATTTATAGTAATAACAATAAAGACCATTTTCATTTAATTTAGTCTAGCCTTAATTGCATTAACAAAACATTTAACAGAAATGAAACAACAGATAAAAAAAAAACTTAACTAACTTAAAAGTTTTCACTAATACTTTTTTTGAGCTGATGCTGCATGACTGATTCTAAATGTATAATGTATTAGTCAGAGCAGGAGACTTTAGGATGTGTAACTTGACACTTCACTTAAGTCTAATTCATGTAAAAGGTGCAGAGCTGAACCTGTACTCTGTCCAGCAACACAATGATTTACGCTCATGTGTGGCGTCTCACCAAGGAGAAGAGGTCGTTCTGCAGACCCAGACGGTCCACAGGCAGCAGTGTGAGGTCCCTGATACCCGGCAGCAAACTCTCCAGCATGGCGGAGCTGTACTGAATCCTGTAGAATCCCACAGTTCCTGGATTAATCTGCACATAGACGATAATAAACATGGTTCAGACACATGTATACAACATAGACCAGTGGTCCCCAGCCTTTTTATCAAAGCAGACCAGTAAATGCCTGACAATTTTACCGTGGACATGAGTGGGAGGGGATGTGGGTGGTGGGTTGTAGGTTGAAAAACCATCAATCGTTTTCTTAGAGGATGACAAGCTGACAAAACATTGTTGACACTCTGATACAAGTTTTATTTATAGAGAAAATTACAACGCACTGAAGTGTTTGGGTGTCCTGTGTTTGTCTGAGATATTTAGTCTACTGAAATTTGTATATATTTTTTACACAAGCTGAAGCTGATCAGTCAGTTCTTTTCATGTGACTCACGGTATTCATTGAACTCGGTGCATCTGGAAGGTGCGAGCACATTAGAAACAACAAACTTGGGCATACTCTAGAGAAGGTGCATTATAAGAAAGGCCCCTAAAAGCCCGCCATCATTTGCGATCTCCAGCAGTTTATCTTTTTGCACAGACATAGTGGCTGAACCTTATTTGTTTTCAAATTGGTTGCGATCTATTGCTTGGCAGTTGGGTTTTTTCCCCTTAGTTAAAAAAAAAAAAAAAAAAAAAAACAAACATTCCAAAGGCTTGTTTCTTACTCTTTTCGTTGCTTGTAGGTTAAATTTAAGCGCTCAAGTGACTAAGATGTAACCGAGAGAGTGTGGTCATTTTTCAAACTAAAATATTTTTCAAAATAAAAGATCGTTCAGACTCAGAAAATGAATAAAGTAATTAATGAGTTCTTGTGCTGCCTGGTACCAATCGATCCACAGACCGCTACCGGTCCACGACCCGGTGGTTGAGGACCACAGACATAGACCACTACTCTTCGGTCTGTTGAAATTCTTGATTTCTGATTGGCTGATTTAATTCATGTGATTTAACGATTTAATTGCACATTATTGAAATCGAAGATAATCCTACTTTGAAAAAGTAGTGTGATGCTCCTGTTGTTTTGGAGTTCCTCTTATCAAAGTGCCCTCTGGCCTTCAGATGAGATTTACTGCTGATGACAGAACCATGCTTTTCTGACGAGATGCACATGACAAATCGCGACTTTACATTAATCGTAATTACGATTTTATTCCGATCTATTGCCCAGCATATATTTTACAATCTCTTTGATAGCTTTAAGTTTTGGGTAAAAAGTAATTCAACGGTGCACATAAATTTCCTTAATTTTTTATTAAAAGTATATATTTGATTTTTCCTAGTTTCAGTTTCTCTTTACAAAACAACTGCCACCGTAAGCGTAGTTAAGTGCAATATTGTTTCAGCTGGCTGTCGTGTGTTTGACATGTTCAAGTGCAGCTTTTTGGTTAGGAGGGGAGCAGATATAATTGTTGTGAGGTGATACCACATTGGTTTTTGTTGCCAATTGTTCTTTGACATCAGCTTGGTATCCATGGCTTAAAAGATGAAGGTTGTATACCTTTAAATATTCCCAAATTTTTTAATAAACACTTATTCAGGGTTTTTGCAGGTTTCACAAAGTTGAGACTTTAAGACATTTTTAGGAGCAACACTAAGGATGTTTTCTTCGAATATTGGAAAAGATTTGCTTTTTCAAAAAACTTATTATAATAGAATACATTTAATTATACAATGTTATTAATAATTTAATAATAAAAATATGTGTCAGACAAATAATTAAATCATTATGGCAAATAAAGTTAACAATTAATTTTTTAAATAAAACATTGATGGATTGTTGGTGATTGCATGGGTGTTGGCTAGATTGGGCAGCTATACATGAACAAAGGAAAACCAAGACTTGTTAAAAAAAGATTTAAGACATACAACACAATATTTCAGTAGATTTAAGACTTTTTAAGGCCTAAATTTTAGTAATTGAGAATTAAGGCAATTTAAGACCCTAAAAATACCCTGTACATTTGAATTAAAGACAGCCTTTTCCATACGACACATTAGGGCTGCTCGATTTTGGAAAAAATCATAATCACGATTATTTCGGTCATAATTGTAATCACGATTATTCAAAACAATTCTGACTTTAACTGTATATATATATATATATATATATATATATATATATATATATATATATATATATATATATATATATATATATATATATATATATACAGTTATTTTCCACATATGATGCAATAATCGTTCATCTCGATTAATGTTTTTTCATAATCGTTAGAAGCCATAATCGATATCGAAATCGGATTTTCGATTAATTGCACAGCCCTATGAAACATCAATCTGACCTTGATCCAATGGTCAGGTGCAACATTGGTAATGTTAACTGTGGTTTCAGGCTGGTCCAGCAGAATCTTTGTCTTAGTGCAGCTCGGGTCCTCACTGGTGCAGATGCTAATGGGAACCATCCAGTTGGGGCAGTCCTCATCTAGCACACAGAAACAAATTTTAGAATATAACAAAAAAAAATTCACTAAAATAAAATAAAATAATGTTTTTATGTTTTTCTTCTGAATTTACCATTACGTGGTCCGCTAGCACAGAACTTCTTCTGAGAGATTTTCAGCACACGGTCACTGCCATGCTAGAGGGGAGGAAAAAAAAATCAAAACCAATTATTTCAGCTCTGATTAAATCTTGTATTGCCAGGACAACAGTTGTTATTACCAGACGCTCCCTGAGAAGCTAATAGTCCATCTCAGCATGACTTCTCAATACCCAGAGGGCTATTAAATTATATTTGAAACTTTAGGGGGAAACATCTAACAAAATTCCAACAAAACCAAATCAAAAAGAGAACCAAAACAAAACCTCCAAAATAACAATAATGTTCACGAAAACAGTCTATAAACATTACCTGCTCTTGATCCACTACAATAATAGGGAAGCCCATTTGTTTGGTCCAGGAATTCATTACTGCAGCAATAGGCTTCCCACTTGCTTGCTCCAAACATTCCCATAGGTCCTCTGGGATAGAGAAAAAGAGAAGGGCACGCCTTTTATTTCTGACTACATAACAATTAACAAAGCAGAAAAACAACACTTGAGCCAGATCACACACACGCCCACAACGGTGCTGCCAAATACTATGTTGTGTCAGAATTACAATGCAGTACGCTGTAATTACTACAGCTGTAAACCATGTTGTTTGGATCAGATTGTGGGACTCAAGGCAGTGCTGAATTATTTTATTATGGAGACATTTTCCTACATTAAAGGAGCAACAGTAATTTATATTGTAAAACATATTTGTAAAAAGTTTCAAATACTATTTTATAATTATTGATGAATGCAAAAACAAAACGCAAAAAAAATTATTTATTGAGTGAAACTGGAGTATGATTAGGGATGGGTACTGAAACTCAGTACTTTATCGGTACAAAATTATAAAAGAGTGAAGTATCGATAAGCTCTGACGATAACGGTTCTGCTATCGGTACAGAATAATTATTGCTGAATAAACCTTACTTACAGTAATATAATTTAACTGACCAACCATTTCTAATTTGTGATGTTTAATATTTGTCTGCACAGTTGGCTATCACACATGAGAAATGCTTGTGTTTTCGCCCAATACCAAAATCGTGTCAAGTATAAAAGCCTTCACAGTTCTCGGCTGCGCGTGTGCTCTCAGTGGAGGCTTGCACTACGTACACACACATAGCTCGCAATACAGACTTGCGCATACTCAGGTCGTAAGCTTGAAAACAAAAGAGGTGGAGAGAACCAAACAAGTTGTATTTCTTGAGTTGACACCGACAATGCTAATTGCAACAAAAGCAACAAGTTGTTTACTTGTATAAGCGGAAACACAAGCAATCTGGCTAAGCATCTTTCAAAAGTGTATTAACTGCAGAAAGACAAATGAAAAGTTTTCGACTGCCTAGCTAAAGGTACATCATATCCATATCGTTATGCTACCAATCAGTCGCATAAGGTCTTTCTAAATTAGTATATTAATACTTTAATAAACACACACATTCTGTTACAATGAAAACAGTATTTTTTTCTGCAGTAACCTAAATAAATCCTTAAAAATGCTTCTACATCAGCTGTATTTACAAATATAGCCTATGAATAGCCAAATATTAAAGTATGCTTATTAAGAAATTATATATATATAAAAAATAACTGCTTATTTTTACATTGTTAACTCCCAAAACACCTGTAACACTATTTATGGGAATGTGTTAATGAAAAATCTTAAACATAATCTGATTATTTAACTGCATCTTGCTACTCAAAGAAGGTATTTTCAACTGCAGGGAGCATAATAAACCAAGAAAGATCTCGACTTCTGCCAGAAAAAGCAAACATGTTGCTTTTTCTCCAGACGAATGGCTAAAAACTGAGGGTCATTTACCTTCAAACCATTGAACATTCTTTTACAGGAAAATTTGTATATATTTGTTTTACAATTATTAGTTTTGCTTTATTTTAGATAAAAACGTAATATTAAAATAGTGTTGTTAATTCTGTTCAATTCGTTTTTTGTCTTTTTTTTTATGAAAAAAAAACTACAAAAAGTACAAACTGTTAAAGTACCAAACCGATAAGTAGTATCGATAAAAGTAATTATACCATTAAAACCTTAGCGATACCCATCCCTAAACATGACTCCTTTCTTGTAACACTCAGCAAGCTTTTCACAGTTCAAGACAACCAGATAGAACCATCATGATTAATAATTTAATTCGATGAGTTATTGTCTTAAAAACAATAGTGTTTTTTTTTTTTAAATACAGTGTAAACCTAGATGTAGCAAGCTGTTTCCATAGCAAAACCCCAACTTGATTAACTAAATTTTAAAATATGCACTACGCAGCAATTTATTTTCATAAAAAGTATAATTTGGATTTTAAAATATTGTATATTTAAATAATTGTTGACATGCAAATAAGCATCAGGCCTAAAAACTACTACAAGAAGTTCTAATTTGTGCTGCCATGGTCATTAGTCTGTTTAGTCATTTATTATTAGAGGGTCAAAGTTTAATCTATGCAAAGATAGTGACGTCAACTTACCAGTAGATGCATTTTTGTGCTGAAACTTCAAAAGGTAAGCATTCATTCCCTTTCTAAAATCCTAGAAAAAGAAAAGATTACTCAATCAGAAAAAACAATCAGAACCAAAACTCAAAAGACGACCTTAGACGTAAATTAATCTTTAAGTAGATCAGTATTAAAGGGAACCTACTGTGGAAAATTTACTTTTGGATGGTGTTCAAACACTGATGTGAGCCCACAGTGTGTGCGCAAACAACCAGCCTATAAAAAATTCAACCACTCCCTTTTTGATTAATGCCTATGAATCACAACATCTCTGGAAATATGCTGCTTCAGATTTCCTGTTACTAAGACATCACGAGCCTTGATTGACTTATTCTCTAGTTTGATTCATATTAGCATAACAGACGGCAGTAGGCAATGTATATTATGCCACTGCCAATACACAGATCTAAAATCAAAATTATGTTTTCAATTGTTTATGCTCACAAACATAACGAACAGTTATGTACAGCAGGGAAAATAAGTATTGAACATGTATGTATATTTCTCAGAAAGAGAAAATTGCTGATTGGTAGGGCTGCACGATAAATTGAAAAAAGTTCACGATCTTGATTCGACCCTACACACGATCCTAATTCAGCTTTTTTACGATTCAGCCAATAATATTTTCAAGGTCAGGTGAGAAGAAAAGGTAGCCGCACATGTCTTCACAGCAACATTGACACATTCAAATGGCATTTAAAGTGTCACATACTGTTTTTAAAAGGTATAATTCACCCTATATGTAATTTCTGTCTTCATGTAATGATGTATCCAAGGTAAAAAAATTAATAAATAAATAAATATTAATAATAAAAAATAAAAAAAAAAACGCATGTTTGTTTACTTCACGCAAATGACACTTAATTTAGTGAACAGAGCCTGCATAGGTTGAAACATATTAATTAAATTTTATAATTATGAATAGTTGTATTCTGATGTCATTATTTTACTGTGAACTAACAAACAGGACATATTGAAAGTCTGTTCAAGTCCACCATAATGACTATACGGCAACAGTAGACCTACACATAGGCCTAATATTATTATTGTTGTAGTTTTACCATATGTTTGAGAATTAAAAATTATAATAGGCTAATCATATTAACCTTTATTTTACATTTACAGAATCGTGAGAAAGATTCATGATCTTGATTTTAAAGGCCATCTAGGTTACCCCTTTTTCAGATTTAATATAAGTGTTTTGCGTCTCCAGAATGTGTCTGTAAAGTTTCAGCTCAAAACACACATCAGAATTTTCATGATACCTTTTACAAGATTCTGTTTTATACATATTTCCACCAGGGGGTGGTTTTGTCGTACTGCGCCTTTAAGGCTAGTCCTCCCCGCCTACCATTTCTACGTGCTTTAATCTCCTCCCTTGGCTGCGTCAGACAACAGACAGACTTAAAGGAAGAAGATCTCAAGTAGCGTTTGTGGGAAATTCTACAGTAAGAACTTTACGAATGAGTATTTGTTGTGCAGTTGCATCGATGAGTCACACACAATTTCGGTACAAAGATCACGCACGCACACACAGACACATGGCACAGCAGAGACACAGACACATGGCACAGCAGAGACACAGACACAGACACACACAGACACAGAGACACACAGACACAGAGACACAGAGACACACAGACACAGAGACACACAGACACACAGACACACACAGACACACAGACACACAGACAAAAACAAAGACAAAGACAGACAGACAGAGCGAACTGAACAGACCTTTTATTCCCGGTTGCTTTGCACACGTCTGGTCTTGTTGACATCATTATACACGTGACATGTTAATTCGCGCAGCTGTCAATCAATTTGGTGGGCGGGAGACCGCACTCCTACTTCAAGTTGTGGTCGGTGTGAAAACTGCTCGAATTGGTCCACCGTTTTTATGTTGTTAAATTGAAAAAAAAAAGGACTGGGTGTGTTTATATCATCCCAATATGGCGGTCTATACACTATCTACACATATGTCTGTCCAAACAGCTTGAAAGTAGATTTTTCACCATAGGTGCCCTTTAAGCAAAAAAAAAAAAAAAAAAAAAAAAAAAAACGTGCAGCCCTACTGATTGGTATGAATAAGGTCTCTCAAAAATTAATGCTGCACACTCAAATGCATCACGTTGTACTCGCCGTTACAGACAGCCAGTCTACTTGCTGAAATACACGCAAGCTGGAATACAAAGAATCTAATCGCCGTGACGCAGCTTTAAAATTTTGTTTTAAACTTAAAGAATGAATTTGTTTGAAATAACGCAAAAACAAAAAATTTTCACTGTTTTCCTGTGTGTTTTTAGAAGCGTAGGACAGCATAAGACACATATACGACTGTCAACAGCTCAAAAAAATGTGCTTTGGTGTTTCGTGACCCTTTATACAAGAGAGAAAAGAGTGAAAATGTTAATGCCTGCATGAGAAAAGTGTGTAGCGGGGGGTTTTACAGCTTTAAAACATCTATATTAATTGTACAAAATAAAGTGGACTACTTTCAAATTTACTAAAAGTAAGAATGACATAATAGGTCTGCTTTAATGAAAGCTTGAACGGTGATTGCAGCAGATAACTAAAGTCATCCTTGAGATTATAAACGCTCCAGCTAACAGACAAATGAACAACATGTCCTTCCACAGATCCGCCTGGGGGACTCAAATTGACCACCTGTCTGACAGATTTACACTGCGGGGCGGCTAAAAGTGTGACCTCTCACCTCATCGCCAATGTAGTTATGCAGCATGCGAATCACAGAGGCCCCTTTGCTGTATGATATGGCATCGAATATTTCATCCACTTCAGAAGGGTGTCCGACATCAACCTACAATTTAAAATGCCCACACAGACACACACACACACATTGAAACAGGACTCAGAGATCAATATTTCATCAGGCTAAATCTGGGTCTGGAATTTAAATGCTGTAAGTGATATGGCTAAGTGGACAAAGAGACTTAGAAACAAAGCGCAAACGAAAAAATGCCCCGCTATCCGGACAAACATTTAAAAGCAACAAACAGCAGAGACACACACTGGGGGAGATATACTCATCTCTTGCGGACCTCAATAGGGTGGCTGTTATCTAGCGCATCCAGGTCCAGAGCCCTGGTGTAATCAGCAGATACAAACTGGGTCCAGATGTCGTATTCGGGAAAACAGTGGTCCACACAGAGGTACTCGATCCAAGATGCAAAGCCTTCATTAAGCCATAAATGGGTCCACCATTCCTGCAGAGAGAGGAAAAAAAGAGATTTTCTAAGCACACAAAATATATGCAACTGTAACTAGAGCTGCATGAAGAAGAAAACAAATCAAATAAAATAAAAATCTAGGTATGCTGTGCTTGCTTACACAGCTGCCCCTACATTTGTGATCATGTATGAATGTATGCAAATATTGTGTAGACCATTGCAATGTGGCCCATGAACATTCCTGCTTGTTGTCAACGTGTTTCATAACTGTAAGAAGAGAAGATTCAATTATAAAGTGAAGTTTAACCTGGACTTTTCGGGATTCTTGGAAGCTACAAACTTCATAATTGTGAAATAGGAAAGACGTTAGGACCATTGTTATTGTTGACATCCCCAAAATGGTCTATATACAGTTGAAAGCAAAATTATATGCCCTAATTTGAATTTTTTTATACTTTTCTTTTAGCTATGTCTAATAGAGCAAGGAAAGTTTCATAGAACTTCCAATAATACTTTGTTCTTCAGGAGAAAGCCTGATTTCTTTAAGTTTGACTAGAATAAATCGTTTTTATGTCAATGCTATCAGCCCCCTTAAAGGGCCATAAAACCCCCCACTTTCGGTTCAGGTCTAATCAGAATTTAAAAAAAGCATCATTATGGGCATGGAGCTCCTCGATCAGAGGTAGGAGTGGGCATGGCCAGCAGAGCAGGGGAGATGAAGAAGGAGGGGAGTGAACAACTGTTTTCCGTTGGTTCACAAAATAAGACACAAACCGGGAGACACATGATTTTATAGTTTACAAAGTTAAAATGCAATGAAATAAACAGTAATTTAATGCCCTACTACATTTGTTTTTATTATACAACCACAATTTATATCATTATAAAGATAATCGTGTTCATATAAACACTATAAATGAGGACTTCTCACTTCTCCTTCAATCCCTGGGTCTGAATACAGACTCAGTGCAGCAGGTCTCTTGCACTGCCTATTTCAACCATTAGCCCTGCCAGTAATCTGGAGGATTTAGGCCAGGGGTCGGCAACCCAAAATGTTGAAAGAGCCATATTGGACCAAAAAAACCAAAAAACAAATATGTTTGGAGCCGCAAAAAATGTAAAGCCTTATATAAGCCTTATAATGAAGGAAACACATGCTGTATGTATCTATAGTAGCTATATTAGCCTACTATAAAAATGACTAAGTTGGCTACAAATACATAATGAGCCTTCATGATTAAATAGCCACTGAAATCAGGTGGTTGGTGTTTATTTCGTTGTCATTTAAACACTTCAGCACAGCCTCTGGTCTTTCAGTGATATTAATTTGATCATTTCTTCTTGCGGCCCATCAGAGTTCACATACCTGCATAAAAGCGCATTGAATATCGGTCACATCACAGGCAATTGAGTATGCTGGCACTGAATTAATGTCCTTGGTTTGCTGATCGGTGATGTTACCTGCCATTTTAATAGCCCTTTCCTTCACTGTCTTAGCAGAGAGGGGTATATCTTTAATTTTTTGTATTATCTTGGTTTTGTTTTTGAAGTCTGCAATTACTGTAGGTGTTCTAATATGTTGATGAATGACTCCTTCATGTAGTCACCATCTGTGAACGGTTTTCCATGCTTTATTATCTCCCGGTTTGTTTACAAAGGCCACCTGCCCGGCATCCCGCCCTGCTGTCGCAGGCTATGACGCAAATCTTCGTTGACAGAAATGTTGAAATTAAATATTAATTCTACACACTTTTACAGCATTTGAAAACGTTAAAAATGTTTGTCCTCCTATAGAAATCATATTAAAACAAAAAAATATACTAACCCTCCCCATCTTTTTGAACATTTTTGAAAAAACTTCAGGGAGCCACAAGGGCAGCGCTAAAGAGCCGCATGCGGCTCTAGAGCCGCGGGTTGCTGACCCCTGATTTAGGCGAACACAGCAGCATGTCGATGTGTCTAAATGTGAACGAACTCCGTTAATAAAGGACAAAGTCCGACATTATCTGCCATACTTGTACAGCTCTCCCAACAAAAATGCTTGCTGCAAACAAACAGTATTGCTGTGCCAGCCCTGACAGGATCGTAGGGAAAAACATGCAACAAACCCTGTGGATCATGGAAACAAACACATACGACCCTTTATGAACGACTAAATACTGTGTGCCATGGGTCCGTGGACGCGGTCTCACCCAGTCATCAACATAGGGTCTCACAGCTTGGCACTTGTATGTCTTGCCTTCGGAAAGCATGCACAGTCATGAATAATAGAGCAGCCGGCTTGTATCATAGGATAAGAAAACTCCGCTATGAATAATAATGAGAACCTGACGCGTCATACACTTGCAGTTTTGCGCTACGTCACCAATTTCCCGCCCCAAAAATCATTTTAAACCCAGAAGATGAAACTAGATGACAAAAGCTCAAAATTATCCAGTTTTCCTCACAATTAAAGCTGACAGGTGCTAACATTGTCTTAACTGATGCTCAACACACATAAATCTGTTAACATCTCAAAAAAAGTACTCGAGGGTTTCTTTAACCTTTAAGAAATTTCTTGTTTTCAATTCTGTTGTCCAATGACCTGCTTAAATAAACTAACTTGATTAATCAACCGATAAACCTTGTTAAGCCTAGTAAAAGCTCCTTAAATAGCGCTTTAAGTGGAATACTAGTATCTTTCAAAATATCTAGTACAATATTATGTACAATCATTATGGCAAAGACAAAATAAATTAGTTATTAGAAATAATTAAATAAAACTATAATTTTTAAATATGTGTTACTGTATAAAATGTGTAAAAAAAATCTCTGTTAAAAAGCACTTGGGAAATATATGAAAAATAATTTTAAAAATTCATAGAATAAGAGGGTTGCATGATATTGGAAAATTCTGACATTGCAATATTTTCTGCAATATAAATTGTGATATCAGTTTACAGATATCAATGGGGTATATGCTTAAGCATGCTAATAGGACTTTTAATTTGCTTAACCTGGGTTAAGCGCTTCCGGCGAATTGAATGCCAATGCAAAATCCGGTGCATTTAAGGTCTGTATTCTTTAAAAAACAGCGATCTCCACTAGCTGAGTGATATCCGATTTAAAGTGGATCTCAGATTGTACAAGAGGCACTGCATTAAATTACATTTCCCCCGCCATAACTTTATAATATGAGCATTTATTTTACCCCAGTATATTCAATGGAGCTTCTTAAAATGGAAAAAAGTTCACAATAACAGGTCAACGAAAGTGTATCAGCATGGGAACAGTACTAGCTCGGCATATACCCTATTTAAGATGGCTTAGATAGCTCTATTTGGTAGGAATTTATTAAAACTGAATGATTAGAATGATTCTGTAGGAGATTAAATCATACATAAAATTTAATAAACAAATTACAATTATAGATAAATACAACAGAGCAAAAAAAAAAAAAAAAAAGAAATGAAATACCCTGCAGGTTTCTGGAGAGAAATATTCAGTATTCAGGTACAGAAATTGAGCTATCAACTGGAAAATAACACTGTTTTCTTTGTATAAATCATTTAAATAACACAAATCTTTATTAAAGTTACAAATAGTCAAATTTATTCTGATCAAATGCTTTAAACCTTCCTGAAATGCGCAAACATACGCATAGAACGTTCACTCCATAGTTTTGAATATACACTCAACATTGCACATCCTGCCATGTGACTATTGCGCATATTGCGATTCGCACATTGCGGTGAGCAACTTAATTTACATGGATTTATTTATTGATCTCCCAAGTTTTGACATGCTTGCCAGATGTTTGGGTGAATAGACATGTAATGGATGAAGAAAGAACTCTAATTATGTTAAAAATACCTTAATTTGTTTCAAAAATTAATCATTTTCTAATGGCTTTAAAATGACTAATGTGGGAAAAATTATGACAATTTTTATTTTGGGGTCGACAAAAAAACTAAAGCTTATCTTTGATTGCGAATCGTTTCTCATTAGTATGAAAGTATGGATCAATGATCACTCTTTGTAATGTTCCCCAATCATGGCTTTGATGCTTTTTTTTTCAAGTTCATTACAAAAAAAGGTTTGTTTAATGAAGACCGACTTCTAGAAGCAAAGTCATATAAGTTAATAAACACACATTTCTGCTTTAAACTGTAATTTTAATTATTCATAAACTTAATATAATCTGCACTCTACATGTACTACAATTTACCCTAATTTATCAAAAGTAGTGAAAACTGTGCAATAACAAACTTGTAAATTACACAGCATTCTTTGACTGTAAAGATCTTTAATACCACACGTTATAACACATAAAAAAAAAAAATTCTTTTGAGCACCAGTGGGGTCTTTTTAAGCAGACGTTTTCACACACACACATCTATTGTTAGCTGCAAATGTGAGAGAAACACCAGCTCTGCAAGTGCAGGATGTAAGTAAATTTAGCCAAGAAAATGGACAAATAAGTTTACACAGCAGCATTTAGAGTGAACAGTGCTGACCTAAAACATTGAAACCAGCACTCTTAAAGGGACATTACACAAAAACAAATTCTCAGCATTTACTCACACTCAAGAGGATTTAAACCTTTTTGCACTTCGTTCTTCTGTTTGTTCCAAACCGATTTGAGTTTTTCTTTTTTCTGTTGAACACAAAATATGATATTTTGAAGAATGTTCAGAAAAACAGCCACTGACATCCATAGTAGAAACAAAAAATACTATGGAAGTCAGGGGCATTTTTTTCCAACACTCCTCAGTATATTGTGTTCAACAGAAAAAATGAACTGGAATCAGTTTGAAGTCCAAATAGAGCATGAGTAAATGACGGAATTTTCAATTTTGGGTGAACTACCCCTTTAAACACACAAGTCATACTTTTTAGTTATTTGCACTAAGCCATATCATGACTTTAGCATTTATTTTGATTAATCATGCAGCTACAAAACTATATATGGCACACCAACCACACTGAACATCTGAAGGCACTTACCATGGTAACTAGATTCCCGAACCACTGATGTGCCAGTTCATGACCGACTACAAGAGCGACCCATTGGCGGGACGATGCACACGAATTCTTTGGGTCAATCAGCAGCGCTGTCTCTCTATGAGAGAACAAATGCAAAATGATAAAAGCAGCGAATAAAAAATGCATGACTACAGAACAGGGAGCATAATGTGGCTCATACTGTTAAGGTATGCTGGGGATTAACATGCTACCAAGAAGGATGAAAAATTAATGAAGCTCTCCTGAACAGCATGCTTGCAAAAATAAAAAAACACAACCCAGCAAGCATATGTTGTGTTTAAAATAAGTCTAATAGACATCTAATAGACATCTAAACACAAATGGCTTGGGTTAAACAAGGCTAAATCAGTGAAAATCTAAAAGATGTCTAAAAACTACACCATTAATCAGGAATGAATGACTACAGGTTAAGTCTGTCTACACTGCTTATGTGGTTACTAGTCTAGTTTTGGACAATTCTTAGATGTCTTTTGGGTGTTTTTCGGACAGCCCAAATTTAGCCTTGTTTTCAGATTGCTTGGTGAGAAGGTTCTGTATTTCCATGATTACTAATAAAGTCACGGGTTTGCCATTTAATTGTTTCGTTTAAAACTTACCTGTAAGTAACAAGGCCCCAGTTTTCCATGGCACCTACAGGACACAAGAGCAGCAAAAGTTAAAGCAGCCAAGCATAATAGACAATGTTTTAAATTCTGAGAGATGTTTAAAAAAAATGACACCAACCAGCAGCAAAATCAGCAATAGCAATTAGATCAATTTTAGGCAACGGATAAGGAACACTGAAATAATCTTTGTAGAACGGAAGGGTCTTTGTGGCAACCTGAAAGAAAATAAAAGTTGTTTTAAAGGTTAATGAATGTCAAAACCAAGGTGTTATTGTATCATTATTATCTACTCCTTGCTGTATTTATTATAATGATGTGACCAACCATTTAAAACTATTTCATATAAAGGGCTTTAAATTGCATTTATTTAGACCAAGTAAAGAAGCACCAACTACATGTTTTCAATATTAGACAACAGGGCTGGGCGATTTGGCCTAAAACCTAAATCTTGATTAATTAAACAGTTTAACTCGATTACAATTTAGAAAATAATTGTTTTCTTTTTTTTGCCCTCATAGTTCACTGACAGGTTTTGTACAGTACATATGCTTCCATATTATAAGTGAGAGATTTTTGAATGAACTGTAGGATGCATTACTTGATTTTAAAATAATTGAAGGAAACACACACCATCTACTATCTACGATTATTCAATAAACATCAACGTTGAACAACTGAGATTAAAACACACATTGCCTAAAACAAACTTTTCTTTAAAAAAAAAATAACAAAAACTTTCAGAAACAAAATCCATTATATTCAATGTTTTTTATGATAAAAGCAGAAAACAAGCAGAATCTCCTCTAAATAAAATAACTATAGTATATGTTGTAAATAATACTTTAAACAGTGCATTTCTAGCACCTTCTGTAAACAAATATTTTAAATGTAAATAATAATTTTAATGTAATGGAAAATATGGTGTCTCATGCCTCATTCACACTAGCAGTGACTATGTAGCTGCCTGTCGCTCTGGGTGGCAATCTGCTGCAAATGCAGGTCTGTGTAGGTCTAGAGCATGGGGAATACAACCAGCACAGATCACAGAGCTTGCATTATGCGTTGTCGTGATGTGTACTTGAGCAGGTATGTGCCTATGTGAAGCCTGCACTAGACTACACGCGTGCGCTTAACACAGAAGTGTAAAATAAATCAGAGCGGGGTCACATGACTCCACACATGGTAGGAAAAGTACGAGAAAAAAAGTTGACCTGAAAAAATTTGATCGATTATAGGTACTGAATGTTGATTTTGATTACTTTTCGATTAATCGCCCAGCCCTATTAGAAATAATCAATTATGGATCAAATCCAGAATGGTCAGTTAATTAATAATTAATATATTTATAAAATCATTTTCTTACTATTAAAAAGTTTGTAACAGGTTTCCCAAAACTGCATTTATTTATTCAAAATGTCAAAACAGTAACACGTTGAAATATTACAATCATTTAAATTAATTTGATGAATTTAAAACTACTAATTCCTGCTAAGGAAATGATAAATTTTTAGTACTAATTTTCAGAAATCACTAATTTAATCCTCAATAAACTTTTTTTCTGACGTGAGAGATGAACAATTCCTTCATGGTCACATGGGTGAGTGGGTGAAGGACTGCTATAAAAAGAGTATAGTCATGGAGAATCAATGACTATTGTTAGCTTTGGTGGTTTGCTAGCTAAAACATTTGCTGTCCAGTTCTGAAAACGCAATTATTAAAACACAATTTAAATAGACATTTGAATTATGAAATAAAGCCAGTACATTTTCTAATTTATCTCGATATTTATCAACGAACCATAACTTTAGTTTGACACCACATTTATATTTTGAGTGGTGAAGATGGCCTCCTACAAAAATGAGACATTATATTGACCTTATTCTAAAATGCGGAAGTGCGCCTGTTTTCGTGATTGTCTTAGAACTTCCGATTCAGTCGCCTATGGGAGAAATGACTAGGAATAATAAACGGCAGAAAACGGTCAAACTACTTGCTCTACAAACAAATGTTTGCATGACTACACAGACCAAGTAGAATAATATAATAAGAAAATATCAAATTGCAACATCAAGCAGCGTAATGAGCAGTTTTTAACGTCAAAAAATTAATGGAAGTGAATGAGACCGGAAGTCTCAAGCCAAAAAGATTGAAATGGCAGCGCCCACTCGTCGGCGGAGAATAAGGTGAATTAAAAGTGTGGTAATTGTTTTTGTTTATCCTATTAAACACAGTAAAAAAACTAGGTATTGTCTTTGAGTATGCCCTCCTATTTGATAAGCAGGTTAATGCAGGGGTCAAATTATGCTTTTTGTAAGCTGAGATTACTGGCCAAAGTCAAAACCTTTTAAACCCCTGCTGAATTGGAGAGAGTAATACATAAATGTTTTATCTTCACGTCTGGACTACTGCAACTCAATATATATAGGTATTGGTCAATCCTATATAAATCGCTTACAAGTGGTCCAAAACGCAGCTGCTAGACATCTTACTGGCACTCAGAAATTTGAGTATATTACCACCCTCTTACTCTCTCCACTGGTTGCTGGTATGTTTTAAAAAACTTTTTGTATTTAAGGTTTTAAATGGTCTGGCACCTTTTTATTTATCTGAACATGAGATTGCTAACATATCTGCTAGACGTTTAAGGTCTACAGGCCAAAAATTGTTAACAGTTCCCAGATCAAAGAGACCGGGCTTTTTCCATTGTGGGACCCAAATTGTGGAACAATCTACCTCTGTCAATTAGAATAATCTCTAAAGAGTCTGTGTTTAAGAGGAAACTGCAACTTCACCTTTTAGAAAAGGCTTTTAATAGCGGAGTTATTTGAGTTGGCTGTTTTCTTTTATACGTTTAATGTATTGTATGTTACTGTATGTCAACAACTGCTTTATAAATAAATCAAGTATTGATTACCATTTGCATAATCACAGTATTCTTTCAAATTCAATGGTTAAACCATGGTTAGTGTAGCAATGTTTTTAGGATTTATCTCTAGTAAAGCCACTGTTAAAGTTGGACTGAGTGATTAATTCAATGTCATTTACTACAGATTTACTACTGATCACAGAACCATGTTTGCCTGACAAGATGTGCATGAGAACCGTAGCTTTTGCTGAATCATCATCATCTTAATTTTATTTAATTTATCATGCAGCTCTAGGCTCAGATGTTTGTAAATATAAACAGATTTTAAAATATCCTGGGTCTCACAGACTGTAGTTGTCATACCTCTAGTGCAAATTTCCCTTGCTCTGCCTTTCCAACAGGAGTATACACACGGACTGTCACACCATCTGACGACTGGCTCTCCACAAAGTCATACTCGCCAATGACAAATGCCACTAGATAGGTGGACATGATGGGTGTTGTGGCAAACTTCACCTCCACCAGACTCTGATCCTCTGCATATGGCTTTCGGTCAACAACATTCTTCAAAGAAAAGGAAACAATAACACATATTAGGATTCAAATTTACTTCTTAGATAGTTCACCCAAAAATGAAAATTGTATCATCGTTTACTCACCCGCAAACTTTTCTAAAACAGTTTGAGTTTCTTTCCTCTGTTGAACAGAAAAGCAGACATTTTGAAGAATGTTGTATAATGGTTGCCATTGTTTTCCATAACATTCATAGTCATATTTAAAAATGCTAATGGCTACCAGTTTCAACACTCTTCAAAACACCTTCTTTTGAGTTTGACAGAACAGAGAATCTCCTAAAGGTTTGGAACCACTTGAAGGTGAGGAAATGATGAGAAAATTCACATTTTTTAGTGAACTATGCCTTTTATGTCAAACTAAAAACAGTGGTTAGTTCAAATTAAATGTTATTCTGGCCACACTGTGGAAAGAACATTTTTTGACTGACATGCAAAATGACCAAACAACCACTTTATAATTAGATTTGATCTCTTAACTTATAAATTAACAGGCCAGTGCTAGAGCACATTAGATAAATAGAACAAATTCAGAGCAGACAGATGCAACTGGCACACATCACAGGGTGAAAAAGTGTCATGATTCAGAGAATGGACATCAGCTAGAGGCGATACAGCACCTCTGGGTCTTTGTTAGATAATGCACACATCTGACAGTAATGCGAATCAAGCCATTTTGGGACATTTGCTTCCTGAGGGAAGGACTGTTAAAAATAAATAAATAAAAACTGACACATACCATATTCGACAAGGCTACTCTGTCCTTTGGGACGATGAGGGTGATGTCAAAAGTGGCTTTGATAGCTGGTTCATCCCAGCAAGGGAAAGCTCGACGTGCATCGGTGGCCTGGAGCAGGTGTGAGACAATGAGAGAGAGAGAGAGAGAGAGAGAGAGAGAGAGAGAGAGAGAGAGAGAGAGAGAGAGAGAGAGAGAGAGAGAGAGAGAGAGAGAGAGAGAGAGAGAGAGAGAGAGAGAGAGAGAGAGAGAGAGAGAGAGAGAGAGAGAGAGGGAAGAGGAAGAGGAGACTCAGGGTAAGTGTGGCTGCAATGATTCAGACACATGCAGACATGCATCAAATTCTGATTATTTTTATTTTTCCCCCCAAAAAAGACAAACTGTCAAGAAGACAGCTGTTATCTATCTATCTATCTATCTATCTATCTATCTATCTATCTATCTATCTATCTATCTGTCTGTCTGTCTGTCTGTCTGTCTGTCTGTCTGTCTGTCTGTCTGTCTGTCTGTCTGTCTATCTATCCATCTAATTAAATACAATTTGTAGCATACTAGATTTCATTCATTCATTTTCTTTTCAGCTTAGTCCCTTTGATAATCTGGAGTCTCCACAGCAGAATGGACGGCCAACTTATCCAGCATATGTTTTGCGCAGTGGACGCCCTTCCAGCTGCAACCCATCACTGAGAAACATCCATACACACACATACACTACGGATGATTTAGCTTACCCAATTCACCTATTCCACGTTTTTGGACTTGTGGGGGAAATCGGAACACCCGTAGGAATCCCACGCAAACGGGGAGAAGAACATGGAAACTCCACACAGAAATACCAACTGACCCAGCAGGGGCTCGAACCAGCGACAGTCTTGCTGTGAGGCGATTGTGCTACCCACTACATCACCGTGCTGCCCATACTAGATATTATTTAGACATAATATAAATTCATAAATAGCACAAGTTTGTTTGAAAAATGATAGCATGCAGTGCAAAACAATACTGATAACTTGTCCTGTAAAAATAGTCAAGTAACAGAAATTTTATTTGTATTATTTAAGAATTTAAAGAAATTAAAGAGTCGTATAATTAAAAAAATCCAAATAAGCTTAATGAAAATTGCTGCAAAATATAAAATTATAAAACAATTAAAAACATAAGTGCTCACTTGCAAAACCAGAAACTTTAATTCATTACTTCAGGCAAAATAATGTTTAATTTAATTTATTTTTAGCTAATTAATTTTAGGAAAAAAATAACTTTTTAAATAAAAATTAACGTAATTTGCTAAACATTTTTGCTACATTTTGTTCTGTATTTCAAACAAACCGTCATTCATTCGTTCATTTTCCTTCTGCTTCGTGCCTTATTTATCAGGGGTCGCCACAAGGGAATGAACCGGCAACTGTTCCAGCATATTTTTTTCACACAGCAGATGCGCTTACAGCTATAACCCAGTATTAGGAAACAACTATACATACTCATTCACACACACCCTTACATTACGGCTAATTTATTTAATCCAATTCAACTAAAAGCGCGTGTCTTTACACTGTGGAGGTAACCAGAACACCCGTATGAAACCCATGTGAACATGCGAAGAACATGCACACTCCACACAGAAATGCCTACTGGCCCAGTTGGGACTCGAACCAGTGACCTTCTTGCCGTGAGGTGACAGTGCTAACTACTGAGCCAACATGGCACCCAATTATTAGCAGTTAAATCCAAAACCATGGCATAGAATTAGGACTGTATGATTAATCGAAATCGAATTGCAATCGCGATTTGAAACGTTGCGATTAGCTAAATTGCAAGAGGCTACGATATTAAATATATATGTATTATATAATTATAGAGCAAATGCAAGACAACTGTCTTTACTAGGCAGTCTTATTAGCGAATTAAGTGAGCACACTTTCGTTCTGCCCAATCAGAATTTCACAAACGAACTGTGCGGAAAGCCCACAATAAAAAAAATTAAAAATAAATAAATAAATAAAAAACAGGAAAGTGCAGACAAGTGGGATTTCCGCATCTGCCGCTTCAGAAGCATTCATAGATGAATTTTTATCAAAGAAAAACAGCATGTCGGTAATATGCGAATATTTTGGTTTCAAGGTCACAGACACCGAACAAAAAAGGTAAGAGCTAAGGTAAAGGTAAGAGGTAATGTGTAAGAGCTGTCACATAATCGTTGCCACAGCATGAGGAAATACAACAACCAGCACCAATCCTAAAAATCCTTATATTTTTAGTATTATGTCTATTGTTGGTTTTATGTGACATTACATTTAGTATATTTTATCTTGCATCTTATAATTTAGTATTATGTCTATTGTTTGTTTTCTCTCTTTTTATATTGCTGCTGGTCTCTGTGAGTTACCAAACAAATTTCGTTGTACAACTACAATGACAATAAAAAGTTCTTTACTTAATTTACAAAAAAAGCACCACAGGCAGCTTTATGAGGAGTGTCTTGCTAAAAAGTCTAATAAATTAATTATATATATATATATATATATATATATATATATATATATATATATATATATATATATATATATATATATACATATATATATATATATAAATAATATATATATTTATAATAAATTGCTAGTGACACTCAATCTAGTAGCTAGCAACAGCAAAGTTCAATTTCAGAGTTGTTTGTGCCTGTTTGCACCATAACTCACTACTGTTTGCTCTAGAGAAAATTGTTTAATTTCTGAATGTTTACAGTATAAAAAATTTTGAATAAAAGTTGGAGTTAGTTATCTTTTCAGTTCTTTTGTAATTAATACTCACTGCATTTTAGCAGTAAGAAGGTATGATACAGAATATTTAGCTGAAGCTTGACTACAACATTAAAATCGCAAATCAAATCGAAATATCTGTCCGGAAAAAAAAAAAAAAAAAAAAAGGAATCGCTATTAGATATTTTCCCCAGGAAAACATTTTTATTTAAATAGTGACAAAAAAGTGCTACAACTTTACTACACAAATTTTTCTAAATATTAGTTATCTATTTGTAGTTTAACACACTTGCAGAGCAAGACTATAACACTAGTTATTTACTTGAACTTTTGAAAATCCCTCATCTATGTTGGTCAACTAAGATTATCAGCTAAATGCACAACAGCATGTCGATTACATCAGCGAAAACCAAACATTTAAGCTTGGCAAGGCATAAAAATGGATGTGCGAGATCAATGCATTTAAATTTTTTAGTGGCAATGCAGCACTTAACCGAAAGGGCAAATTACATTTTCAATCAACTCCCTCATTCTGGCTCTGGGCCAGGAGCGCTTCCTTATCATTAAGCCCTGATTAACTTAACTTCAACCTAAAGCTCAAGTTAAGAGGCTAAACTTTCAGTTAAATGTCCCTTTCTTCATTCCAATCTATGTAATAAGCATAAATACCTAAATAATGACCTTTTTAGTGGATTTATATTATAGCACATACATTATTATAGTCATGATAGCACTTTATTAGACACGGTCTTAAAAAGGTTCTCTCTCTTTTTTATTAACGAATGTACTTCTGCTTGACTCCAATATAAGTTCCGTTTAATAAATGACCTGTTTTTCGTTATATGTAAATAGGTATTAATAACTTGTATAGGTCAGCAAAGCTTTTTTTTTTTTTTTAAATCAATACTTTTTTTCAGTAAAGACACATTAAATTGATTAAAATCTTTTGTAAAAAACTTATTACTGTTCCCCTTGATTGCAAACAGAGCCATAATTTAAATAGACAGTTCACCCAAAAAATGAATATTTCCTCACCATTTACTCACACTCATGTGGTTCTAGACTTGTATGAATTTCTTTCTTCTTTTGAAGTTAGAAAAAATAAATAATATTCGGAAGAATGTTGGAAAAAAGCAGCCACTGATTTCCACAGTAAAGACAGTGTTGGATAAAGTTACTTTTGAAAGTAGTGCATTACAATACTGGGTTACTCTCCCAAAAAGTAACTAGTTGCGCTACTTAGTTACTTTTTATTGAAAGAAAAAGAGTTACGTTACTTAATTGAGTTATCTAATTCAGAACTTGCAGGTATTTTTTTTAAACAGAGAAGCTCTGCATTTAACGACACACAATATATCCTACACCTACATTTACCTTTAAAAAATTTTTTAAACAACTTTACCTTCTGAGAACTTCCTACATACCCTATATACAGATTAATGAAAGTTTAAAGCGATGGGTTGGCTACTTTTGTCTTTTTGTGTTTTAAGTTCAGTAAAATCACTGTCCATTGAGACTATTTACTTGTTTATCATGTGCTCAAAATAACGAGAATACTTCCATCACAGAAATGTAAGACTCTGCCATCTAAGTTTATGTCTGTTCCCGAGGAGAGCTTGATTTCTCATTCAGTGCGTTTCAACGCTATAACACAAATTTTTAATTCAGCAAACAAATTTTTAATAGTAGCTCAAGTTACATTTTTTTTAAAGTAATGCGTTACTTTACTCGCTAATTAAAAAAGTAATATTATTACATAAATTTTGTTACGTGTAATGCATTACCCACAACACTGGTAGGGACGAAAAATATTATTGATGTCAATGGCTGTTTTTTTCAACATCCTTCTGTGTATTTTCCTTTGTATTCAACAGAAGAAAGAAACTTAAACTAGTTTGAAACAAGAGGATGAGTAAATGATTCATTGTCGGGTGAACTGTCTCTTTAATACCACACTAAATGCTGAAATAATGGCTGTAAAAAAAAATCAATGACTAAAAAAAAAAAAATTCACAGAATTACACCATTTTTAAATGGTCTTAAACCAACAACAAACCAACCTATATTGTAATATTTTCAATTATATTTTTTCTAAAAGCTAAATGCAGTCTTGATAAAGTAACTTTAACCAAAGATCAAGTTAAAAGTCGAAATGTCCCTTCTAGGCTAAGGCCGGTAAAAGATTCTGACGGTATGATAACCTTCGATAAAAATATCATGGTTTCAAGGTATTGTGATTACTGCTCTACAATATATTCTATCTAAAAGTCTGGGTAGAACAATAAAACTTTTTTCCCTCTGAACAGAATATATTTTATTTTGAGAAACATTTAAAATATTTCGAAACAGTAAACATTGTCAGGTTAAACAATTAAAATTATTCATTGACTTCTGCTGTCTTCATCTTCATCACAACAGCTTTACACACTGTTGTCCTAATTTTTTTTAAATATAAAAAAAACAGAAATCAAAAATCTTACATATACCATAGGAATGGTATAGCAGAAAATGTAGGCTGTTTAAAACCTTGACTTTTCCAAAAGCGTGGTATACCTTGAACACAGTTATCCTCCCATGCCTTGTCCCTTCCATATTCACATCTATCATCCAAGCATTCATACTTAAATAAGGCATTTTTAGTAGGATCTATTATATCATACACAAATTATTATATTCCAGATAGCACATTATGTAACAGGGTCAAAAAATAAGGTTTTCTCTACTATTCACAAATTCACTTCCACATGTCTCCATTATCAGCTCCAGTGTAATAAATTGCTTGTTTTCCCTCATCTGTAAGTTGCTTTAGATAAAAGCATATGTTTAATGACTTTGTAAACTCCTTTTTTTAATCAAGATCTCAGAGGAGAGTAAGTGACTGAGTACAAAAAGCGAGACTAATGACAGAGCTAAAATAAACAGTGGCAGGGAAAGTGAGCGAGCAAACATGAAAAAAAAAAAACGCGTTCACTGATATGAGTTTACCTCAAACTGTGTGACGGCAGCATAGCGGACTTCACCCGAAGAAGAGTATTTACTCCTATAGAAGCCTTTCATTTTGTCATTCAGCTCTCCAACAAAGTCTATTTTCAATGATCCCGAACCTGAAAAACAAGAAGTTCTTTTTTTAAAAGGCACATAACATAGAATGCCATTCATCTATCGTCAGGAAGCTGTTGAAGCCAAGTTCATGCGACAATAAACTGACTATAGCAACTAATTACACTGAGATTGTTGACATGAGTCTCGCAGGTTACACTTAAGTACCTTTTTGCAGAGTGCTGGGAAAACATAGGGTCACCTTCTCATCCTCGTTCTGATAGTTAAATCCCGTAGCGTTAATTTCTAAATGGACGGAGAGAAAATGAGCACAGTTAATCCTAAAAATAAAACAGACTATAAAGCATTTAATGCAGGTCGAACCTGCAATCAGGCAAAAGTCGAGCAAATACATTACTAATGTGGATTACAGTTGGTTTTTCAGAGTTTGGCACTCACCTTCCCCCCCGTCAGGCACAAAAGATGCAGTAATTATGTCTATATCAGCACAGTTCATCACAATCTGGTTTGTCCCTTGTGTAACCTGTCAAAAACAATGACAGAGAGTTCAGATTTAATGTTTATATGATCCCATTTGTTTCACGATCATGATTTCATGACTTTTGGTGTGCGATTTCCTTTCTAGTAACACTTCACTGGCTTTTGCAAGCTTGGTAAACCTTCCTTTGTTTCACACTGTATCAGATAACGGCCATAAAAATGGAACAATCTCACATCACCTACATACAATAGAGCTGCAGGAAAAAAGTTTACAATCAGTGCAGAAATATTTTTTTTCCTGGTTCAGTTAAAGCTTTTTCTCTGAAGTAGAAAAGAAAGATGGTATGCATTGCTTTTTTATGTTTAGGGTCAGTGAGTTTTTTGTTGTTAAATAAATGAATATTTTCATTCAGTAAAAACACATTTCAATTGATCAAGAGTGACAATAAAACTTCTAAATCATACATAATTTTCCATTTCAAACAAATGATGTTAGGCAGTTATTAAAGAGAATGTTCACCCAAAAATTAACTTTAATTCTCCCTCAAGTTCTTCTGTTGAACACAAAAGAAGATATTTGGAAAAATGCTGGTTCACCAACTTCCACAGTAGAAAAAAAAAGTCTGTGGGTGCCAGCTACATTCATTTTTTAAAATATATATTTTAAAAAAAGCTCTGAACACAATGTAGCTGTTTTTATGCCTGTGCCTTTTATGCTAGTTCTCCCCACCCAGCATGCCCACATGTCTTAAGAGTTTGCCTCAATATGCCTCCATCATATAAATAGCACAGTGACAGACATGAAGGAAGCAGATCTCATGTTACATTTGTGAGAAATACTATAGTAGGAACGTTCCCAATGATTATTTGATGTATTTGTTGTGAAGTTAAATCAAGCCTTTCTGCAGTGATGAGTCACACACAATGTTGTTACAAAGTTCATGCACACACACACACAAATACACACACAGTGCATGTGTTTAACATTGAACTGTTTTTGCATGGCAAATGTGACAGGCTACACGTTAATGTTCAAAGCTGTAAGGATATTTATTATGCTAGGGTGCTAAATAAACCTGATGTAACTTCCACAAACTGGGATTGAAGTGTCTTCTTTTTTAATTGTACTGACAGCTGACTGTGGTGATAAAGACAGTAAAATCGCTGTAATTCAATACAAACATGCACTGTTTTAAACTTGTAAAACTCATTCTTGATGACATTTGATGATGATTGATGATCACAGAAAGCTGAACAGATCTTTTTATCCCATTTGCTTTGTGCACGACCCTTCTTGTTGATATGATTATACGTTTTACTGCGGAAACATGTTAATATGTGCCTGTCAATCAATTCGGTGGGCAGGGAAACCACACTCCTACACCACATTACGGTGGGCCTCAGAATTGGATTTAAGATTTGGATCCTTTTTTAAGGTCAGAAATTTTTTTAAAAAAGAGACACTGTTTTTATATCGCTCCAAATATATCTATGGACACACTATACCTACACACGGTTCTGTGCAAACAGCTTCCAAAAGTCATCATAAGTGCCCTTTAAGCAGAACAGTCAAATTAATATTACTCTGAAGGCTGAAATAATAGCTGCTGAAAATACAGGACTAAATAAATAACATTAGCTTAACACATCATATTTCTTATAATAATATTTCTAAGATCGTAACAATGTAACAACCACAAATTTTTAAGTCAAACCCTGTGTGACTCAAGTGACCTTGTGTTGGGATCATCCACTTCAGTGGTTTCATCTTTGCTAATATCGCAGTGCATAAAATTTCCCTCTTCCTGTTTTGTTGTATGAAATCTCCACAAGTACGAGCAAATACTACATGCACGGAAAAAAGCACCGCCTGAATATCCTTACGGCTTTGCTAAGGCTCAAGAGCCATCTCCTGCTGCTATGAAATTCTGACGTATGCAGATGTAATCAGATTATAAATAAAAAGAACAACAGTTTGCATGGCCTCTTATGGGGCAATAGGCTGTTTAAGACTGCATATGTTGCATAATGCTGAAGTGAAACTTTCCCGGGACGATCAATAGCTTTCAGGATCTCACCTCCCCTCATAAGGCTGGTTTTCACAGGCGAAAAGAAACAATACAACCCAGAGTCAGTAAACATAGCATTTTAATTATTCCTCAAGCAGACTATCAGCACACTTCATTTACGGTGAGCTGGATCCTACATAATGAACCCATTGTGTTTAGAGGCTTGAATCTGCCAAGGTGAAGATTTAGAGAGCACATGTGGCTTGTTGAAGCTGGATGTGACTTGGATGCGATTAACACACTGGGTAAGAGCAGTACACTATTTTAAAGCCATCTTTCCAGGAACGATGGTCATAATGGGCATGGCATTGTGGGAAATGTAGTTTATCTCTAATAAGTCTTGGCATCTAGACAACATCAACTGCAAGGCGACTTTCACAACAGTGCTGCATTACAGAATGGTACAACAAGACCAAACGTGTGAAGCCGCTGGTCTATAAAAAGGCACTGCAAAATATCTTGCGCAAAGGGCAACGCTAGGGGCCGGACCACAATTTCATCACATCTGGCCCATATTTACTTCGACCATCTTTTATTTCTGTTTACAGGATCAACCACAGCAATTCACCCAGTAGTAACTGCTGTGATTGTGCTGATAAGATGCACTCATAAAGATGTGTAAAACAAAATACATATATGTGGGTGTGTGTGTGTGAGAAAGATAAGAGAAAGCGAGAAATATATAAGAGAGAATATAGAGAAATAGCATTTTTAGAAATATCTTTTTGCATTTGTCAAAAGAAAGAAACTCAAACAGGTTTGGAACAAGTGAAGAGCACATAAATTATTTTTTATTTTTTGGGTGAACTAACCCTTTAAGCATAACCATAAGCCATAAATTAATAAGACACTGAAGGCTGAAATTTTGAGAGAAATACATTTATTTCTCTCTCGAGACAAACAAACAAACAAACAAACAAACACAAAGGAAAATTAAGAGACATTTTCAGTTTCTCTGGACTTAATAGGCAGGGTTTGAGTAAAATGTTAGTACTTGTTTGATTCTAAAACATCTAATAACATTTCTTCCAAATTCCAAATAAAAGCTTTGCTATTTGGAGGATTTTTTTTACATCAGAAAACCACTGAAATTGTCAGTTGAATGTTATATGTTATATTTATATTAAATATTTTCATTTGTTGAGATTGTGTTAAAAATCTGGGTTTTTCCAACTTCTGTAGTTTGATTTTAAGTTGCCTTAAAATGAAAAGAAAAGTGTGAAAATATGACAATTTTTTGGCATTTTATGCATAAAAAGTTCTAAATAAGAATTTTTTTAATAAATTTCATCAGTATCCTTAAAATTTTTTTTTTTTAATGTTTTATATATATGAGCAATTCCAAGCAAATGTCAACCTTACCTTTAAGTTTTCACCAAAATAGCGAAACCCTTTTTAGTTTTTTTGTGTATAGGCTTTTATTTTGCAGCACTGCAAAAATACTCAAAAATGTCTCTGTAAACAATTTCAAACAATTATAATTGATTTACCAAAGTTACACAAGTGCCAATAACACATCAATAAATGGAAAAATGTGAAATAAAATGAAATAAATCCCTTATGTTGTTCATGGAGCCAACTCTTATTTGTTTGATTATCTTTGTGTCTTTTGGGCAGTGCAGTTTAATTCACAGAATTTCTACAAAGTATGATGTATCCTATAAACTCGCACACTTTTTTAGTCACATCAATAACACATATTTATTTTCCTTATCTAAAACATAAAATATGTTTATAAACTGATATTTTTCTGATCCCATAACTCTGTGGTTAGTGGTTTTAGGCAATATAAACATGTTCTAATATAATGTTTACATATACTTTTTCTGTGACTACTGCAAATGTCACATCCATAATGCTGGAATTGCTCATACATACTGTAGATACATACAAACATATTATATATATATATATATATATATATATATATATATATATATATATATATATATATATATATATATATATATATATAAGCAATTCCATTCAAATGTCAACCTTGCCATAAAAAAATAATAAAAAAATAATATCTTAAATAATAATATATTAAAAATAATATAATCACCAAAATAATAAAACAGTTTCTTGGTTTTTTGTGTGAGCACTGAGCAAGTATTTTACAGTACTTTGAAAATTCTTAAAAATGCATCTGTCAATGTATTCAAACTACTACTCTATTTGATTTACCAAAGTCAAACAATTGGCAATTTCACATCTGTAACATCCATAACGGAGAGATGTCACATCCATAAAAACACTTTTTCACCATAAATGTGAAAATATTAAACTAAATAAAACCAATAATTTTTGTTTTATAGAGAGCCAACTTATATCTTATTGATTATCATTGATTATCATATTAATTTTTTTTGGGTTGTGCAGTGTAATTCACAGAATTTCTACAAAGTATGTTGTATACTGTAAACCCGCAGACTTTTTTGTCACATCCATAACGCATGTGTATTTACCACATTTAAAGTACAAAACATGTGTACAGATTAATACTTTGCTGCTCTCATAACTCTGTGGTCAATTGTTCCAGAAAAAAATATAATCAAATTTCAATATAATGTTAACATATACTTTCTATGTGAATTTATGTTTTGAGTTTTTACTGCAAATGTTACATCCATAACGCTGGAATTGCTCATATATATATATATATATATATATATATATATATATACATATATCTCATCTGTAGCAAAGTATTAAAGACGAGTGTCTACTAACTATGTTTCCAATTAAATTGCATTTTAGGTGGATGAAATGTATATAAATTAGACTTATGCATGCAAGACACAGGAACAAAATTAAAGTTTTAATAAACCTCGTATTCAGACGCGTGGTAACGTGGAAGTGTTTTAATTTAGCCCCAAATTAGTGTTTCCTCAGGCAATACACTGTGATTATAGTAAGCTACAAAGTATCATGCAAACTGTCAAGACAGGCTGAGAGTGACTCAGGAGCTCGTAGACACAGCTGATTCACTGTCTCGGCCAGAGTACGTGAAAACTATCACCTGGAAGGAGGATAAATTACGAAATTTGTATGTGTATTTACGTGCTTTATGACAGCAGCTCTGCAAGCTAACGTGGTTAGCAGTGTGGCGCCAGTTAGCGCTTTAGCTTGCGGGGCAACAACAAACTAACTGCTTAATTCCCTTTATAGTGAGAGTCAGACTTTCGAGAACAGCAGGTTGAAGTATTTAACCCTAAATAAGCATTTTGAACATGCCGGAGGAGGGAAATGCGAGAGGCGTAGAGTGTAAAGTCGCTCTCTGGGTAACTAGCAGGTAGCTCGTTAGATTAGCAGCACAACACAGTATCAGCAGTTATAAAAACGCAAAGTGCAGAAAAACAGGCTTAACATGAGCATGGCATGACATCGGGGCCCAGAGCAAAGAGGGCAGATGGGCTGCAGGGCATCGGGTTCAACATTACCTCCACGGCTGCCTCCAGTTTGCCCTCGAAGGTGAAGTCGACGAGGTCGGGCTTGAGGCGCAGCCCGTAGTTGACGGGGTAAACGTCAGTGGGCAACCGCACGAAGGGCCTCCGCTCGGGCATGCTGAATAATGTCGATACGCTGGAGACCGAATTAAAACGGACTAGGAGTCTGCTCGCTCGGAGAGTCAGAGACACGGGCTTCGCTATTGGAGTCGGATTGCGGGGTAGGGCTAGCCGTATGACTGACAGAGACACCCGACAACTCATGAAAAACAACATACAAAACGCTGGAGATGGTCCTCGTTGTGCCCCGCCCCCTCTTCGGTTAACCGCGTCCGAATCGTTATTTGGGTTCGGAGCTTTTTAGTGAATCGGTTCAAGTGGCTCGCAAAACCGGTCTAAATGATTCGTAGACCAATCCGGATCGAATGAGTCGTTTAGTAATCGGACTGATTTATTTAGTTTTCCGACAAAAATGTACTTTTAGTCATCTATATTATTAAAGTTTTAGTTGACTAAGTATAAGATTTTAGTCGACTAAATCTACTAAATTCCAACAGTTTTGTATACATTAATTAAATATGTCTCTTAATTGTCCAATTACTCCTGAAAAAATCAGTAAAGCTCTTAATATCAATCAAATTAGGTTTGAACATGCATTACAGACATTTTCTTTTTTTCCTTTGTCTTAACAACTAACCACACAAAAAGCTGCAGGTCAACATGCTCACTGTAAACAGCTGACACACATCCCCCTTATTCTGTTCTTGTTTATGTTGAAGACATAACCAACTGTTGACATAAATACTGTCCAATACAGAATTTTTAAAGGGACCGTTCTCCACAAAATTAAAATGTAGGCTACTGTTACTCACTCTTGGGTAACAAAACAATAAAAGTCTACATAACCCCAGTGTCCAGGCCAAATACCCCACATCACTCCTTAACCATCATGGCCCCCCAATCATCCCCATCCACTGAATTGGCTGTATCACTGTCTCTCCACTCCACCTATAGATGTTGTGTGTCCTGTGGCTGCCCATCGCATCATCCAAGTGGATGCCACACACTGTTGTGTGGAGAGACCCTCCTCTCAGGATTGTGAAGCGCTTCGGGTGTGTGGCCATGCACAATAAATGCTATGAATACATATCACATTACATAAAAAATATTTTAAAGAATGTTAATAAAACAGTAGATGGCACGCACTCAGTTACATTAAAAGCAATACTTTTCTGGTAACACAATTTGTGTATTTATTTGTAGATTCAAGTGTAATAAACCATGAATGAGAAACATTGCCCCTGCTTTTTCGTGTAGTTTTTATTTATTTAATATAAAATTTTGCTATTGCTCTGTAAAAATAAACCATAAAAACTATGACAAATATATTCTTCAATAAAATGAACACTGATTTATAATACTGAAGATTCCCGATCTGCCAAGAACCCATAAGTAAGTGAGCTAAAATGTTTTGGAGTAAAGGTATTGGTCAAATCTGTGAATTTTTCCAAATCCCGTGTCCGCCAGTTTTTTTCACAACTTGAAGTCACATTTCTGCTGATCAGTGTGGCACGAAATGCAAAATAATTTGTTTTCTATCAATAAAATATTAAATAGGTGTTTTGATAAATACATCGTTTTTTTACACTTTTAAAAACATTTTCAGCGACAGGATTTTAATATTCTATATTTTTTAATATTCTATAATATTTAAGTGCACATTTAAGATCTAAATACCTCTGATATGTTTTTATGAGCAGAATCATGCAAGAAAATGAACTGGAATACTGGTAAATTTAACAGCAATGTGTGGCTGAAACGTAATTTGCCAAGTCATGACGCAAATTTAGCTTAATCCGCTGTGAACGGATTGTTTTAAATGAGCTGTTCAAAAGAACCGATTCTTGGTAATGATTCGGACGTCTTGTCACCGCTCTCGCGTAGTGACTGAGCGAGAGAACAGAAATAAAACATCTGGATGGGAACAATGCTTTCATTTGGGTGTGTAATATTACTGTAAATCTATAGGGGGTGTATTACAGCCCATGATTAGATTTTCATTGATATTTAAGCTGTTTTTATTTACGTGTAGGCGGCAGGCCTATTCTGTGGACAAGAAGAGTCTTGATGAAGAATCATCAGCAGTTAGAAGTGAACATTCAATGTAAATAAAAAATATATTTATATAAAAAATGTATCGAAATTTGAAACAACAAAATTTACATCAGATATTATTATGAAGATGTCTTCGTTTCTGCAGATTTTATTCCAAGAATCAGCTGTTATAAATTATACTAGTGGTAACGTTTCCTCATTGTTTCATAAGAGCTCAATCATCAGGAACCACTGTGTTAATTTTGTTTAGTTTCCTGTATATGTCTTAATTCTAACATTTAATTAAACATATTATTTTTCACCAAATTGTTAAGTTTCATTTGCCAGCAAATGAAATGAAAGTCTGAGGCAGACTGACAAATCCAGTCTGAGAAACAATATAAAACACAATGCAATGAGATTGGAAACTGGATAAATCAAACGAAGTAGGCTTATCAGTGTCATCAAAAACATCATTTAAAGATGACATCTTCATGTTTGCTCTTTTTACTCACAATCAGGCCATATTCGCCATACAATACTATCCGATTGTTAAGTGGTGACGTGTTGGTGATGTATGTAATACTGTTTCCGGGTCCAAGCCGCCACTCATTTGAGTTGAGAAATTATTCGTTTTATGATCCCTTTTTATTCATATCACACATTAAAGTTAATTTTATTTAAAGTCATATAGTGTACATAATCTCTGAGCTTGCTGCATAACAAATACCAAAATTTTAACAATTAGTAAAAAAATGAATCACTTTCTGGCCATCAAATATTAGGCATGGACATATATATTGCGATCGTGATTTTCGAAAGTATTAAATTGCTTTGTAAACCTTTATTATTACCATTTCATGAGTCTCCCCATACAGTTGAATAGAGCGCTTGGACCCGCAAGCCGCTTCACGTGACGTCACACTTAACAGGCGGATACACAAAAAATTGCTGGGTTAATCAACTCAATTTTGGAATTCAAACCAACTGCTGGTTAAAAATTTGGTCCTATGAATTGAATTCAAAAAGTTATTCTTCTATGATTAAATTTATAGGAGCAAATTTTTAAATGTCCACATATGACCCAATCTTGGTTTAAATAACACAGCATTTTAGGGAAGTTTAGCTACTCCCGACAAGATCTCAATGTGTTGTTATATATATATATATATATATATATATATATATATATATATATATATATATATATATATATATATATATATATATATATATATATATATATACTGTTTATTACTGAAAAGTCAGACTGGACTCTTTTTATCTAAGAGTTTAACGGTAATTGTTTAACCTTCATTACTTAGTATGGCCTAGTTTCATAAAAGTTAATATAACTTGAAATCTGAATCGATTTATGGAGTTTACAAATAAAATATCTTAATTCTAGAGTAAATCACATTTTAACAAGATTATTTATTTTTAAAGATATAAAACAAAACAAAAAAAATGTAATAGTCTGCGTCTCTCAGGCTGCACTACAGTGTCTATTCTCAGGTGCGATCCCACTACTGATCGGCACGGGGGATTTGACCTGCTCCGTCTCCGGCCTGGGCCGGTTCACCCCTCCTTAAACTACCTGGTGGTCCCGAGCTCCCCCAGGAGCACCATATCGATACCGAACTTACTGCGGACACCCGATCAACATAGTCCACTGCAGCCCAGAAGCCCAGAGCTCAAGCGATTCGCAGCTTCAGCCTCCCAGTAGCTTGGATTACAGGCGCGCGCCACGGACCCCGCCGGGAGTTGAGAGAATCAGAGCTGTGGAGAATCTGATCATCACAGCGACCTCTAGTGGAGGAAAACACAATGCTGTAGTAAAGTTGACTTTATTGGCCTTATATGGCGTTGAATAAAAAATCATGTGGAGTAGACTGTATAATTGAAACACATTTGTTGTTTTACATTGCCAAACAATATCACAGTCATTACTGATGTGTGCAATTTTTTTAGGCCCAACTGTACTTTCGGTCTCCCCCACATGAAACTATTTGTTTATGGTAATTCTATAATTTCTGCTTTAATTCAACAACTAATGTGAACAAATCACCTATTTCGTAATAGGTTTTCTACAGCTACATATATTATGGTACAATTCATTTAATGTAGTAAAACTAAAGTATACTACAGCATTTATTACATTTTATCATTTAATAATACTCCAGTGTGCTGCAGCATTTATTAACAAAGATTTGTACTAACATATGCATTATGATAAACTTTTCTATGGTTCTAAAACACTTTACAATTTACTATAGTGTTTTTTTACCATTTGGATCCATGCTGCTTTTTATTTTTATCCAATGTCATAATAAGGCATCAGTCAACTTTACTTCATCATTCAGTTTTCCTCCACTAGAAGTCGCTATCCATTTCCATGCAATAGGCTATATGATAGTTAAGCTAAATCGACAGTTGTCTTCTGTTTACATTATACGAAATTATCATTTCAAAACTTTTCTTCATTATTAAGTTTTCCTCCACTAGAGGTCGCTGTGATGATCAGATTATCCACAGCTCTGATTCTCTCAGCTCTTGCCGGGTTCAGTGGCGCGCGCCTGTAATCCAAGCTACTGGGAGGCTGAGGCTGCGGATCGCTTGAGCTCAGGGTGTCTGGGCGGCAGTGGACTATGTCGATTGGGTGTCTGCACTAAGTTCGGTATTGATATGGTGCTTCTGGGGGAGCTCGGGACCACCAGGTTGAGTAAGGAGGGGTGAACCGGCCCAGGACGGAGACGGAGCAGGTCAAAGCCCCCGTGCTGATCAGTAGTGGGATCGCGCCTAAGAATAGACACTGCAGTGCAGCCTGAGCAACACAGAGAGACGCAGACTTTTAGTTTGTACATTTATTTTTTTTAATTTAAAACCAACTATAAAAATGAACATAAAATAAACCATCTCTGAATTAAAGTGATTCAATCTATGATCAGTTGTATTCAGTTTACTTCTGGTCTAGAAATAATAAAAAAAAACACACACACACAAAATAAGGTGCTGCTTTTTGCCCTTTGTTTGTGGTGAAAGTTTTAATAAAGGCTAATATACAGTTAAAATGAAATAGTGTACCTGATTTCAGTTTGTGCCAGGGGAGGTTCCAAGTGCTGGCCAGGGATGGCCACGGCCCCGTTCTTCATTGACAGCACACACACAACTTCAATAGACAGCAATGACAATTTAATATTTACCTTAAGGTACATCAATAGAAGAAGCAAATAATATTGTGGCTTAAAAAGAAATATGGATAAATTATATTATTAGAGTCTGTTTAGTGAGTGTGTGTGTATAATAATGTCTTTTGTTCTTTTGCTTGTTTAATCTTCATTCAAATTAATTTTCATTCATTTTAGATATGGCATTTATTGTATGCTGTACAATAAATGTATGTGAAAAATAACAGAAAATTTATTTATACATATGAAAAGTTTGTTAACTAAATATTGATTTTTTTTTGTTTTATTGAATTGGAATTTATTGACTTTTTAGGAATTAATTGCAATATTTCAAGAGTAATTCATTAAATGAATTAAAATCATATTATTTTATTTACCGGAAATAAAAATTTACATTACACTGAATTAAAAAATTTTTGTGAGTTTGCCACCCAAAGATTTTTCGCGGCCTCCTCTGGCCACCCCTAAGAAAATCTGACCAATTAAATGAATGATATTTCAGGTAAAAACCCTTTTTTAATGTTCTGCTGAAAAAGAAAGTCACTTACATCTTAGATGGCCTGACAGTGAGTAAATTGATAGAAAATATATAAAAAAAATTGTGATTTAAAACTGTAAAGTGAAACCTTAATATTGCTGTCCATGTAGTACATAAGCTAATAAATGAGTCTGTGTGCCAAAATGTTATGCTGGTAAATCAAGAGAAAATATCTGAAGTGAAGAACTTTATTATCCATCTTAGTATAAGAGTGTTTTTATACTTTAGACCACGGATTTTAAGAAAAGTCAGATTTTAGCCTCATTTTAAGTAAGGACATCATTATAATTTAAAATAGCTCCACCATGCGGTCATCGAGTCATCGTATAAGAGAAAAACTCTGTATTTTTCGGTAACTCAGATGCACTCGGTAGGTCAACTTAGAAATCATTTTGATTAAGGTCTGTCTTTAAACACTGAAAAAATACTGCTGACGATACGAACTATAACTTTGCCATCTGAATGAACAAAGAAAGGGCATGGATCGCACACACTTACCAAATTTGTAGAGACAAGACTATCAACACCAACTGGAGACGCGTCTTTTTTAAAAGGAGACGAGCAGCAAATCCGGATTTCACAATTTCCAGATGCAAAAAGCTCTCAAGTAAAAAATCTTCCGTACAAACGTATTTCTGCCCCGTGTCACGTGCACTGAGCCACACGTGAGTCCAGCAGCGCTCTCATAGAGGGAAAATGAAAACAAAACCTTCTCTGCAGCAAATTATAAAAGCAATACTGACGACCTGTATCTCCAAACAATTCTTATTCTTTTCCCACTTCTTTTGGCAACACAATGTGTTGTCTCTCTTTTGTCTGAACACTGTTTCAGGTACAAAGCTTCAGGTTCAGTCTTCGAAGTTAGCATGCATATTAATGAAGTTGCACCGCATACACAATAGAGTGCGCTGATTGGTTTGAACCAAGTCTTACTCATGAATGAATGCAGCACACTCAGTGAAGTAATAAGGTACTCCCAGGTACAGAAGTCCAGTCTACACACTGGAATACATGATAAGATCACCTGAAAGTGATGCAGCTTTAAAAATTTGTTTTAAACCGGAAGTATGAATTTGCTCAAAATAACGCAAAAAACAACCAATTTTCACTTTTTAGAGGAATTTATGTGTCCTAATAGTGATTTTAGCAGTGTGGGACACATATATGACTGTCAACAGCTCAAAAAAATGTGTTTTGGTGTTTCGTCACCCTTTAAATACTTACATGTCATATAATATCAGAAATGAGAGGTGCTACTTTAATCCATTGACATACTGTACATTACTTTGTGCCAGGGCCGGAGCAAGCTGAACTGCCGCTCTAGGCAGAGGACTATCACGCCGCCCTCAATCCCAATGTGAAAATGAAAGTGACCGGTTATGAAAATTAAGTGGTGTTGCGGACCTCTATTCTGCCACCCTATGCGCGGATATAACTGAGGACGCACGGGTGCTGATGGAGGTGTCGCCGATCTCTCTATTTTGTCGCCCTATGCGCGAATATAACTGAGGATGCGTGTGGTGTGGGAGGTGTCGCGGACATAACTGAGGCATGGGTGGTAAGGGAGGCGTCGCGGACGCCGCCCCCTCTCTATACTGCCGCCCTAGGTGGCCGCCCAGGTTGCCTCTTTGGACGCGCCGGCTCTGCTAAGTGCATTTATTTAACAGAGGTTACACATGAGATTGAGATTATTTCTCAAGTAACCTTTTAATTAATTCAAAATATTATTACATGGTTAGATTATTAATCTCTAAATCTTTATTTTTTACTTATTTATTTTTAGAAAGATATTATACTATAAAACAACAAATCCAGAAATCTGCATCTCAGGCTGCACTGCAGTGTCTATTTACATCTGCAATCCCACTACTGATCGGCACAGAGGATTTGACCTGCTCCGTCTCAAACCTGGGCTGGTTCACCCCTCCCTAGACAACCTGATGGTCCTAAGCTCCCCCAGGAGCATCCAATGTGAGGACACCTGATCAACATAGTCCACTTCAGCCCAGAAGCCCTGAGCTCAAGCAATCCATAGTCTCAGCCTCCCAGTAGCTTGGATTACAGGCGCGCGCCACTGAACCCGGCAAGAGCTGAGAGAATCAGAGCTGTGGAGAATCTGATCATCACAGCGACCTCTAGTGGAGGAAAACTGAATGTTGGAGAAAAGTTGTCTTTAAAAGTAAACAAGTTTGACTTTTTTGTTCTTTGTAGCGTGATGACTTCAAGGAATAGACAAATGTACTAATCTACAATGTTAAATTGCTTTTTTATGTGTGTGTGTGCTTGTGCATGTATGTAGAGCAGACACATGCAGAGACATTTTGACGGGTAATGGCTCAAGTGGGAAAAACTACTAAGTAAAATATATACTAGGTGATATTTCACCCAAAGCTCACCCTTTACTGGCCTTTAAAATGACAGTCAATCCAAAACTGAAATTTCTGTCACCATGCACACCTTTTGCTTGTTTCTGTTTGACTATTTTCTTCTGTTGAACATACAAAAAGATGTGTTGAAGGAAGCAGGAAAACTATAACTATTATAGTACAGACTTTGTTTTCCTACTCTGGACTCAATGATTTCAGGGTATTAACTTTCTTTAAAATTATTCAATTCAAAAACGCTAAATTATTTACCACACATCACTATACTGCAGTGGACTATGTTGAGCAGGGGTCTGCACTAAGTTTGGTATCAATATGGTGCTCCTGGGGGAGATTGGGACCACCAGGTCATAAGGAGGGGCGATCTGACCCAGGTTGGAGAAGGAGCAGGTCAAACCCCCTGTGCTGATCAGTAGTGGGATCATGGCTGTGAATAGACACTGCAGTGCAGCCTGAGCAACACGGAGAGACGCAGACTTTTTATTTACTTGGTTTTTGTGTATTTAAAACAGTTATACAAATATAAAAAGTTAAAATGTCACTGAATAAATTATTAAAAGGAACACTGCACCATATTTAAAAAAAAAGGCTCATTTTACAAGTCTAGAGTTAAACACTTTGCTAAAAAAGATGCTTGCGATTTTGGCCAGTGTCATGAACAACACTGGACTATTCATTAATTCATTTTCTTTTCGGCTTAGTTCCTTTATTAATCTGAGATCGCCACAGCAGAATGAACCACCAACTTATCTAGCACTTGTTTTACGCAGCGGATGCTTTTCCAGCTGCAACCCATCTCTGTGAAACACTCATTCACACTTATACACTACAAACAATTTAGCCTGCACAATTCACCTGTACCACATGTCTTTGGACTGTGGGGGAACCTGGAGCACCCGGAGGAAACCCACATGAATGCAGGGAGAACATGCAAACATGCAAACTCCATGCCAACTGACCCAGCAATCTTCTTGCTGTGAGGCAACAGCACTACCTACAGCGCCACTGCGTCGCCAACACTGGACTAGCATGATGTTACAAACTCAAACGCTATTAACCACAGCCAGTTTTTCTGCTGAAAATTTATTATAAAATGCCGGTAAAACCAACTTGAAACTGAGCATTAAATTAAAATGCTAAGTGAAACCTCAATATAACTGTCTGTACACAATAAATTATTCTGTGTGCCAATATATTATGCTTGCTAGTCAAAAGAAAAAAAAACATGTATTATCCATCTCAGCATAAGAGTTTTTTTTCATACTTTTGACCACAGATGTGAGAAAAGTCAGATATTGGCCCCATTTTAAGGTAGAATATTATTAAATTCAAAACAGCGCCGCCATGTGGTCATGAAATGAAGTCACTCAATTCTTACATGTAATATCACATATCTTCCAGAGGGAGGTGGTACTGTAATCAATTAACATTCATCACTGTCCTTTGCGTTAACAAACACGTGCAAAGCTGCATTCACCATTATTGAAAAGATCAAGTTTAAACATTTTACACATGAAATTGAGATAACTTCTGTAGTTTACAAATCAAATTTCTGAAGTCTTCAAGTAAACTTTTAATATATTCAATTATTAATAATTTATTATTATTTCAAATATTATAATTCAACTCTATGTCTTTATTTCTTAATATTTTACCGTTGGAAAGATATATTGCCGTAAAAAAAATACAAATGCAAAAGTCTGCGTCTCTCTGTGTTGCTCAGGCTGCACTGCAGTGTCTATTCGTAGGTGCAATCCCACTACTAATCAGCACAGGGGATTTGACCTGCTCCGTCTCCGACCTGGGCCGGTTCACCCCTTCTTAAACAACCTGGTGGTCCTGAGCTCCCCCAGGAGCACCATATCGATACCAAACTTAGCGCAGACACCTGATCGGCATAGTCCACTGCAGTCCAGAAGCCCTGAGCTCAAGCGATCCGCAGCCTCAGCCTCCCAGTAGCTTGGATTACAGGCGCGCGCCACTGAACCCGGCGAGAGCTGACGGAATCAGAGCTGTGGAGAATCTGATCATCACAGCGACCTCTAGTGGAGGAAAACTGAATGAAGAAGTACAGTTTAATTTTATTGGTCTTTTGGCATTGGAGAAACAAGAAAACAAGGCCAACATGCAGATCATCAGGCAGAGCAAGACTTTCTTTTTATTATAGCTTACTGTCAAAGGAAATTTGGACTGATTGTGGAAACTGATTTAAAACAAGACACAAAATAACTGTTTATAGCTACAACTCCTAAATTTCCAGCAGCAATTAGGTTTCATCATCCAAAATACGTTTGCCTCTAGTATAATATTTATACCTAAATACTCATTGGTCTCAGGGCTGGGCCAGTGCTTCATTTGTAAATGACTAATTTCCAAGACAAAACTAGCAAATAAAAGCAGCAAACAGACACTTCATGTTTAATGATATGTAATTAATTTGGTGTGTTTCTGCTTGATTAGATGTGTTTGGAGCTCTTGTGTATTAGCATGAAAACAATTATGTTTCACTTTTGGGCTGTATACTTTAACATAGACATTTTATTTTAATCTAAAATTAAATCATATAAAGTTAATTTATTTAAGATACCATTTAATTTGGCTGTGGAAAATGAATTAGCTAAGGATTTTTTTAAATCATTTTATATTTAAAGCCTTCTTCTTCAGCAAAACATTAAAAACGATTTTTACCTGAAATATTTTTTTTATGCTAATTCATTTTATTCTGTCAGGTTCAGGTTGCTCAAAAACATTTACATGTATATTTGCCTATTTGAATATTTTAAAACTTTACCATACACATGGAACAAACCATAAGCACCTCATTTTGTTCTGCTTTTTAATTTTTTTTCTTGTGCCAGTAGTATACTGCATATTTATATATATATATATATATATATATATATATATATATATATATATATATATATATATATATATATATATATATATATATATATATATATATATAGCTAATCATGAATTAAATAATTTATTCAGAGATGGTTTCATTTAGGATAATTTAATAGCTTGTTTTAAATACTCAAATAACAAAAGTCTGCGTCTCTCTGTGTCGCTCAGGCTGCACTGCAGTGTCTATTCACTGGCGCGATCTCACTACTGAACGGCACGGGGGCTTTGACCTGCTCCGTCTCCAGCCTGGGCCGGTTCACCTCTCCTTATATGGCCTGGTGGTCCCGAGCTCCCCCAAGAGCACCATATCGATACCAAACTTAGTGCAGACACCCGATCGACATAGTCCACTGCAGCCCAGAAGCCCTGAGCTCAAGCGATCCGCAGTCTCAGCCTCCCAGTAGCTTGGATTACAGAGCTGAGAGAATCAGAGCTGTGGATAATCTGATCATCACAGCGACCTCTAGTGGAGGAAAACTGAATAATGAAGAAAAGTTTTAAAATGATAATTTCGTATAATGTAAACAGAAGGCAACTGTCAATTTACCTTAACTATCATATAGCCTATTGCATGGAAATGGATAAAAAGAAACAACAGTAATATCTAGTGGACACGACTTAAGCAGTACAGTCCACTGAGAAAAGTAAAACAAATTGTTGTTTTACACATTTTTACAAGTCATACAATCATACATTTTAACACAAAAATTAATTGATATAAATATATAATAAGTAATACATATAAAATCAACACTTTCATAACTCAATTATTTATAATTCGCCATTTAACAGCAAACATCTCATCAAATAGGCCACAGTTCATCAGGAAAAGAAAAGATTTTAAACTCAAACAGAAAAGCAGTTCAGCAATAACATTCACTCATTCTGTAAGTACTTAAACTTCTCTGTTAAACCATAGGTCAAGTAATAATTAAATTACCTCAATTCTAGAGGGTTTAATACCGGTACACATATTGTGTTTGAAATTTATAAAAGTTTAATGAATACATTTTACATGGTTAAAAACTTTTCTATAGTAACTCATTAATGTGGTATTGCTGATCAGCTATGGTTTTAATCTAATAACATAAAATTATGACTCCTTTTATGAAATAATAATTCTCCAAGTTCAAACGGAATACAAAACTAGATATTTTGAGTCCATTATGGGGTTGATATACTGTAAAAAGTGATTAGTTAATTGTGAGTAAACTAGTTAAAAGTTAGTAAAAGTTACTGTAAGCACTATTATTCATGCTCTAATTAAATCAATACTTGTCAGTTACTAAATGTGGTGTCAGATGCAGATGTGACTATCAGTGTAATCCACATCTCATATATATTGCACAAAAATGCTCAAGGGCACCATATTGTAAAATAATGCAAGTTATTGAATGTTAATTAATAATCACAAACATTGTCATAATCATTTTATTTACAGCTAAAAACCTATTCAATGACAGAGAAGACAAACAGTTTGTTAGTTTTTATACCAGATTAAAGAACTTTTTCATCTGAACTGTTGCTGCTGCACATTGTGTGAGATTCTGTCGACTTTAAGGATGTTAAAAGCTCTAATGGTCACAACTGCATCTGAGACCACAGTTAGTAGATGAGTAAGAGTAAAATGACTGATGAATATGTAACTCAGTATATTTATGATTCTTCCAGTTATTCACTGCATGAAGGAATGTTATAAGAAACTTTTTTAAATTGGACGATTAAAGATTGATGACTTGATGATAAATTAACATTTTTGAGTAAACTATCACTTTAAGTGTTCTGATTTGCTGAAGTTTTATAGATATTATTTTTTACCTTTATTAGCAGACAAAAAAAAACACTACACAATACAGTAAGGACTGAGATGTTGTGTAAATGTAAAAAAAACAACAACAAAAAAACATCTACAACAAATGTTTTTCAGCTGTATGCTCAGTCTACCCCACTTGAAACTATTTGTATAAGTGGCCATAAACCCAATAAGGTCATCTTTACGTCATTATTCAGTTTTCCTCCACTAGAGGTCGCTGTGATGATCAGATTATCCACAGCTCTGATTCTCTCACCTCTCGCCGGGTTCAGTGGCGCGCGCCTGTAATCCAAGCTACTGGGAGGCTGAGGCTGCGGATCGCTTGAGCTCAGGGCTTCTGGGCTGCAGTGGACTATGTCGATCGGGTGTCCGCACTAAGTTCGGTATCGATATGGTGCTCCTTGGGGAGCTCGGGACCACCAGGTCGTGTAAAGAGGGGTGAACCGGCCCAGGTCGGAGACGAAGCAGGTCAAAGCCCCCGTGCCGATCAGTAGTGGGATCGCGCCTGTGAATAGACACTGCAGTGCAGCCTGAGCTACACAGAGAGATGCAGACTTTTGATTTGCACATTTGTTCTTTGAGTATTTAAAACAAGCTATAACAATGATCCTAAATAAAACCATCAACTGCAGTATACTATAAAACAACATAAAATAAGGTGCTAATGCTTTTTTCCCATGTTATCGGGTAAATTTGTAATATAATGTTATGAAATAAAATAGAAATAAAAAAAATAAATAAAATTAGTATGTGCAACCAGAACCAATTTAAAAACAATCAATTCAGAAAAAAATAAAATGAAATAAATTATAAAATATAGGCCTAGTAGTGTGAATGTGTGTGTGTATATACACAAAGTCAGAATGAATTAGTAGTTCCCCTGTTTTTTCCCACCCAATTTCTGTTTAACAGAGAGCAGATTTTTTAAACACATTTCTTAACATAATAGTTTTAATAACTCATCTCTAAAAACGGGTTTATTTTATCTTTGCCATGATGACAATAAATAATATTTTACTAGATGTTTTTCAAGACATTCCTTTACAGCTTAAAATGATATTTAAAGGCCTGTCTAGGTTAATTAGGTTTGCTAGGCAGGTTAGGGTGATTAGGCAAGTTATCGTATAACGATGGTTTGTTCTGTAGACTATCAAATATAGCTTAAATAATAATTTTGACCTTAAAATCTGCTTTTATTGTAGCCAAAATTAAACAAACAAGACTTTATCCAAAAGAAAAAAAATATTATGAGATATACTGTGAAAATGTCCTTGCTCTATTATTATATTATTATCACTAATATTACAATCACTTTGTATTTGTCTATGCATATTGCCTAAAAATAGTGTGTTTACCACACCCAGAGTTCATTTTATCAGTTGCTATTCATTACCAAAGCATCTAAAATGCCAAGAGTTCATTAGAGTTTATCATATAAACCTCTGAAATGAGGGAAAACAGGTTTAAACTGCCAATTAAAAGCAGCTCACTGTAGCTGAATATTCACTCATTCATTGGTAACTCCCTAATTCACACTCTTTAATCTTCATACTCTTACTCAGCTTCTGGTGTCACATGCAGTTGTTTATTGGTTAATTTCTCATCTAAGAAACTCCACAGCATTTCACGAAATGTACCGAGGGTAAAAGCTGATAAGTTGTTTTCAGCTTTAACAAGCACATCATTCTATTCCTCAGATGCATCTCTGAGCTCTTTGCAGAACTGGTTTAAATTATCTTTCATTAGTAACAGAAAGATTCACCTGCACAATTCACAAATTCAGGACACGTTTGCAAAATCAATAAATAAAAATAAGAGAATATACATAGAAAACATGCCTGATACATTTTGACAACTATTCAATATTTTACATCCATCTTCAGCAGTGAATCTTCTTGAATGAAGTAAAACCAGTAAAATCTACTGTGATCAAAATGGCACAAACAGTTCATAAAGCGGCACTAGCAATTTGTTTTAAAAGAATGAGAAATTGCTTTTGTTATTTACACAAGTGACTGATGTGGATGCTGAAGAAAAATATTTGAGACTTTTGATTGTGGGAGAAATGTGACAAAGCGAGAAAGAAAACTAAGATAAATTGTCAGATCACACGTCTCAGCTTAATATAATTTTGCCCAAACAATCCACCTGTATAAAGTAGCCTGTTTGCATTTCATTTTCAAACATTTCATTTGCATCTGCTCTCATTTAATTTGATACGTGAATATTATTTTATTTATAATTTAAAATGAATTAAACATTTTGTGTTTTTTGTTGTTGTTGTTCATGATGTTGTAGTTTCTCCATTATTGCAAAGCTATAGTCCTAACAGTATAAATACAGTACAGTACAGTACAGTACAGTACAAACACACAAAATTGTGAGTCTTACTAGATTTTATCCATATATTAATGGTTATTTGTTTGTTTCATGGATTTTTTATGTTTTTTAGGAGCATATAATGGAAGGTCTAAAATCATTCTTGTATTTTGACGCAGTAAAGCCCAATCAACACGGAGATTGTCAAAAGAAAAACAAAACACATTTATTAAACAGTTCAATTGTGTTAACTTTATTATTCATTCATTTATTCATTCATCCATTTTTTCAGCGTAGTCCCTTTATTCACTAGGTATTGAAACAGCAGAATGAACCGCCAAATTATGCAGCATATTTTTACCACACAGCGGATGCCCTTTCAGCTGCAACCCAATGAAGCACTCGTACTCACACACACAGCTAATTCACCGGGTGGACCATTTATATGGATACACCTTAAGAAAATGAGAATGGTTTTTGATATTAACGTCCTTGTTATGGCACATGTGAGGGGGCAAACTTTTCAATTTTCCATTTTGAAATCGGCCTGCTTGGGTCCAACTTTTGTTTTTTCAATAGGAAGAGGGGCCATTTGACACATAAAACTTATCGAGAATTTCACAAGAAAAACAATGGAGTGCTTGGTTTTAATGTAACTTTATTCTTTCATGAGTTATTTACAAGTTTCTGACCACTTATAAAATGTGTTCAATGTGCTGCCCATTGTGTTGCACTGTCAATGCAACCCTCCTCTCCCACTCTTCACACACTGATAGCAACACTGCAGGAGAAATGCCAGTACAGTCTTCCAGTATCTGTAGTTTCAGGGGCTAGACATCTTGTCTCTTCACACCATACACAATTGCCTTCAGATGACCCCAAAGATAAAAGTCTTAGGGGTCAGATCAGGGACACTTTGGGGGCAATTCAACTGGCTCACGACGATCAATCCACTTTTTAGGAAACTGTTCATCTAGGAATGCTCTGACCTGACACAATAATGTGGCAGTGCACCATCTTGCTGGAAAAACTCAGGGAATGTGCCAGCTTCAGTGTGTGAAGAGGGAAACACATCATCATGTAGCAATGTCAAATATTCAGTGGCACTGAGGTTTCCATTGATGGCGAATGGCCCCACTATCTTTGTTGTTGATGGTGTGAATATGTTACAATTAAAATATATGGACAAATTATGATTATTTCTCAAATATGTCAGTAATCTGGTTATTGCTTGATCAAAGATTTTCATGAGTGAATGAACTGATTTAAGTGTTAAAATCAGACAAACTATCCCATCCAAACTGCAAAAAATATCTGTGAAAAAAAACTCATATACTGAAATGAACTCTCTTGAAATGCATTCTGAATGAAATTAAAAACTTAAGCCTCATTTTCTTAAAATGATTTTAATAGGCTTCTGTGACCTTACCTTAAAAACTACGCTTTGTTGTGTTTAAATGTCTTTTTTTGAAGACATTAGTCCGTCCAGTGACCTTTGAGTCATGTGTATAAATGGAACTCCACCCAAACTTACTCTCTGCTTTTTGTGATGCTTTCATAGATTTTGAATTATAAAACTTACTCATAATTATGTCCTTTGTCCAGTTGCACATTCCTTCAGATATAATACACACAAAAACACACTCACACATACATAAAATATCTTATGCATTTACCTCATTTGGGTGGAATCTCCTGTCCTTTAGCACTAAAACTAGTGGTGACACACACACATACACACACACACAAAAATGTAAAACCCGCCCTCAAGCTCTAACTATAAAAGAGAGCACAGCAGGCTTCAAAGGCAGCACTTCTACTGTTTTTTTGTAGTGTTTTCTTTGCGTTCATCTCATCTCTGCATCGATCCACCATGGCATGCTCCAAAACCTACCCTGAGACTTGTTGGAAGACCTGCTCTGAATCCAGCCCTGAGACTTACTCCACAAGCTGCTCAGAGACCTCTGAGATCTGCCCCAAGCCTTGCTCCTTCACCTTCCCCGAGACTTGCAGGAAGACTTGCTCTGAGACCAGCTCTGACTCCTGCCTGAAGACCTGCCCTGAAACCTGTTCTACCCAAAGCTACCCAGAGACCTGCTATGAGAGCTGCCCCAAGCACTGCTACTCCACCTGCCCTGAAATCTGCCCTAAGCCTTCCTCGTTCACCTGCCCCAAGACCTGTCTGAAGACTTTCTCTGAGAGTAGCTCCATAACTTGCCCTGAGACCTGCTCCAACACCTGCACCGCACCCTGTTCTTTCACCTGCCCTGAGACCTGTCTGAAAACTTGCTCTGAGACCTGTCCCAAGCCCTGTTCCTTTACCTGCCCCGAGACCTGTCTGAAAACTTGCTCTGAGACCTGTTCCAAGCCCAGTTCCTTCACCTGCCCTGAGACGTGTATTAAAACCTCATCTGACATCTGCTCCAAGCCCTGTTCCTTCACCTGCCCTGAGACCTGTCCCAAGTCTTTTTCAATCACCTGCCCCCAAACCTGCTCCGAGACCTGTCTGAAAACTTGCTCCGATACATGTCCCAAGCCCTGTTCCTTTACCTGCCCTGACACCTATCTTAAAACTTGCTCTGAGACATGCTCTGAGACCTGTCCCAAGCCCTGTTCCTTTACCTGCCCTGAGTCCTGTCTTAAAACGTACTCTGAGACCTGCTCTGATACACTCTCCAAGTCCTGCTCCTTCAACAACCCCAAACCCTGCCCTGACAACTGTCTGAAGACCTGCTCTGAGACCTGCTCTACAACTTGTTCTGAGACCTGCTCCAAGCCCTGTTCATTCACCTTCCCTGATACTTGTCCGAAGACTTGCCCGGAACCCTGCACCTCAAGCTGCCCAGAAACCTCATCTGAAACCTGCCCCAAGCCTTGCCCCATCTCCAACCCCAAGTCCTGCTTTAGCACCTTCTCCAATAGCTGTTCCGTGTCTTCAGTGACCGTTCCTCGTCATTGTAGAACAGTTACAACAAAAGCCCACAGTGTATATGGTTGCGGTGTTGGAGGAAGGACCCGCATCTCTTCTTGCTCCTATCGTCCAAATACTTGCTCCCCATGTCCATTATACAAACTTGATGGATTCGGTGAAAGATTTGGTGCTAGAATCATGGCTGGAGGGTGTTATGGCAGGGATTATGACTATCACCAGTTGAATGAGAAGGCCACCATGCAAAACCTGAACGATCGTCTGGCGTCCTACCTGGATAAGGTGCACTTTTTAGAGGCTGCCAATGCCACTCTGGAGAAGCAGATCTGTGATTACTTTGAGAAGAAAGACCCAATCTGTCAGAAAGACTACAGCTGCTACCTGAAAACCATTGACTGCCTTCAGAAAAAGGTAAAACTTGAAAGATTAAAGACAATTAAGGGTGGATATGTTTTTTTATTATTATTATATTGCAAAAACCAAGTATGAGGTCTAAATTATGTAACACATTTCAGCACTTTGTGTTGTAATACCCTTGAATTAAAAGTTTGCAGGCACCCCAAGCAACACAATGCAATCTTTTTAATATAAAACTATTTTGAGTGTGAAAAACAACTGTATAAAATAATTGTTTAATAGCCTGATTTATCTTTGCGTTTTTCTATGCCCATGCTCTTTCTCATAGATTAAAGATGCTACAATCACCAATGGCAAAATCCTACTCCGAATCGACAACTCTAAACTGGCTGCTGATGACTTCAGGATAAAGTGAGTTCTCTAAAGTCATTTTCACATTTACTTCATTTAGAGCAATGGACTCAAACTCAAATCCCCAAGAGCCGCAGCTCTGCATAGTTTAGCTTCAACCACCTCCAGCTCACACCTGCTAAATAGTCTGTAGTAGTCTTGAGCACCTTGACTACTTAGATCAGCTATGTTTGATTATGGTTGAAGCAAAACTGTGCAGAGCTGTGGCCCTTTGGGTTTAAGACCTGTGATTTAGAGGACTTGATTCAAAACATTTGTTCATTTTACAAATGTTATCATTAAAAGGATAGTTCACGGCACAATGAAAATGTTATGTGTTTCTGTTGTTGAACAAAAAAGAAGATATTTTTGAGAAAGCTGAAAACCTGCAACCATTGTGATAGCGGGAAAAACAAATACTATTGAAGTTAGGGGTTACAGGTTTCCAACTTTTTCAAAATATCTTCTTTTGTGTTTATTAAAAAGAAAATCATAAAGGTTAAACACAACTACATGATGAGTAAATGATAAACTAACCCTTTAAGTTAACTAATCCAAATAGTTTTGTGACATTTGTTTATTTTTAAACATATGTACAAGTCCCTCTACTTATCTCCCTCTAAGACAGTGTTCTCAACCACATTCCTGGAGAACCACCAGCTCTGCACATTTTACATGTCTCCTTAAGTAAACACACCAGATTCAGATCATCAGCTCATTAGCAAAGACTGAAAGACCTGTAATGGGTGACAGAAAAAGGAGACATCCAAAACAGGCAGTGTTGGTGGGCCTCCAGGGATATGGTTGAGAAACACACTGCTCTAAGATTTTGTGCAATGACTGGTTTTGTGTATTTTTCCCAAAACTAAGGACATTATTTGCTTCAATACTTGTGTTTTGCTGTGAAAATACACAAAAATAATAAAAATCTTTTTCTTTTTGATTTAAAGAATACCGTTTGACTAGACTATTAGACAAAATCCAATGACCAATAAAAAATAACTCAGACCCTAATTCTTTAGATTTACTATTTGTTAAATGCACTGCTTTCCCATGGATGGGTTGCAGCTGGAAGGGCATGCGATGCGTAAAAACTTGCTGGAAAAGTTGGGGGTTCATTCTGCTGTGGCGACCCCGGATTAATAAAAGGACTAAGCTGAAAAGAAGATGAATGAATGAATGAATAAATGCACAGATAGCTACTTTGTTCGTGTAAGTCATAGATATGTTTCATCCTCTTTGGTCAGGTATGAGAATGAGCTGTCAATACATCAGTGTGTGAAGGCTGATATTGATAACCTGCGATGCATACTTGATAAGACATGCCTGGCAAAGGCCGACCTGGAGTTGCAGATCTGCACTTTGGAGGAGGAACTTGTGTATTTGAGAAAAACTCACCAAGAGGTTGGTAGCTGTTTCTCTATAGCAGAATAGCTATAACAACCTAAACGCTATGCTTCAAAAGCCTTAATGCTTCAGTTATGTGTGTTTACAGGATGTGGCGGCACTAATGTGTCAGTTGACAAACTCAAAGGTGTGTGTTGAAGTGGACGCCGCTCCTCAGCAAGACCTCAAAAAGGTTTTGGATGACATCCGTTGTTATTATGACACCATCATAGACAAACACTGCACAGAACAGGAGTGCTGGTTCAAAGAGAAGGTGAGACTTTGATATCTTCAACTCCTCTAACTATACCATATAACATATAGTGAAACACAAGCTTTGTTTCTCATGAGTTAAACAGCATGATGTGTGTTTGTGATCTTCTTTAAGATGGCAGGTCTATGTAAAGATACTGCAATCAACACAGAGTGCCTGGAAACCTCCATGTCACGTATTTCTGATTTACGACGCACATTGCAGAGTCTGGAGATCGAGCTACAGTCTCAAATCAGCCTGGTGAGTAAGAGACATAATACCGAATGTTATAAACATCCTGGTAAAAATATTATTTTGTCTTCTGCAGCAAAGTTCCTTGATTTTTATGCCAGAATGATGATATAGTTTTTAACCATTTTGACAGAAAATATCAACTTAAAAATGTTTGTCAGTCTTACCATATAACTACAGAAGAGTCAAGCTTTAAATGGTAAAATTAGTCTATTTGACGTATTTGAGCGAGATGCTAATGGTCTAATCTGAACTCTGCAGACCCGTTACCGGGTTCGTGACGTCATCGACTTTCGCTTTCAGATTTAAAGGGCTAGCATTGCACCAGACCCTTGTAAGTAGTGCCGTTTGAAAGTGTAGAATCTATATTTTATGCACATATGCATCACTTTGGTTGTTATTCTACTGTAAAAAAGTTATTTACACTTAAATACACAGTATTTTGGATACCCGAGCTCGGTATTTTACATTGGTTCATTTTCATATTTTTTTATATGACACATGTACAAGTTATAGCTCAAATTAAAGCTCTTGCCGGTGCTCATACAGTTCTAGCATTCTTTTTACTGAATTATATTCATACAATTTGTTTCAAACAGTTGTTGAATGAATTGTGGTGTTTCCATGGCGCAGAAATCTAATTCATGATCAATAAGCAGCCCCAGATAGCACAGACAGCTGTCATCTCTTACCTTATGCTGTGCCCTTCAGGGCCATTCTCCTCTGTTTTTGAGGTGATGTGCATAAGTAATCATTTTATATGTCGGATGTGGTCCAAACACAGTGATTTATGTTTGATCAAACAAAAGAATAGTGAAATATGTGAACAAGGATCGGTCTCTGTGGCTTGTACAGCACCTCTCATCAGTTGGACTGCAATAACTTTTGCATAGATTATGGTAGAGACATTTTTCTTTTTTCCTATGATTACAGACATGTGTAGGAACCACAAAAATTAATTACAGCATGCTAGACCACACATAACCTTTCAAATTTGAGTTTATAAAAAAAATACAAAAAGCGCCTCTTTTTTCGGTGTTTATTATAACACAGATGACATATACAGTTATTTTAAATACTTTCAATAATGTTTTATTAAAATTCAAAGGGTTTTCTTTAAAATGATACCAAATTTTTTGCATTTACACCTCTGCATGTGGATTTGGGAAGCTTTTAAATTTGGGTAGGCAAAATCCAGGCGGAAATCCCCAAATAGCAGCAGAGTTTAAGTGGTTAATGATTTATGCTAAGCTAAGCTAAAAGTGATCATGTCAGACCTGGAGATCAGCCAGTAAAAAATAGTAAAACTCAACATTTTAACTCTAACAGACTCTAAAATGTGCCCGTTTACAAAAGCTGAGTGAGCCAAAAATAAGCTATTGGAAATTAGTAAGAGAATGTTACACCAAAGTCCAATGACAAGTCAAAATCTTAAAACAGTGAGTCAGTCCTAACAAACATTTATTTCAAAGAGCAATTTGAAGACTATTTGCTATTCAAGGTAAATGCATAAACATTTTTTTAACCATCATCATGACAATCATTTTTCATTAAAGATGACCTTTGCACAATCACTTTTATAAGGGGTTTAAACACAGTTGTCTGGCAACAGTGTGTGAATATAGCCAACCTCTAATAAAAAAACAAGAATTCAATTCATTTTATAATCACACTGGATAAAAAAAGTCTGCAGAAACAGTATGTGTCATCAGAGTAGGAAAGTCCTGTCCGTTATCAACAATCTCTTTCTTATTATCTTGAATAGTGAGAAGCTGCCATCCACAATTACAGTGTTTGCTCCATTCCTGCTGAAGATAATGTAAAGGAATTATAAACGTGCAGTTTGAAGCTGCGGTCACACTGCACTTTTCTCCCTATAGACTTTTATTCATACGCACGCGAATGCGTCAGAAACGCAAGATCGTGCGGCAAGTTTCGCAGTTTGTTGCATTGGAAAGTTCAAGCTCGGTGAACATCTGACCTGCGAAATTGCATCACATGATTGCGTGAGACCAATCGAAGATCAAAACATGACCTCTCTGGACAGGAATTTAAAACATGGACCAATCGCTTGCTTTTTTTTTTTAAATGTCTAATCATCTAGTTTAATCCCGCCCCTTTTTGCATCGCCTTACAACAGAATTTCGCACGCACAAACTCTAGTGTGACTGCAGCAATAGGATGCACAAATGAACATTCTATTGTCCATAGGCTGCCTTTTTCTGAGCCATTTCTTTAGAAATTTTAAGTTTTTCACAGAGTTAACATTAGTCCTTTTGTGAATCTGTCACTATGCTAATGCAAAGGTATTTGTAGCTTCGCTCCCTTTTAAAAAAAAAGATAACTGGATCACAATATTATTCAAATTTAAAGCGACAGTCATCAAAAAGACACAATTTCGATCAAATACTCAGAGTTATAAAAATATTTGTGGGGTATTTTGAGGCGTCTTATTCACACTCAATGGACATCTGAGATTTATTTAACATCTTGTAAGGGGCATAAGAGGTCCCTGTTAAAGGAATAGTTCACCAGTACAATTCCTTATGTTTTTACTCTCTTTTATCTTAAATTCAAAAGCGTTTGTTAGATATTTTAAACACATCCCAATTTACCTTTATATTAAACACAATTAGTTGAACTTAACAGTAATTTTACTGACTCACTTAAGTGGAATTTACAGTAGATTCATCTTTACATGTAAATTCTTAACTACTTCTAAGTTTTAATAGAACCAGTTCACTATTACAGTGGCCCCTTATTATTCGCGGAGTTACGCTCTAAAAATAACCTGCAATTGGCGAAATCCTCAAAGTAGTCTGCTTAATTTTTTACAGTTATTGTAGATGTTTTAAGGCTGTAAAACCCCTCACTACACACTTTATACTCTTTTATCAGCTAGGCCTTGACAATTTCACACTTTTCTCTCGTTTAAACACTCTCAAAATTCAAACTCTTGAGTCCAGTATTCTAAAATGAAACCAAAGATCAAAATCTGTTGTCAGGCACAAACATTTATCACTGTCAGCAAAAGGTTCAGATAATGCAGATAATGTTGGCATCCAGCGTAATCTTTTTTTTCTTGCAGCAACTGATCCACAAAGCCAAACCAGACTCCATCCCTAAGGTTGCACACCAGGGGCCTCATGTATCAACACTCCGTACGCACAAAAACTTTGCGTACACCAGATTTCACGCTCAAGTTTGGATTTACTAACGATGAAATGAACGTGAGAATGTGCGTTGGTCCATGGCAACTTCATGTTTGGCGTACGTGCATTTCCTGTGTGTTTGTTTTTTTCCATTGGCGACTCCTAGAAGCAATTATGTTAAATTGCACACTACAAAGTATCTTTGAGCCGTGTAATGGCAGCTGTATGAGATGGCATCATCTGCATGTCTAGCAGGTATTCAAGGTTTCCATACCATGCTGTTGACCAGCCAAACAATAAAGCACAATTTGCAGCGATCGCCGGTTTTCCCAATGTAATCAGAGCAATCGACTGCACACACATTGCTATAAAGGCACCATCTGAAGATGAATTTGATACGTGAATCAGAAACATTTCCATTCAATAATGTGCAAATAATATGTGATGCTTAAATGCGCTTAACATAATACACACACTTAATAATGATTCCAACTTGTCTTCCTCGTGATGAAGAGTAGGCAAAATCTGATATGTAATGGGGAAAAAGGAAGAATAAGTTCATCAGACGCTGGATTTGAACTAGGTTCAGGAATGATAGTGTCATAGTCATGTTGTTATGCGCTTTGTGAGCAACGCCAATCGCACCGCTAATGCCTGGTCAACGATCACTCTATTAGCTCATTCCAATGAGGTGTCCAACGAGACCCCACTGTGTTTCTCGCGTGGGGCCAACGATTTACGACACTGGTGTGCGTACCCTGATATAAACTTATGTTTACAATTCTTAAATGCATGGTGCTGGTTTTACCACTTAAAAATGTATTTTTATTTATCAAAGAAAGTTTTAAACATGCTAATGTATTTTATTATATCTGATTAAATTAAATGTTTATAAAAACTTTAACATTTATTAATTACATTACTATATAAACGTGGTAATTGGGGTATAATTTATTACAATCAAATAACAAACATTCTAATTCTAATTCAGTGAACAATGTTAGTACCCATTAAAAACATTTCATTCAACAATTACAGTTTAAACATTTGTTTTTCTGTAATTTTGTTAAATGCATTTGTTTATGTATTAATGTTAGTTATTACTTTATCATTTTGATTTTTATTTTTTTATTTTTTTACAAATGTGAAGTAATACACAGCTGTAGGTTAGGTACTTAAAGCAGTTTTCAAGAGTTCACACTTAGCTGATAATCAATAAAGCGTGTTTGGCATGCTGTCCCGGAAGAGAGCCCTGAGCTCGTAATATCCTCGAGCCCGGGGCTCCCTCCCGTTAGAAGGGCGAGAGGGGAATTCGAGGTCAGGTAGGTCTCGAGAACTCCCCTGCTTGTCACCGTGAGAAGTGTAAACTCAGGTTGTATTGGGTGATAATTTGTTTTAGTCGATTGCTATGGTTTATGTTTTTGGACGGTGGGAGGAAACCGGGGAACCCGGGGAAAACCCACGCGAACACGGGGAGAACATGCAAACTCCACACAGAAACACCAACCAGCCCGATGGGTTGGACTAGCGGTGTTCTTGCTGTGAGGCAACAGTGCTAGCCACTGGGCCACCGTGTCGCCCGATCAGAAAAAGTGGGAGGATGTAGGGGTGGAAGGGGGGGAGCTTCAAGACGAAGATAACTGGAGGGGAAAACTCAGGTTATTTATAATGCTTCTGTAATCATCTAATAGGGCTGATTACGGAGCTAACAAGGAGCCAGCCGTGTTGATTATAAGCATGTGATCCTCTCGAAATTAGTTTATGAATAAACCACACTTAACTGTTTGGTATGAAAAAGTAGAAAATATTTATATATTTATATTTACCAGCTAAAATATTTGCTATCAAATCTAAAGAGTTACAGGAACCGATACCAATAAACATATCGGTATCTGTATCAGTCAAGAATTCCATATTAGTTCATCCCTAGTAAATTTGTCTCTATTTTCTTTCTAACTCTTTCAACGCCAAAACAGAAAGGAGCTCTGGAGTGTTCACTGCTGGAAACAGAGGCGCGTTACAGCACTATGCTAGCAGGCTATCAGAAACACATCAACGCATATGAGGCAGAGCTCTGTCAGGTTCGCGCTGGCATTGAGCAGCAGGGCAGAGATTATGATGCCCTGCTGGACATCAAGAGCCGCCTGGAGCAGGAGATCGCCACCTACAGGTGCCTCCTGGAAAACCAGGCCTCTCAGTGAGTTCTTTTTCTCATTCAGATGAGTGTCGCAGTTGAAGGGTTTTACGTAATGTGATTATTCCCTGGTTTGACATGCGTCTTTTTGTCTTTCTTTTCTAGGTGCTGAAATTAGGTCATCACAATCTGTCTCTCCCTCAGTCTAGATCACATAAAACATTTTAACACATTTACCCTCTATTTATATGGTCGAACTGCAGTTTTAAGTTCCAGCACTTCATTATCATTCTGATAGAGTTGTGATGTGTGTTTCATATTAAAAATCAGCTCCAGTATTCTGGTGTCCGTTTCTTTTTTGTGTTTTGTTTGTTACATGCATGCAAACATACACATTTGTGACACATTTAAAATATTTTAGTTTTTGTTTCTTCATAGATCATGTGTAAATACTTTCATTTTTGAATGCAAGGAAACTTACAGTAATTTATGAGTACTGAAAGCCCAGCTATAATTCCGAAGGCCTGTTGCAGAAAAATGGTTTGGGTTTTTACCTAAGTAAGTTTAGGTTATGTTTGAGCAAACACAAAGAGTTTTCAAGCTCAACAAGGTGAGTTGGTTTTGTTGCCATGATAACTAAATGGCTAGTCTGTTCCAGAGCAAACTTTATTTCAAGTTAGATTTCAAACTCAAACTGGACCAATCAGCTGTGATTAAAGTGACATATATCTGATTCAATGACTGACTTCCAGTTCCAGTGTGTTTTTGTTGCTCCAACATTTTTACACTAAAAGCATTATTGTTATTATTTTCTAATTGGTCTAATTTAATATATTTTTTTATCAATATGTTTGCTTTATATCATATATTAAAATAGTTTTGAATTTTACTTAATATTATTAACAGAATTAAATTAGTTTTACATATAAATATTTACATATAAATTTGCTTAAATACATAAAGCTTTTAAAATCATTGACTGAGATTTTTGTGAACCTACATTATTAAAGTCAGTTCACTGATTTGACATATTATTTGACATATAGCATCAGCAGTGTTTATACATTGCAAAATAATTATCCATAAGCTATCCTGTTTTGGGATTGGTTTCCCCCTTTATATGATTTAATTACATTATGACATCGATCTTTTAACCTGTGACTTTTATTAACATTTTTATTAGTATAAAGTGGTATATTGTCTGGGTTGGTCTTGTATCACTTTACAAAACCTAGTTATTATAGATCTAAAAACAACCAGTTAATTTTATGTATTTTACAGACTTATAGGCTATATATTAGGCTATCTCTTACACATTTTATGATTTCAAACATCTAAAAGTCACTTTGTTAAACTGAGTGGAATTTTCAACATCAGGTTGACACCTTAAAAAAGCAGAAATCAAAATAACCATAATGCAATTCTAAACTAAACTGTAAATAAACGGAAAACACTAGTGAATCATAAAGTACAGAAACTGTTAATTCTTCATTTAATATTAGCGAACACTTTGTATAGATTTATTAATTTACAAAAAATAAAGTCTAGAATAAGTCACAATTAACCAATTTATAGTTATTATTGTAATTAAACATATTCATCTCTACAACTTAATTTTTACTGTTAGAAAGACACAACAGTAATGAAAAACAAAAGTCTGCGTCTCTCAGGCTGCACTGCAGTGTCTATTCACAGGTGCGATCCCACTACTGATCGGCACGGGGACTTTGACCTGCTTCGTCTCCGACCTGGACCGATTCACCCCTCTTTAGACGACCTGGTGGTCCCGAGCTCCCCCAGGAGCACCATATCGATACCGAACTTAGCGCGGACACCCGATCAACATAGTCCACTGCAGTCCAGAAGCCCTGAGCTCAAGCGATCCGCAGCCACTGCCTCCCAGTAGCTTGGATTACAGGCGCGCGCCACTGAACCCGGCGAGGGCTGAGAGAATCAGAGCTGTCAATAATCTGATCATCACGGAAAATTAAAGTTGAAGCAAACTTGACTTTGTGACATTGAATACAAACAGACTGTACCGTTGGAAAACATTTTTTTATGTCACCAAACAATATCACAGTCATTACTGTTATTGTATGTGCATATTTTTCTGCCTGGTAAAAATTAGTAAATAACAAATATTTTTAAAGTTTAAACACATCAGAACAATTGAAGAATGAACTACATGTGTGAACTACATGTTAATTCATAATTGTCATAGTCATAATTTTGTGGTGAATTATCCAATTAAGATTAAGAGTTCAAACATTAAAACATTATTGTTTTAATCCTTTAATTAGCCTAAATTAATTAATTAATTAATTAATTAATTATGTAATCCTTTAATTAGCTCCATAACAGTCATTCATGCAGTGAATGACTAACATACCGAGTTACAGATCTATTTATTAACTTTTACTGAGATACTAGCTGTGGTGTCAGATGCAGTTGGGTACATTATGCTAAAAAACACATTAACCCTGGGGCGAACAGTATGAAATACAGCAACAACAACTCAGATTAAAAACCACAAGTTCTTTAATCTGGTGTATACCTAAAAAACTGTTTGTCTCACTTGATACTTGATACTCATTGTATTAAGTAAAGGTTAGTCAGTGGTTTTCAGTTGCCATTAAAACCTTTACTTTTTCTGATGAACTGTGGCGTATTTGACAATATATTTTGCTGCTAAATGGCAAATCATAAACAATTTAGTTATTAAAATATTGATGTTATGCCTTATTCATTTTATATTTTATATAAATTCCATTTTTGCATAAAAATGTGACTGAGTTCCTTTATACTTGTCGTCTAGATGTGTTACTGTTGTTTTTTAAGCTATAACAGTAAAGCTGACAGTTTTCATTAAATATAGAAATACAGTATATTTATGCTATATACAGTATAATAAGCTTTCCCGTGTAGTTGAAAAATATAGTATTTACTACGAAGCACTACACCATTTTCAATGAGGACCATGTGTATTTTTTTTATCCATTGCCATAAAGCAAATGTCAACTTTACTTCATCATTCAGTTTTCCTCCAATAGAGGTCGCTGTGATGATCAGATTCTTGACAGCTCTAATTCTCTCAGCTCTTGCCGGGTGCAGTGGCGCGCGCCTGTAATCCAAGCTACTGGGAGGCTGAGGCTGCGAATCGCTTGAGTTCAGGGCTTCTGGGCTGCAGTGGACTATGTTGAGCGGGTGTCCACGCTAAGTTCGGTATCGATATGGTGCTCCTAGGGGAGCTTGGGACCACCAGGTTGTTTAAGGAGGGGTGAACCGGCCCAGGTCGGAGACGGAGCAGGTCAAATCCCCCGTGCCAATCAGTAGTGGGATCGCGCCTGTGAATAGACACTGCAGTGCAGCCTGAGCAACACAGAGAGACGCAGACTTTTTATTTATTTGTTCTTTGTTAAAAACAGCTATAAATAATTACCACAAGCCAAAACAATACTGAATAAATTATTTTAGGGAACACTGCACCCTTTTCTCATTTTACGAGTTAAACTGTTTACAAAATAAGGTGCTTATGCTTTTTGCTCAGTGTTTAATGTGAAGTTTTAATATAATGTAGCCTACAGGTTTACTGAACCTGGCCATTTTAGGTGATCTAAAAGACAAAATAAAACCTCAATATGACTGTCTGTATATGATAAATAAATCTGAGTGCCAAAAAGTATATGCTTATTAGTTAAAAAATATTTTTTATACATCTTAGTATTTATATTTAATAATTAAAGTTAACAAAAAGTTACATACATTGTGTTAAACTCTAATCTGTGCTTTATTTAAATACCTTAAATATACTTTATTTAATAAGAATATATGCCACCTAAAAAAATAAGAGTGTGATGTACTCATAAACAGGCAAATTTCAGTTTAAAAGATGACCAAGGTTGCTGTTTAAATAAGAAATGAATAAAAGAGGATTTAAAACATTGCTTCTTAATCAATCTTTAATGGTGAATTGTAAGGCAGTCAGCACAGTGCACTTAATACAGTTGTACTCTGTTACATTCTTTGCTTGCATCTGATGTTGTTTATATGAATTGTTTACATGCTACTGTTTCCACTGGTGTTGAACAGACAAAAACGCCCCCTGAAAAAGCGAGAAAGACATATTAATAAATGACTTATAGGCTGAACTTAAAACACTGTAGAATGTGTATATAAAGAGATTTTAGATACCCTCTTGAGTCCTGTAAAAGGAAACAAAACATTTTGCATTAGCAGAGTTTTTTGCTGGGAAAATAATGTGGCATATTTTCACAGAAACAAACCATTATCAAACATACTTAATGGCCGATTTTCCAGGAGGCACCTGTAGGTGGCGATCTCCTATATATATATATATGTTTAGAAATGTATAAAAAGTTATTGTTGCATTATTATTCATTGTTTTTTTTTTTTACATAATTTAAATGTATTATTAAAGAGGTATACACTACGATCTCTTGACAGCAAGAAAGAGTGAAAATAAAAAAAAAATTAAAGTGTGTATGTTCTTGCATGGTGGGAGATGGGTAAAGAAATCTATTGGCTTTAGTTTTGCAGGCAGTGTTGCAGATAGCTATTGCTTAAAACAAGGTTCAAAATGAGTTTACACTCTTTAAAACAGCTCAAATTAATTGAGTCATTTGCCAAAAGGCCTAAAACTAATAAAACAAATATTGATTGCCCACACGAGGAGACAGGCAATCTCATCAGCACCTGAGCCGGGGGAACTCCAGGCCCAGCCTATGTCTCTTTCTTCGGACAATTCAGATCCAGCTGTCAGCTGCGCAGCCTCCTCGCATGGAACCGCTACCATTCAAGGCATTTTAAACAATTTATCTGTCAGTCTGGCACACATAAACAGACATCTCCATTCTCACCACGAGTTTCTGAGTTCTCTCAGCCTTCCAATCGAGTTTGTTCCGCTGAGATAATCTGGGAACACGTTCAGTGTTGCTGCAAATACTTTGTAAATGTCTGTCCTGCTCATTCAAATTATTTATTTAATTAAATTAATTAAATAGTAATTGACCGGTGTAATGGACGATTTTGTCATTAACGTTAAAAACAGGTTAATATAGGCTTCTCTGATACTGTAAATATTTCATTTTTATTTTATTTAGACTAGATTATAATTTTATTTAACAAACCAGTTCGTGTTTTGGTGCTGAAGCATATAGCGGACTTGTTTTAAAGCACTTCACCTCAAATGTTATTCGTTCTTTAATTTTATCTAGTAGAAAACTGACCAACAAACAATACATTAAAATTAAGATATTATAAAATGAAATTTTACCAAATGAAAGTCATTTCAAAAAGATACATAAGAAAAAAATACTAATGACATTTTTGTTTGAGCCCGTCCCTAACTTAACTGTGCTTCACTGTAATTGTTGTATCACAAACCTCTGTCATATATTAGCAAATGTTTCAATATGTTATCATTTTAAAGATTATGTTTGAGGATCTTTCCTCAGTGCTAATGTGCTTTATTTTCTCTTTCTCACTCGTGGCAAGTTCAGGTGAGGGAGAACGCAAAAAACTTTAAAATATGTTTTCCTATCACTCAGTTTTTTTTCTCCCACACAGTTTTTTTTCTTCTGGGCTACAGTGGACTATGTTGAGCGGGTGTCCACGCTAAGTTCGGTATCGATATGGTGCTCCTAGTGGAGCTTGGGACTACCAGGTTGTCTAAGGAGGGGTGAACCGGCCCAGGTCGGAGACGGAGCAGGTCAAATCCCATGTGCCGATCAGTAGTGGGATCGCGCCTGTGAATAGACACTGCAGTGCAGCCTGAGCGACACAGAGAGATGCAGACTTATTATTTATTTGTTCTTTGTTAAAAACAGCTATAAATAATTACCACAAGCCAAAACAATACTGAATAAATTATTTTAAGGAACACTGCACCTTTTTCTCATTTTACGAGTTAAACTGTTTACAAAATAAGGTGCTTATGCTTTTTGCTCAGTGTTTAATGTGAAGTTTTAATATAATGTAGCCTAAAGGTTTACTGAACCTGGCCATTTTAGCTGACATAAAAGACAAAATAAAACCTCAACATGACTGTCTGTATATGATAAATAATTCTGAGTGCCAAAAAGTATATGCTTGTTAGTTAAAAAATATTTTTATACATCTTAGTATGTATATTTAATAATTAAAGTTAACAAAAAGTTACATACATTGTGTTAAACTCTAATCTGTGCTTTATTTAAATACCTTAAATATACTTTATTTAATAAGAATATATGCCACCTAAAAAAATAAGAGTGTGATGTACTCATAAACAGGCAAATTTCAGTTTAAAAGATGACCAAGGTTGCTGTTTAAATAAGAAATGAATAAAAGAGGAATTAAAACATTGCTTCTTAATCAATCTTTAATGGTGAATTGTAAGGCAGTCAGCACAGTGCACTTGATACAGTTGTATTCTGTTACATTTTTTGCTTGCATCTGATGTTGTTTATATGAATTGTTTACATGCTACTGTTTCCACTGGTGTTGAACAGACAAAAACGCCCCCTGAAAAAGCCAGAAAGACATATTAATAAATGACTTATAGGCTGAACTTAAAACACTGTAGAATGTGTATATAAAGAGATTTTAGATACCCTCTTGAGTCCTGTAAAAGGAAACAAAACATTTTGCATTAGCAGAGTTTTTTGTTGGGAAAATAATGCGGCATTTTTCCCCAGAAACAAACCATCGTCAAACTTACTTAATGGGCTGATTTTCCAGGAGGCACCTGTAGGTGGCGATCTCCTGCTCCAGGCGGCTCTTGATGTCCAGCAGGGCATCATAATCTCTGCCCTGCTGCTCAATGCCAGCGCGAACCTGAGAGAGCTCTGCCTCATATGTGTTGATGTGTTTCTGATAGCCTGCTAGCATAGTGCTGTAACGCGCCTCTGTTTCCCGCAGTGAAGCCTCAAGTGCGCATTTCTGTAAGGGTAAAGAGAATAAGAAGAAAGTATAAAAGACTTGCTTTTTTTTCATACCTGTGTGTCAAATTTAGTTCAAAACAAATATTCAGGAATGAAAAGGCATTACAAATTCTGCTTTTTAGGGCAAATTGACATCACATTGAAGGACACCAATGAGTGTGGACAATCAGATACCCAAACAGATATCTGATATATTTGGATTTCACATAAACAAAATACGTCATATGCAACATTTACTTAAGAATATTGCAAAATTGTTTCAATCATGTTTCAACCTACTTGGAATTACAAACATGTACATATATGTTAAAATATATTACCTATAATTGTATATATATATATATTTATAAAAATTATTCTCGCATTTTATTTATTGTTTTTTTTACATAATTTAAATTTATTATTAAACAGTAAACACTTCAATCTCTTGACAGAAAGAAAGAGTGACAATAAATAAATAAAAAAATGTGTTTCAAAATGAGTAAACACTCTTTAAAACAGCTAAAATTAATTGAGCCATTTGCCAAAAGGCCTAAAACTAATGGGACAAATATTGATTTCCCACACAAGGAGGAGACAGGCAATCTCATCAGCACCTGAGCCGGGGGAACTCCAGGCCCAGCCCATGCCTCTTTCTTCGGACAATTCAGATTCAGCTGTCAGCTGCGCAGCTGTTGTAAATGAGGGCGATGCCAACCCTCTTGTGCACCACCAGAGGGAACCATCGCCAGAATTCTGATTCGACTCACGGACTCAAAATCCCATAAGCCCTGCTACCTGGCACTGATTACGGTCCAGGTGCAACTCATCAGCTCTCGTGTATATATACCACACTCACGCTCCGGTTCGTTGCGAAGTCTTGATTTGCCTGGCTGTCATTTCTGAGCGTTCCATACTCCCTGCTTCGGACTGATCTGTGTTTCTGACCCTGTGCTTGTTCTACGATTACGAAAGACATCTGCCTGCCCCTGATCTCCAGCCTGTTATTCTGACCAGTAAGATATCTGCCTGCCTTTGAACTTTTGCCTGTCCCACGTTCTGTCTCCTGGATTGCCCCTTTGTGTTTGTTTGTATGTGTGCTCTTAATAAAGCTTGCAAATGGATTCAATGCCTTCTGACTCATCACAACAGCAGCCTCCTTGCATGGAACCGCCACCATTCAAGGCATTTTAAACAATTTATCTGTCAGTCTGGCACACATAAACAGACATCTCCATTCTCACCACGAGTTTCTGAGTTCTCTCAGCCTTCAAATTGAGTTTGTTCCTCCAAGGTAATCTGGGAATCTTGCAATGTTGCTGCAAATACGTTGCAAACGCCTGTCCTGCTCATTTAAATTATTTATTTAATTAAATTAATTAAATAGTAATTGACCGGCGCAATGGATGACTTTGTCGTTAACGTTAAAAACAGGTTAATATAGGCTTCTCTGATACTGTAAATATTTTGTTTTAATTTTATTAAGACTAGATTATTATTTTATTTAACAAACCAGTTCGTGTTTTGGTGCTGAAGCATATAGCGGACTTGTTTTAAAGCACTTCACCTCAAATGTTATTTGTTCTTTATTTTTATCTAGTAGAAAACTGACCAACAAACAATACATTAAAATTAAGATATTATAAAATGAAATTTTACCAAATGAAAGTCATTTGAAAAGGATATATAAGAAAAAAATATGAATGACATTTTTGTTTGAGCCTGTTCCGAACACAACTGTGCTTCAGTGTATTTGTTGTATCACAAACCTCTGTCAAATGTTTGCAAATTTTTTAATATGTCATAATTTTAAAGATTATGTCTTAAGGATCTTTCCTCAGTGCTCATGTGCTTTCATTTTCTCTATCTCACTCATGGCAAGTTCAGGTGCTGAAGGGCTTAAGCAACTCTGGCAGGAAAATATACATTTAGATTTCAAAGAAAATATTTTAATATTAAAAAGGAAAGATAAGTTTGATCCTATCAATGCCATAACGAATGCCCTTAAATAATGCAGCTTTTGACAGCAAGCATCTGTATGTCTTGAGATTGAAATGAGAATAAAGGATGATAGGACGGGGCGGTGCTGGATATGTGCATACCTTGGAATAAAATTGGAATAAGCATTTTTCTCAGCTTCTTATATGTAGGTTCAGCAATTTCATTTTATGGTAATGAATGGGTTCTTTTCATTGCCTCTAAAGTGAAATAACTGAACAAATCATAGGAGGCAGAGAAAAATGCTAATTTTGGATTACAATATTAGACAGCTCTAAGAGATTTTTGCATCTGACCACTGAATATATACAATACACACTAATATGTCGTGGAATTGGATGGCTACTGTTTTCCAACGGTCTTCAAAATATCTTTTTTGGGTTTAAGAAAAGAAAGAAACTCAAACTGGTTTGGAAGAAGTGAGGTGAGTAAATAGTGAGATCATTTTCCTTCTTTTTTTGGTGAACTATACTTTTAAAACTCAAATTACAGTTATATTGAGTTATATTCGAGTTACATTTTCAAGCTAGCCCAGCTAATGCTTATGTGCATTTCCTCACCATGCTGAGTTGAGACTGTAGCTCGATCTCAAGGCACTGCAAGGTCCTCCGCAGATCTGATATCTGTGACCTCGAGGTTTCAAGGCACTCTGTGTCACCAGCCACATCTTTGCACAGTTGTGCCGTCTTAAAGAGAGTCAGAACCAGACAACATGAGAACTTTGTATAACAACACCTGACATTTTACTCTGTTTTATTATTAAAAGTCTAATCAGAAAGATATAGATTGAAACCTAACCTTCTCTTTAAACCAGCACTCCTGTTCTCTGCGGTGTTTGTCTATGATGTTCTCATAATGACAACGAATGTCATCCAAAATCTTATTCAGGTCTTGCTGAGGAGCGGCGTCCACTTCCACGCACACTTTTGAGTTTGTCAACTGACACATTAGAGCCGCCACATCCTGTAAAGACACATAGTTTAAAAAAAATCTGCTTTACATCACATGAATTTTATTTTAAAGGCACAGAATGTAGTTTTCACCCCTAGAAGAAGTGTATTCACAACAAACAAAGACGTAGTTTGATGACACAGTAACAGAGTGTAGAATCGAGAGAGTTGTTGTCTTCATTAAATACACTACTGCATCCAGAAATCATGGATGAGCTGATGTATTCAGTATTATCATGTTATAATGAAGCAGAGTAAGGCTGAAAGCTGTCAAAGCAAAACCGGAGTGCTGAAGGATGTTTTGCGTTTAATGCGATATAAAATGAAAGCAGCAAAGCTTTTATTACGCCACAGTATACTAAATACAATTTAAGGTTCTGTTATAATGTTGTTCTTTGCAGTCTAATAAAACACACTACATATATATACGTGGGGCCCTATCATACACTCGGGGCCATGTGGCGCAAGGCACGACTCAATTGTTGTTTGCTAGTTTCAGCTTGGCGCAAGAGTCGTTTTGACATTTTAATAGCTGTTTAAATAGCAAATGCATTTGCGCTCATATGTGCGCCCATAGGCGTTCTGGTCTAAAAAGGGAGGCAGGTTGAGGTGTATTGCTGGCGCTCTGCTATTTTGAGAAACTATTATAGATTTTTCAATAGACCAGAACAAAGTCGGTCTATTGTCCATCGCAGAGCGTGTTAGTTGTGCGCCTCGCTTACACACTGCTTAATACACACAAGATGTAGAGCAATACGCAAATAACTTCATATATGAAAAAGAATTTAAATATTAAGGATATATATAGGCTATAAATATAAAGGATTAAAATATTACAAAACAAATTATTTTCTAGCCTACATAAATATAAAACCCACTGATTTTATGCCTTCTTCATCTAGGGAGGCTTTTTCAGTTCATTCATAACAATTTAAATTTGAGTTGTATAATTGTATAATGTTATTATTATTAGCAGTACTATTTATTATATCCATATTTTTATTTGTTTTATTAAAAACAAGCTTAAATTTGTCCACCTGTCAGGTATTAGACCATGTGGGGCATAGCATGTGTATTAGGATATAACTCAGCTTTTTGAACACACTTCGTTATTATTGTTCATTTATTCGTTTGCTGGAAATTAGAACTGAATTTAGAAATAGTTTTAATCTTTGCTCTTAACAAACTAAATAAATTTTTTATTGGCTTATTGATGTCTGTGCGTACAAGGTTTCCCTATCCACGAGAGCGAAAGTGAAAGTTAATTTATCTCTCATTCTCGCGCTACTGATGCTCTGTTTAACTGTTTTCTTGCTAGTGAAATGCTCAGTTTTTCGACTTACACTTACTTTACGTCATTTAAATAGCAAATGCGCTTTGGTGCGACACAACTGGCTCTTAAAGGGAATGGGAGATGAGACTTTGATTGGTTTATTCTCAAAACACACCCATAACTCATTAAGAAAATAAGCTCAACCCTTTTAGACCATGCACCACAGCGCAAAGCTTATTTTTCCATCTTTATATTAGCAAAAGTGGATTCTGACATGCCCTGAATGCATTTGCGCCCTGTGCTTTGCACTTTGCGCATGGACTGTCAAAATAGAGCCCATGTGTTTTCCTGTTTTTTATAAAACCTAGCCAGAAATTGAGGGTGTATGATATCATTATCTTGGCAACATATGACAAGGTCCATGCCAAATTCCTTATTTCTCTAGATTTCAACATCCATCAAAACACTTAGGATAATAAGTAAGTCAGCTAAATATATAATGTTCAAGTGATCTTTTGGATATTCTAATGAAAAAAAGTCAGAAACTTTTTCAAACCTCCTGGTGGTTCTTCTTCAAACACTCTAGATCTCCAATCAGAGTCTCGATCTGGTTCTCTAGTTCAGCCTTGCTCAAGGTTGCTTGATCCAGCAGTCGGCGCAGGTTGGCGATGTCAGACTCAACACACTGCCGCACTGCTATCTCATGCTCATATCTGATTGGAGGAGAGGCAGAATGGGGGGTGGGGGGGTGGGGGGAATTGGGTTAATCATAGTTGTGTAATTTACGAAAGTGATTACAAAGTCTGTTTCTTTCATCTGGATTTTCATCAAATTTTTGGTTTGACAAATTTTGTTTATTCAATTCACTCATCAAATGCCATTAAAAACATGAGATTTTACATGCAATTTTATTTCTTTAAAATGCAACTATTTGACTTTCTGCAGAAAATGTTTTTTGTTTGACATAAAGAAATTCAGGTTTGAGACAACTTGAGGGTTAGTAAATGATTTGAATATAAAATTTTATTTAATAAATTATTACTATTACTTTAACAAAGACCATATCATATATTTTTCCACAATGTTTCATAGATCTGGAATCTTCAGCTAAGCTAGGGAGAATTAAAAAGTGATTACGAATACATTTTACATGAAATAAATGATATGTATAACTTAGCAGCACTCTCTCTCTCACACTGTTCATAATGAAAATTAATATTCATGAAAATGATATTTGTGTTTATCATAGTTGCTTCATCCTACATAAAAAGTTATGTCATATCTGAGTGAATCTCAATGGGAAGGATTGACTTTTCATATTTCATTATCAGGGCCAGACGGAATCTGCAGACGCTTTTTGCTGTTTCTGCTGAGAATTTTTTAAATTTTTAAAAAGATTTTAAAAATCTGTGGATTATATAAGATTAAGTATTATAACTCAAACCTTAATATGTGAAATAAAAAACAATATCTTTTTAACTTTTATTTAATGTTTATAATGCAAATCCAATTAGATTAACTTTATTTGGTAAACAAAGCAAGTCTCTCATATAATACATCTACTAAAAGACATAAAATATTAGTGTACAAACTGCATTGCACATACATCAGATAAACATTTTTATATTAGTCAATAATATTACTGTAATTAATTTAAAAACTAAATAAAGTTATACATTATACAGCAGAAAGCAAAGCTCAAGATTTTTGGCCTAGTCTGTGGATTAACAGTAACATTTACATTTACATTTACATTTAATCATTTAGCAGACACTTTTATCCAAAGCGACTTACAAATGAGGACAAGGAAGCAATTTACACAACTAAGAGCAACAATGAATAAGTGCTATAGGCAAGTTTCAGGTCTGTAAAGTCTAAGAAGGAAAGTATTAGTAGTATTAGTACTTTTTTGGGGGGGGGGGGGGGGGGGTACAGTTAGTAACAATGCTTCAAACAAATATTTAGTTTCTTTCACATACCAATCACTTTCGCTTTCGCTTTTTTTTTTTTTGGCTTTAACCTTAGGAACTATGAATATTATTGTGTTTTGTTTATACTGTATATGTTTTGACTCAACATGCAGGTAGTCATTGCCTTGCATATTTCTGCTAAAGAAAAGAAAAGTAAGTTGGCCTGAGGGTGAATAAACTAACAACAAACTTTTTTTATTTTTGGATGATTTCTTCCTTTAAAGCTAGAACAAATCACCACATGGGTTTTGCAAAGATTCTCTATATATTGTAAAACTGAGCAGCTCTCTCTCACACACTATACACAATGCAGCTGTGCAATAAACCCTCAGCCATCTAGTGTATGAACTTTTACACTTGTTCAGAGTGCATGAAGTGTTAAACGTTCTGAATTTATTTTATTGTTTACTTTTTGGTGATATAAATGCAATTTACTCGAATTGAAAGTACACATTTTTTGTTTTGATACACTACCCGGACTATGTATACTGTGTATACTTGGATGAATTTTCTTTTTGAAATAAAAGGAAAGCATTTTACACTGTCTAAAACCTGCACCTAAACTTTTCACACATTATTATAATTAGCAATTATAATTCCTTGCATTTATATAGCGTTTTCTAGGCACTTAAAGTGCTTTACAGATGTTTCTGGTCTTCTCAACCATCATACACATGCTTCTGGTGATGTGATAATAAAAGTGGTTTGATTTGATTGGAATAGAATAGTGCATAAGTATGCAAACTGGAATGCATTTATGTTTTAAACATGACCACTAACAGCTAATAAGCTGTTTGGAGGTGATGTTATTTAATAAACAACTCACTTTATCCTGAAGTCATCAGCAGCCAGTTTAGAGTTGTCGATCTGCAGAAGGATGTTGGCGTTGTTGACATTTGCAGCTGCAATCTGCAATGAAAAACATTCATTTAAAAATATTGTTATAAAACATGGTTAAATATGCATTGCTTCTAAAAATCCCCATCATTACCTGTTCCTTCAAGCAGTTGATGGTGTTCCAGTAGCAGCTGTAGTCCCTCTGGCAGATCGGCCCCTTCTTCTCATAATAATCCCTGATCTGCTGCTCCAGAGTGGCATTGGCAGCCTCTAAGCAGCGCACCTTCTCTATGTAGGACGCCAGACGATCATTCAGGTTCTGCATGGTGGTCTTCTCATTCAGCTGGGTGTAGTCACAGCTCTTAGCTGTGAGTACACTGTTCAGCCTGCCATATCCTCCACTAATTTTGCAAAGCAAATCTGGGTAACAACCAACCCGGCGGTAACATGAGGAAGAGATGCGGGAGCCTCCTCCAAAACCACAGCCAGTTATACTATAGGCCTTGGGTGCACAAGCAGTTACTGTACCACAGCGAATCGGGGTGACTATGGATTTTGAGGTCATGGTCTTGGGACCTTGGCAAGATGACGTACGGAGAGAGCACGACATGGTAGATGGATGCAGAGCTGAGATGAACCAACAGACTGGCAGAAATGTCCTGAAGAGAATCACACCTTAGAGCCCAGCGCTGATCTCTTATAGAGATCGGGACTCAGGGCGGCTCCTGCATTTTGTGGACGGGAGATGAAGGTAGGGTGTGTGGAAGGATTTGAGCCAGCTTAACGCCCTTTATCAGTTAAGGTCAGGAAAATTACACTGTGCAATTACAGGTTGTGCAAGACCGATTGTGAAAATGGCCCAAATCTGGGAAATTCTGTCACACCTGATTCTGCTAGCTTTGACAAAGTAATGTTTGTAGCAGTTTAGCATGTTTATTGTCTTATAATGAACTTAATTGTTCTGCAAGTGCTGTCTACCTTTTTCCTATTTGCCTTATATGACTCATGAAGTTTAAGTTTAATAATTAATTTGTTAATGCAACAATAAGCTTTTTCTATAACTAGGTTTAATGATTTGACATTATTCTTCTCACGCTAAAACCAGTGAACAGAAAGAAGAAAGTGACACAAAAAAATTACATACCATAAATGACTTGAAAGTTTTAGCAACACTAATGTATGATTTGTTAGGATAGGGTAATATTTAGCCAATAAAATATTTTGTGCCAGTAAGAGCATCTGTTGGTAAAACATGTGCCAGGGTAATGAGTGTTTTATTTGGTTGTGGCAATCCCCTAATACAGCAGGGAATAACTCAGGCAATGTGAGTGAGTTGTTGAAATGAATTTCTTTACTATGCATACGACCAATCAAAAATGTTTTAATATGCTGTATTTATAGTCCGAAACTTATATACAGTTGGGTCCATAAATATTTGCACATCAACACAATTCTAACATTTTTGGCTCTATACACAAACACAACAGATTTGAAATGAAATTACCAATGTGTGCTTTAACTGCAGACTGTCATCTTTAATTTGAGAGTTCTTACATACAAATCAGATGAACGCTGTAGGAATTACAACAGCTTGCACATGTGCCTCCCGCTTGTTAAGGGATCTAATGTAATTGGACAGAATAATAATCATAAACCAAACTTTCCCTTTTTTATACTTGGTTGCAAATCATTTGCAGTCATTTACAGCCTGAAGTCTGGAATGCATAGGCATCGCCAGATGCTTGGTTTCATTCCTGGTGGTGCTCTGCCCGCGGCCTCAACTGCAACTGTCTTCAGTTCCAGCTTGTTCTTGGGGCATTTTCTCTTCAGTTTTGTCTTCAGCAAGTGAAATTCATGCTCAATCGTATTCAGGACAGGTGATTGACTTGGCCATTGCATAAGATTCCACTTCTTTCCTTTCAAAATCTCTTTGGTTGCTTTTGCAGTGTGCTTTGGGTCTTTCTCTATCTGCACTGTAAAGGGCCGTCCAACAAGTTCTGAAGCTTTTAGCAGAATATGAGCAGAAAATATTGCCTGAAACACTTCATAATTCATCCTGCTGCTTTTGTCAGCAGTCACATCATCAATAAATACAAGAGAACCAGTTCCATTGGCAGCCATACAGGCCCACACCACGTCACTACTACCCCCATGCTTCATTGTCTGGGATCATGAGCAGTTGCTTTCCTTCTTCCTACTCTTCTCTTCCCATCCCTCTGGTAAAAGTTGATCTTGGTCTCATCTGTCCACAGGATGTTGTTTCAGCACTGTGAAGGTTTTTTCAGAGCTCTAATCTGACCTTTCTGTTTTTGAGGCTCACCAATGGTTTATGTCTCGTGGTAAACCCTCTGTATTCACTCTGGTGAAGTCTTCTCTGATTATTGACTTTGACACACATACACCTACCTCCTGGAGAGTGTTCTTAATCTGGGCAACTGTTGTGAAGATTGTTTTCCTTATTAGGGAAAGAAATCTTCAATCATCCACCACAGTTGTTTTCGAGGTCTTTCGGGTCTTTTGGTGTTGCTGAGCTCACTGTTGCTGTCTTTCTTTTTAAGAATGTTCTAAACAGTTGTTTTGGCCATGCCAAATTATTATTATTATTATTTTATTTTTTTGCCTAATGATGGCTTGCTTGACTGATAGTGACAGCGCTTTGGATCTCATCTTGAAAGTTGACAGTAACAGATGCCAAATGCAAATAGCACACTTGAAATGAACTCGGGACCTTTTATCTGCTCATTGTAATTGGGGTAATAAGGGAATAACACACACCTGGTCATGGAACAGCAGCATTGTAAAGGAGCAAATTTCAAATGTATGGGGAAAAAGTAAGCATGAAGGTCAAAAACATTCATTCATTTTCTTTTTGGTTTAGTAGCCACAATAGAATAAATCACCAACTTATCCAGCATATGTTTTCCGCAGCGGATGCTCATCACTGGCAAACACCCATACACTTTCATTCAGACACATACAATTTAGCCTAACCAATTCACCTATAGCGCATGTCTTTGGACTTGTGTGGCAAATCAGATCACCCGGAGGAAACCCACTAGGTTCAAACAAGCGACCTTCTTGCTGTGAGGCAACAGTGCTACCTATATAACTAAATAATTTAATAACATATAATAGAGTATATGCCGAGCTAGTGCTGCTCCCATGCTGATACACTTCCGGTGACCTGTTATTGTGAACTTTTTCTCGTTTTATACGGTTCCTTATACAGCATCGATGTTGTAATGTCATTTAAATACATTCAGTTAAACAAACTTTAGCATTCATTTAGTTGTTCAAGCGTAAAACAAGACAAAAAGCTGTTTACTCGCACGCGCCCGTCAGAATCGGCAGGCTAACGCAGAGGCTCCATTGAATATACTGGGGTAAAATAAATGCTCATTTAATAAAGATATGGCGGGGGAAATGTAATTTAATGCAGTGCTTCTTGTACAATCTGAGACCCACTTTAAATCGGATATCACTCAGCTAGTGGAGATCACTGATTTTTAAAGAAAACCGACCTTAAACGCATCGGATTTTGCATTGGCATTCAATTCGCCGGAAGCGCTTAACCCAGGTTAATGGCAAAATAAAAGTCCTATTAGCATGCTTCGGCATATACCCCATATAGCTACAAACTGTCATGGGATTTTGTTGTAGTTTCAACTGAATCCTCTTATGACACAATTCAGCTGTTCAGTCACAGAATTTTTTTGAGATATGATGAGGAATCTCTGCATTAGAGAATATCTAGTGGAAAACCACAAGGGGAATTTTTGACAGGAAATACTACTGTAAAAACTAACATCAATATTATATTTTATCATCATCATCATTGGTTTTCTGTTTGATTTGTTATTGTTGATTTGTTATTGGAGATTTTTATATATTTATTTATTTTCATTTTTCACAGATTTTTCACATTAAGAAAAACATATTCCATTAAAGAAGTCATTGGTGAACAATTATTTGGAAACCAAAATTGTTCTTCTATTGCAAAATACATAGAATCTTTCATTTTTAAGACTATATTTTATCAAAACTGTAAGCCATTGCAATAACAATTGTTTTTATATTAGGTCTTAGTGCTTTATGGAGGTAACAAGGGTATATCATGTGCAAAGAAAGTCCTATAAGTTTACGTAATTTATTCCTAAATGGACTAAGCAGCTGTAAATGTCCTGTCTAGCCAAGCCACTGTTTTTTAGTCAGCTTAATAAAAGCCCATTACTATAGTGACTGTAGAGAAAATTATAGCCTCACCCATGTCTGGTTTTAAATACAGCTATCATTTGGTCAGTTAATGATAATTGTTCTGAGTGTTATAATGAACCGCTCGTTAGGTTGTTAGGAGTCTTTATGTATAGATGAATAATGCATTTTTAGTTCATAGTATACTGATAAATATCTAAACATACCACATAACCTTTGAAAAATATGTAAATGTGTGCTGTCAAATGTGGTACAATTTAAAAAAGCAATGCAAAAATAGTTGTAAGGTTCTATGGGCATTCATTTTTGTAATTTTAATAATTAGGCTTAGTTTTTAAATAAACATACATCATTCTGTCATTTATACACAAATATGACCATCTCTGTCTTCTGTATAAACAAGTTCATACAGACTGTTACAGCAGATTTACTTAAAGGCACAATATGTAAGATTATCCCAAATGTTTAAAAGAATTTCCAGTTCTAGAGAAATAAGCTATTTTAACAAGTGACATGGATCATGACCTGTTTTGCCATGTTAATGTCATATACCCTTGATTTCTGGTTAGGTTGTAACTGTGCCAAAAAGAAGCCCTATGTGAACTTCTCTAGGCTTGGAGGCATCTGGGATGGACCATCAAACAGTAAAAAATGTGTCCTGTGGTCAGACGAATCAGTATTTTAGGTTTGTTTGTGGGAAACATGGATGCTGTGTGCTCTGGACCAAAGAAGAAAAGGATCATCCAGACTGTTACCAGCAACAAGTCCAAAATGATCCAAAAAAGGTAACTAGCACTTCTAAGATAGCACCATTAATGCTGAAAAGTACATAGATATTTTGTAGCACAATATGCTGCATTCTTTTACAGGAATGCCCATGCAAATTTTAAACAAGACAATGCAAAACGACATTCTGCACACATTACAAAGTGCTAGCTGTGCAGGAAGAGGATGCAAGTACTTGGCTGGCCTGTCTGCAGTCCTGACCTGTATGAAAGTATGTTGTGAGACTACTATACAGGAGTTTATTATGGATTTTTATTTTAGCATTTTTTAAAACACGAATGCCGTTATAAATGTAGAAAATATGTGCTTGTTTGTTGTAAAATTTCGTAATAATGACAAAAAATATTAATTTGGCTCCTATAAAAGGCTCCTACACACCAGGACGCTTTTCGTTTGCGTTTGTCATCAGAGTTTTACGAGACGTTATCCGTATTCAAACCCAAGCAATTTTCACTAGTGTCAAGCAGAAGAGGATGCAAAATCACTCCTTGACGTTAGATGGCGCTACACAATTTTAAGCTTCTGACACCCGCTTATAACACAGAAGAGGAGGAAGAGAGGAAGTTCACACGCTTGTTGTTAAAGTTACTGGTGACACGAACAAGCATGGATGATTCAAGCAGTAGCCCCAGCTCTAGCGTTGAAGAAATGATTGTTCACCAGTGCAATAAGCAGCTCCACGTTCATATCACCTCTGGGCATCTTCTTAAATGTGCGCTCGCATTGACAGTTTTGTGCTTGAGCGTCTCCTGTTTACTGTAACTACAGCAGCTCCGTGCACATGAACAAAAATGCCAATCTGATTGGTGGAGGTTTTGACGTGGCGCTTTTAAACAAAAAATCGAGCATGAGGTGGTGTTTTTAAAATGACACTTTAGCGTCTGGCGTTAGTGTGCACGATCACATTGACACCTTTTATATAGTCATGAGGCATTAAACGTTGACGGAAAATGCGAGCAAAAAACATCTCAGTGTGCACAGGCCTTTTGTTCTATTTTAACCCATATCAGATGCTTGAACAGTAGTAGTATTATAATGTGAAGTGATAACTGTCAGGGTTCTGCCACTCTGGTCTTGTAAATTCTTGTTTTGGTGGCAGAACTCGGACACTACCCATGTCTGGTCCTGTTTCTGTCTCTGTGTGTGCGCTCTTGTACTCAGACGCGTGCGCTCTTGTACTCGTGTTTGTGTTTTCGTCTGTCAGCAGCGTGGTGTTTCATTCCCAGCGTCTCAGTCTTGTTGGTTTCGGTTTTGGTCGGCGCTGGGATGAAGCATGCACGCTGCGTGTGTGAGCGCACGGTGAGTGCTTTCATTCATCGTGTGCTCGTGTCTTGCGTCTTTTGTCAAAGCACGTGGCTCGGTGTTTACATTGTGGTCACGTGCTTTTGTCGTGTGCTTCAGTGTTGTGTTATGTGAGCGCATGGCTTGTATTGTCTCTCTGTGTCATGCGCTCTCCCGTCTATTGTCTAGTCCCACCCTCCTTGTTAACCCATTATTAGTTAATTGTGTTCACCTGTGTGTCAATTTACTTTTTGCTTTATAATCCCCCTCATGTTTTCAGTCCTTTGCCAGTTCGTCGTCGCTAGTTTCCTGTCTTGTTGTGTCCAGCCCTGTCTTGTCCTGCCAGTCCTGCCAAGTTTGTTTTTGCCTTTGTATTCATGTTTTCCCCTTCGGGGTAGTTTTGTTTTGCCTTTTATTTTTATTTTGTAGTTTATAATAAATATTTCTACATTTTTTTTGCAATTGGGTCTGCACTCCTTTTTTTCCCTCACCGCTCGTGACAATAACAAGTAAAGAGCATAAAAACTTGGACTGGAAAGCAACATTGATGTTGGTCAAAGCTCTCAAAGAACATGGGTGTGTGTGTTGCAGGCTAATAGTTATTATAAGTTAGTGCTGACCTGCTGGGTGCAGAGATGAGTAACTTTTAATTGGTTAGAACAGTTACATTTCAGTCTGAAATGACAGGAAATGTTTATAGGTGTATCAAACAGGCAATTTGGGTATTAGGCTTATTTCTTTCTCTTTTTTGCATTCTTTGCTGACGCTGGAGTTTTATAATTAATGTCTTATTAAAGTCATTAATTGCTCAGTGAAATAATTTCTTATAAGTGAGCTACATACAAAATATAGATTTTTGTTGTTCCAGATGTGCTCAGTAATTTGTTTCAGGTATTTTATTGTGTTATTAATTGTTTCTCCGTACATCAAGCAGTCTTGATGTCTTTCACACATTTTATGTTTAAGGCCAAATAAAGCAATATTATTTAGCGTAGCTTCCCAGGAAGCAAAGAATTCTGGCCCAGATTTTGCATAAAGCTGGCACAGCAGGCATTCTTCCGGTGCTGGCATACAGCATGTGGGCCAAATATAGCAGTTTTTGGCAGAGGTAGCACCGTTATAAAGGTGGCACACAGGACTTGAGCCAGATATCAAATGTATTTGGCTTAGATGTTAAAAATGGATATGTGGGCCACTTTAGTTTGGCCTATCTTGATCCACTTTTAAAATACATTTAAATAATTTTTGAGTAAAGACAAAATTCTACCAATAATGTTGCTTCGAGAAAAAGTGTGGCCATAAAGCTTTAAAGTTTTACTATTGTTTTACTATGGTTTTAACATCGTTTTACCATGGTTTTACTATCATTTTACTATCAGTTTACTATGGTTTTGCTATCGTTTAAACCATAACTATACCCAGATAGCAGGTAGTAATTAGCCCGAGCTCGGCTGTCCTTCGGCGCCTCCGGCTTCGACTCGGCATCAGAAAGTGTTAGCAACAAAATAATAAGAATATTTAGTGTGGATGGTCGCGATGTTTAGACTAAAACAAAAAAATATTATTTATAAATGGATTATACACATCATCTAGGGAAAACGGTCTAAATTGTGCTTATTTTTGAGATAGCACGCTCCTGTGCCGACTGATTTTTTAAAGAAGTTTGGTTTCATAAGAAACATGCATGGGTAAAATCCTGTTCCAAACTCCAATCCAGACGGTGGCGTAATGCTCCAAAAAGGTGGTTTACAGTGAATGTAGAAGAGCTCAGAAGTGTGTGATATTTATTGTCTCTGATAATCAAAAACACATTTTAAGAGTCTCAAAAATTTACCGCCTGATGAAGCCTGTTATAATGCAGTTATGATGACCCTATAATTAAAGAATTGTCAGAACCATACAAGATGAAGAGTTACAAGAATTTCTCTTCCTGTTTTTATATGTGTAAGTGCTGCTGGAAGAAAAAGTCTGCATCTCTCTGCATCGCTCAGGCTGCACTGCAGTGTCTATTCACAGGCGCGATCCCACTACTGATCAGCACGGGGGATTTGACTGCTCCATCTTCGATCTGGGCCGGTTCACCCCTCCTTAAACGACCTGGGGCCTCATGTACGAGGACTTGCGTGGAAATCATACTAAAACATTGCGTACGCACAAAGCTGTAAATGTGTGTATGCAGAAAAAATTCAGATGTATGAAACAGTGCGTACGCTGAATCCCACGCATATTATTTGTACATCCGAATAAACGTGAAACTGAGCGCAACATGCACGAGCGCAAAACCCCTCCCTGCCTCCTCCCCTGTATAAATATGCTAATGACTCTGCTTTGGCAAAACCAAGTGAAAAAGTAATGTCAAAAGCAAGCAAGAAGAGAAACTTTGAACAGAATGTAAATTGGAGGTGCTGCTTTCGGAGGTAGACCGGAGAAAACGGTTTTACTTGCAAGTTAACCTCCGGAATTAATAACAAAAGAAAAAATAGAGTGGGAGAGTTTAACTGATGCGGTTAACACAGTTGGGTCTGAACATCGCACCAAATCGATTAAAAAAGAAATAGTGAGATCTATAGGTGTAAACTGATGCAGATTCTATAACAACCAGAGTGGTGCAGCTCGTAAAACGCATGGTAGCATGTTTTGACACGTGTGAGCATGAACTCTGTTTGAATCCAACATCTGATAAATTTCTTCTTCTTTTTTTTCCACACTACACATCATATTTTACCTACTATTCATCATGAGGAAGATAAAAGTAGGAATCATTAATAAGTCTGTGCATCATATATTATTTGCACATTTATTAAATGGAAATGTTTCTGATGCAGGCGAGGCAGTGGCGCAGCAGGTAGTGCTGTTACCTCACAGCAAGAAGGTTGCTGGATCGCTGGTTCGAACCTCGGATCAGTTGGCCTTTCTGTGTGGAGTTTGCATGTTCCCCCTGCCTTCACATGGGTTTCTTCTGGGTGCTCTGGTTTCCACCACAGTCCAAAGACATGTGGTACAGGTAAGTAAATTGTGTGTTTGTGAGATGTGGATGTTTCCCAGAGATGGGTTGCAGCTGGAAGGACATCCGCTGTGTAAAAAAGTTGCTGAATAAGTTGGCGGTTCATTCTGCTGTGGTGACCCCGGATTAATAAAGGGACAAAGCTGACAAGAAAGTGAATGAATGAATGAATGTTTCTGATTCATGTATGCAAATTCATCTTCAGATGGCACCTTTATAGGACTGTGTGTGCAGTAGATCGCTCTGATTACATTGGGAAACCAGGGGACCGCCGCAAAATGTGCTTTAATGCTTGGCTGGTCAACTGCATGGTATGGAAACCTTATATACCTGCTAGACATGCAGATGAACCCGTCATACAGCTGCCATTGCATGGCTCAAAGACACTTTGTAGAGTGCAATTTAACACAACTGCCTCTAGGAGTCGCCAATGGGAAAAAACAGACACGCACAAAAAAATGTGCGTACACCAGCCATGAAGTTGGCATGGTGCTGCGCACATTCCCACGTTCATTTCATTGTTAGTAAATCCAAACGTGAGCAATTCTTAGCATGAAACCTGGCGTACGCTAAGTTTTTGAGCGTACGCAGTGTTGATACATGAGGCCCCTGGTGGTCAGCCTCCAGAGCAGTGGAGAATCTGATCATCACAGCGACCTCTAGTGGAGGAAAACTTGCTTTTATAGAAGTGAACAACTGCATGCTATAATAACCTGTGCTAATCATTCCCTTACAATAGCATTATAGTTATCTTCACGATTAAGAATTCATAATTTCATAATACATTGTCTGTAAAATTTGCATGAATAAAATTAACATTTCATTGATTTTTCTCAATAATTAAAATAATAGTAAATCTGAAGTAGAAATGGAACTGTATCAGGGATTATTCATTGCAGTCTTCTTGTTTTGTTTTAATTTCTTCATGCACATTGACTAGCAGGACTATAAATCACTTTTCATTACTCTTCAAACATTAAATGAGATCTGAGTCCCTAACCCTAAACAAAAGAGTGTTTGAATTCAGACGTTCAATGATATTTATCAGTTCAAGCCTGCTGCAGTCGCTCTTCTTGTTGGAAAGGTCAGTGCTGATGCTTGTTCTGCAGATTCTGATGTTTTAAATCTGTTTGTGGTGTTTGATTCATTTACATGTTTATGGAATTATTTTTTGATGAAGAAGCCCACAGTAATGATAATAAATGAGTGGATTGTGACAGATCCACAAAACGTTTCCAGATTTATGCTCATCATCCAAAAGATTTGTCATTTAAATTTTTTTTTAATAAATTTATAGACTACACTGAATAAGAAAATAAATGAACAAGAAAGAAAGAGAAACTGATCCTTTTAAAATTATAAATATATTCAAAGCATACACTGATTTGTCACTGTAGTGTAGTCAGTTTTCCTCCACCAGAGGTCGCTGTGATGATCAGATTCTCCACAGCTCTGATTCTCTCAGCTCTCGCCGGGTTCAGTGGCGCGCGCCTGTAATCCAAGCTACTGGGAGGCTGAGGCTGCGGATCGCTTGAGCTCAGGGCTTCTGGGCTGCAGTGGACTATGTCGATCAGGTGTCTGTACTAAGTTCGGTATCGATATGGTGCTCTTGGGGGAGCTCGAGACCACCAGGTCGTATAAGGAGGGGAGAATCGGCCCAGATCGGAGACGGAGCAGGTCAAATCCCCCGTGCTGATCAGTAGTGGGATCGCGCCTGTGAGTAGACACTGCAGTGCAGCCTGAGCGACACAGAGAGACGCAGACTTTTACATGCAAATTTACTGAATGCACTATTTAAAATACATTTGTAATACAATTATTAATAAAATATAAGACACTTTATAAAAATACAGTCTGTGACTAATGTTTCTTTTATTAGATTTTATAATTACAGAATAACATTTTTCTCAAACACTTTTTATTTATTTATTTTTTTTTAACTTTTAACATGTACTTAACAAAAACAAAACATATATAAAAATAAGAATTAAAAATGGTAATTATATTACAAGTAATTAAATAAATAAATGCATGCATGCACAATACAACTTCAAAACAATGTTGTACAAAAGTTAAAGTGCCAAAAGTTAAAGGGACAAAAGATTCTCATCAGCTTCATTCAGAAATCTTATAAAAGGATTCCCTTTTTTTTTCAGGTTTTCTCTTATATACATGTTAATTTTTCAAATGCCAAACAATTAGACAATCCTTGCAACCATTGTTTAAAAGGAGGGCTTTCTGTATTTTTTCCAATGATGAGCTATAAGAAGTTTCGCATGAAATAAACAAAAGATCACCGATTTCTTACCTGAGCTAAAAGAGATTGTGGCAGGAAAATTATTTATTATACAAAGTTTTTTCATTTGAGAATATTCTGTTTTCATGAATAAAAAATTTAAGATTTTTCTCACAAAAAATGATCTACCAAAGAACACTTCCATGTATAATGAGTTCCTGTCTTTTTATTTAATTTTATACACTGATCTATGTTTGGGTGAAGCGATTCTGGAGTTATATTTAGTCTCATATTCCATTTATGTTGAAGAAGTTTGAATCCTGTATGTTGTCTACTCTGAGTTTGTGCCATCAGACTGATATTCTGCCATTCATCTTCTGTGATACTCCAAATCAAACTTCTGTCCTAATTCTTGAAAGCTGAGCTAAGTATTACTATTAAATAGATTGCTCACCTACTCAAACCTTTTAAAGCCCATATTTTAAAACCAGCATTATAAGTCCCATGTGTAAAGTTAGTATTACACCATAGGCGTAAATTATGGATCCTCTTCAAGATGTTTCAATACCTCACACCATATAGCATAGCATATTTAACAAAAATTACATTTTTAGTTTTTCAATTTAGAGAGGTGTAGAAGTATAAAGTCATAGGCAACTGCCCAGATGTACTGATTTCAGTCCATCACCAAGGAATAGATTTTTATTCATGAACCAAAACATTGCTCTTAGTTGAGCTGCCCAGTACCATTTATGATTTGACAACTGCAACCCACCACACTCAAATACAAGAGAGAGACTCAGTCAGGGATGTTGATTTGCCCAAATGAAATAGGAAAAAAGCTTCTTCATATTACAGAAAAAAAATGTGTGGTGGAGGCAGAGGAATTGACTGAAATAAATACAGGAACTTTGGAAGTACTTTCATTTGTTATATATTGACGAGTCCAATCTGAGATATTGGTGAAAGTGACCATCTCTTAACTTAGTAGTGCAGTTATAATGGAGGCTTTAGATGTGGCTGAGGTAATCTTAATGCCAAGGTACTTGAAACCTTCATGAGCATTTTTAAATGGGGGTTGGATGAGGGAGTATAAGTCATTCAGATTCTTTAGGAAATAAAGTTATAGATTTGCACTCTTTTATTTCATATCCTGAATCCTCAATAGACATGGTATGGATGTACTTAATTTGTATAGAAATAATAAAATATCATCAGCATATAAAGCTGCTTTATTTTTAAAACCATTGATTGTGATCCCTGAAATATCTGTATTTCATCTTATTGCATTTGCTGAAGGTTTAATGCTGTAAAAAGGAGCGGTGAACAACCCTGACATGTGCCTGATGAAAGCTAAAATGGTTTAGAAATATTATTTATATGTGTCAGTAAGTCTGAGGCAAAACAATCTTATTGACTGAGAGGAAATGTTTTAAATTAGCTATTTTATTGAACGAACTTTAATGTGTTTTACTTTAAATTCAGAATTTGGGTCTTAAATGCATAGATTGATGATGAACATGGCTGAGAAGTGTTAAATACTGAATCTAAAAACACAAAATAAGCAATACATGTTGGGTTTATGAAAAAAAAATCATAACCAAAAAGAAATGAGGTCAGAGTGGAAAATTATAATCAAATAGCACTTCTTTTGTGTGCTCTCTTATGTGAGGTATGTAATGGTGACACATTTAGCACTTTATTTTATCTCAAAACAAAATTAATGAGAAAATTAGTCCTTCACTGCTTTTAGTGAAATGCCCAAGTTCATTTACCCAGCTGTTGTATATATATTATTTAATCCATTTAGTCTATGTGTGCAACACTATTCTGTGTGCCATTTTTACAAATGAAAATATAAAGATTAACAAACTATGCATTGATTAAACGCCAATTAAAAAAATAACAGATGAAAGAAATGACTCATTTTGCATTTATCTAAAAGACAAAGACTGAAAGTTTTTCGAAAATGACGTTATCAAACTCTATAAAGAAGAGTAATAGATTACTGGTTTACAGTGGCATAGCGAACGGCCCCGCATCTTCACGATTTTCAATAATTGAAAATCCGGCAACCGCAATAATCAAACCTCTAGGAACAACTGTGGTCGGAACCAAAGTTCACGTCTGTGTTCTCTGAACTCCTATCAAGCGGTGGACAACTTCATTCTGATTGCTTGCCGCCGAACCACGTGACTTCTGGCTACTTTGACCGTTCGTTCACACCGAAAGCGGCGAGAGCGTCCAAGGTCACTCTGGCCGCCCTGGCGACAACACTGTCTGCCTTCAGCTCCGGCAGCGAGAGCGTCAAAACTCGCTACCTTAATCTCATATTTAAAGGAGCCGTTGCAGCATATCAGTTACATTCCTGCATAAAACATGTTTCTAGCGTGAAAATGTTGAGCACGTCTTATCAAATTCATATAACAATGGAAGATCAAGTTGCGTGTATTGTGGCTTTGCTCTTTTTAACCAATGTGTGTCCATATGTCTGAAATATCCTGAAGCAGCTATACTGTTTTGTATTGTCACGTCGTGTGAGATTCCCGCTTTTTTAAGATAAATTTATATAACATTAATGAACATCAGTAACTCGCCAGTAAGTTATTTAATGCATGTTCCTGTAAGAAAACATTGTAAGTAATTAAAAATCCAGCAACCCCAATAATCAGTCTCTTGGGAACAACTGTGGTCGGAACCAAAGTTCACAGGTCTGTGTTCTCTGAGCTCCTATCAAGCGGTGGACTACTTCATTCTGATTGCTTGCCGCCGAACCACGTCATAGCTCATTACCATAAAGTTGACTTGATTTCAACTCTCCTTATTGCCGCCGGCTCTCATTGAAAATGAATGACTTCCGGCTACTTAGACGCTCTCGCCGCTTTCAGTGTGAACGTACGGTGACACTCTCGCCGCTTTCGGTGTCAGTTTGTGATCGCTCCTCAGTTTGTGAACACTACCCTGCGTCGTCGCTCCATCCCACCCCACTTTCCCGCTCCTTTAGTTTGTGATCGCTCCTCAGTTTGTTAAGGCTTCCTGGCGTTGTCACTCCACCCCGCCCCCCTTAAATTGAGGCCTCCACTGACTTCCCACGTCCCCTCAGTTTGTGATCTCTTAACCCCCCACACCCCCTTTTTCATCAGTGGGCCCCATCAGTGATCCCTGCAGGGGGGCTCCCGCATTTTGCGCTACGCCACCGCTGGTTTAATAAATGAATCAATCATTTGCATCATTTATTTTTCATTTTCCTTATAGAGATTGTGCTGTATAGGTTAGCTTTTAAAATATTGACACTGAGATTGCATTAACACGTTTAAAACTAAACAAGCGAACAATGAAATCTGTTTAGGCTGTATTTTAGATTAAACATTAATGGCCATATTTTGTTGCTATTCATCTTCAGCAGTGAACTTGTTTTTTTCTGTAATCGTTATTATTTTTATTTTCACTGCTTATCAAAGTTACAAAACAACAACCAAAAGTCTGCATCACTCTGGCTGAACTGCAGTGTCCATTCACAGGTGTGATCCCACTACTGATCAGCACAGGGGATTTGACCTGCTCCGTCTACAACCTTGGCCAGTTCACCCTTCCTTACACGACCTGGTGGTTTTGAGCTCCCTGAGGAGTACCATATTGATACCAAACTTAGCGTGGACACTGGATCAATATAGTCCACTGCAGTCCAGAAGCCCTAAGCTCAAGCGATCCACACCCGCAGCAGCTTGGATAACAGGCACACGCCACTGAACACAGCGAGAGTTGACAGAATCTGAGCTGTGAAGAATCTGATCATCACAGCGACCTCTAGTGGTCGAAAACTGACTACAGGACAAAGCAGTGAATGTTGTGTGTATATTTATAATTTCACGATGATCAGTTTCTTTCTTTTTGATATCTTTTTATAAATTTCTTGTTCATTTATTTCATTGTTTCAATAAAATGAGAAATCTTATAGATCAGTGGTTCTTAAACTTTTTTTCACCAAGTACCACCTCCAAAAAAAAGAAAAGTTTCTCCAAGTACCACCATAATGAGCAGTATTGAAATTCATAGCGTGGTAGGCCCAGCAAAGCAACTACAGCTCTGCACAGTTCAATACATGGCGGATTAATTCCTATTATTAAAAACATTTATTATGCAGCCACTTTAAAGATTATAAATCGTTTGAACATTAACAATGTGCTTTTTAAAAGTTAATTAACAATGGTAGGCTACTGGTTTTACAAAGTAGATATAAAAAATTCCTGTACTAAAATATAAAGTATTAACATAAGTATCCGATTCGTCAAAACCTGTAAATGTTTCTTTATAAATATAATAAGCTATATTGTCATATTGGTATGAACCATTTTTGATAAAATGTGAAATATGTACATATGACATTTGATTCCTCTGCGTACCACTAGAAGGAAGCCTGCATACCACTAATGAGTTTAAGAACCACTGTTATAGATGATGAGCACAAATCTGAAAGCATCTGTTGATCTGTCACAATTTACTCATTTATAAAAAAATTTATGGGTTTCTTCATCACAAAATAAGCCCTTAACCATGTAAATGAATCAAACACCAAAAGCAGATTTAAAACATCAGAATCTGCAGAACAAGGATCAGCACTGACCTTTCCAAGAACAAGACGACTGCAGCAGGCTTGAACTGAAGGGCTGATTAATATTATTAAGCGTTTCTAATTCAAAAACCTATTTGTTTAGGGTTAGTGATTCAGATCTCTTTTAATGTTTACAAAGTAATGAACAATTATTTACAGACTTACTAATTTGCATCAATGAATTAAAACAAAGCAGAAAAACTGCAATGAATAATTCCTGATATAAGGATCCATTTACTAATTATTTATCAGATTTACCATTGTTTTATTTATTGAGAAAAATCTATGAAATGCAAATTTTACTCATGCAAAAAATATATATAACAGACAATGGATTGTCAAGTTATGAATTCCTAATAGTGAAGGTAACTGTAATGCTATTGTAAGTGAATGATTAGCACAGGTTATTATTATTATTATTAGTATTATTATTATTATTATTATAGCATTAGTTCACTTCTATAAAAGTGAGTTTTCCTCCACTAGAGGTCGCTGTGATGATCAGATTCTCCACAGCGACCTAAATCTAAAGCCTGGTTTATACTTCTGCGTGAAGTGACCGCCGCAACTCACGGCGCAGGCAACGCGCGCAACTGTGCATTTATACTTCTGCGCACTGTCTCCGTTGGTCTGCATTAACACTTCCGAAACGCTAGTGGGCAGTGAGGTGTAAATGTTCCTCTGTGTCGAGTTTCTTCGCTTCTGTTTTGCTATTCTGAACACTTCCTGGATGTACAAGTGACTCAAACTCGCTCATTTTGTGGCAGGAACCGGCGGACGCGCAACAACTTTAACTATGAGGTAAACACAAAACAAAACTTTCCATCCGGAACTCCTTCACGGGACTCCACACTTGTAAACAATCGCTCGCGGCATTCGCGCGGCTCTCGGTCCCGCCCAGACTCGTCGGCGCTAGCAAGCCGACCAATCACAGAGCTTGCGCTACGCGTTGTTGCGACGTGTAGTTACATTTTTTGAGAGGTGCACGTCAGTGACGGCGATGGCCACGGCGAAGGGCTATGCGTCAGCGCCGTAGCCTACGCCGGTGTTTGACACAGAAGTATAAATCAACCTTAAGCTACTGGGAGGCTGAGGCTGCGGATCACTTGAGCTCAGGGCTTCTGGACTGCAGTGGACTATGTCGATCGGGTGTCCGCACTATGTTCGGTATCGATATGGTGCTCCTGGAGGAGCTTGGGACCACCAGGTCGTTTAAAGAGGAGTGAACCGGCCCAGGTCGGAAACGGAGCAGGTCAAATCCCCCGTGCAGATCAGTAGTGGGATCGCGCCTGAGAATAGACATTGCAGTGCAGCCTGAGCGACACAGAGAGACGCAGACTTTTACACTAGTTTTTATTTATTTATTTTTTACTTTGATTTGCCTAACAGTAAAACTGAAGAAATAAAGATTTAGAGATGTATGATGACCATGCATTAAGTAATAATTAAAAGTTTCCTTGAAGACTTCAGAACGTTTATTTGTAAACAAAAATACAGAAATCATCTCAAATTCATGTGTATATTTTAAAAATGTGTAGACAGAAATATATTTTACTGTGGTTACTCATAAGTGTGGTTGACCAATATCAGCTGGTATTTAAAAAAATATAGAATAATTTTACTTTAAACATAAACGGCACATTAGAACTCTTGACCCCATCAGAAATTAGAAATTAATAACTTATAAACAGTAAAGCAACAGGGTTAGATAATATTCCAGTGCAGTTCCCTCAAAGGCTCCTTAAATGCGTCACTCCGGTGGTTACACATATTATAAATCTTTCTATTTGTGAAGGTAAAGTTGAAAAAAGCAAGAGTTATTCTTATTTTTAGGAAAGGTAGTAGGTTTGAGGTTAGTAATTCTAGGCTGGTATCAATTTTGAGTGCTTTGTCAGATTGATTAGCAGATTAGCAGAAAATATTGTTTAAAAAACGACGTATTGTAGAGTTTCAGTCGGGTTTTAGGAAAATCATTCCACTGATTCAACAGTTTCTTTTATTTAACAAATTATATAAAGAGCGATATGGATAAAGGAAGTTAAGTGGGATGGTTTTCTTAGACCTGCAAAAAGCTTTCAATACAGTCGATCACAGGATATTGATTTTAAAAGTAAAGGCAATTGGTTTTGGTGTTTTGGCCTGTAAATGCATGAAGTCTTACCTCGAAAACAGATGTCAAATAGTAGATTTAAATGGTGTGTTTTCAGATTATTCGACCGTTTCTTATGGGGTTTCACAAGGCAGTGTTTTAGGTCCTTTGCTTTTTTAATATACATCAATGATTTGAAAATGGCCCGTTCAAAAAAGCTTTTGTTATTTGCGGATGATGCAGCAATAATTGTGTCTCATGAGAGGAAGGAATTTATTGAAAATGAAATAAGTAAACAAACTGAGGAAGTCTCTTAATGGTTTAACCTTATTAAATTGTCCTTACACTTGTGTAAACCAGAATTTATTTTATTTGGTTCAGCTGCGAAACTGAGAAAATGTGTCAGATCAGAGGTAAAAGTAGAGCATCAAATTAATGAACACAAACATGAAGGGAAATATTTAGGTTGCATTTCAGACAGTAATTTGACAGGTGAGAAGATGGCTGTTATAGTCCATTCAAAAGTTCTAAAATTAAGTTTTTAGCAAGACAGACAGAGCTCTTAGATTTCCAAACTTTACAAATATTGGCTAGTGCATTAGTGCAGTCATACTTTGACTATGCTGCAGTCTTTTGGTACAGCAGTAGTTCCACAAAAATGAAAAATAAATTGCAGACGGCCCAAAATAAGTTGCAGAATTGTTATCAAAGTACTTCCACTGACACATTTAATTAATGAATATTATAGTCAAATTAATTTATTAAAAGTTGGAAAAAGGGTCACTTTTCTGAAATTGGTGATGGTGTTTAAGATTTTAAAGAAAATGGTCCCAAAATATTTACTTATCAAGTTTTAGTTAGTGAGGTACACTGTCATTCTACAAGAGCGAGTAGCAGGGGTATTTGTCCTTGTAGAATTAATAGTGAAACAGGTAGAAAGTCTTTTCTGTGTACTGTTGCTTGGAATATACTGCCGAGGAGTTTTAAAGAGATTCAATTTGAGAGTTTTTAGAGAGGAAATTAAAAAATGGCTGTTTTACGGTTGAAGTTGAGGATTTTTGTTGTGCTGAGTTTCTGAGCTGATGATGTTTGCACTTTATGATTTGCTCGTTCATTTTTTAAGAATATCGATGACCACGATGGAAATCAGCCTGTGGCTTTATTGTGTATTTTATCCTCAACAGTTTTTAAGATATGAATGTCAAACTGGACTTGTTTGTATATTTTTGTTAAAATTGTTAAATAAAATCAATCAATCAATTTATTCATTCATTTTCATTTAGCTTAGTCCCTTTATTTATCTGGGGTCGCCACAGCGGAATGAACTGCCAACTTATCCAGCATATGTTTTACACAACAGATACCCTTCCAGCTGCAACCCAGTACTGGGAAATATTCAGACACCCTCATTCACACACACACACACACACATACACTATGGCTAATTTAGTTTATTCATTTACCTACAGTGGAGCACCCAGAGGAAACCCAAATGAACACAGAGAGAACATGCAAACTCCATACAGAAATGCCATCTGACCCAGTCGGGACTCCCACCAGCAGCCTTCCTTCCATCAGCGTTTTATTTTTTTCAGATTAACATTTAATAGACTTTAACTAAAAGTTTTACACTGGTTCTCCCGCAGCATGTTTGTTCATCATTTCTATCTTAATGTGTTGATCATTTTCTGTTGTGTTTCTGTATTGTGTGAAGGTCAACCAGTCCACAGTTTATGCTGCTATAATCTTTATTCAGTTTTATTCATAAACTATGTACAATATATACACTGTGCTCACGTCGGCTCCAGGTCTCTTGGGTGAAGGTCTCTCAGTGACGTGGTCTCTTCTGGTCTCCGTGCGTCTCTGGTGGAGATGGGGAGCGGGAACGTTTCCCTCTGGCGTCCTGGACTGAAGATGCTGCACCAGCTGAGGAAGAGAAGGGCAGCGGCTTGGCCTGGCAGGAGAAGGACGGCCTCTTTTTCTTCTCAGCAGCATAGGCCTCACTGAACAGATCGAGCGCAAACACACACAAGCAGACATAATGTGAGATTTTCACAAACACTAGAACAAGCAGCAATGCCAAGTACAGTTTACTCACGCGTCTATGATGGGAATGACGTATTTGCCGCTGCCGTCCATCATGACTCCCTTTCGGTTTGGGTCGTCCACCTCCAACAGGAAGCTGCGGGGAATCCCTGTGCTCCTCCGGATGCGCTTGTGTGGAGCAGAGCTGCTGCCCTGTGAATTCATGAGTGACAGTCAAACGACAGAGCAAACAATCTGACTGATGGAGACAAGAGCTCAAGTTCACAGCAACCATAAGCTTAGAAAACCCAGTTACCCCTTTAGAGGGGCAGTGCCTAATGTGGTGTCCTGGGATCCCACAGTGAAAGCAGACATAGTTGGGTGGAAGAAGCCCAAGCAGTGTCATGGCCTCACTGATGAACATCAGAACCATGAGAATCAGCTCTAACATTTCTCACAAACCAAACCTGTCAGTGTCTGAACGCTCACCTGCTGGAGTAGTAGCACAGACTGGACTGGTACATCGCCGCTTTCAGCTTGTCCTCCTCTGATGCCTTTGCCTCAGCCAGATTCTCAGTCTGTTTCACAGGCATTTGCACATTAGAATTTTATTTTACTGGTCTGCCTAAGAAGCTGTGTGTGTGTGTGTGTTTGTGTGTATTGATGTTTGCTTTACACTGTGTATTGATATTCTGCACTACATGTCATTATGACGCCTCAAATGCAAACACTGCAGTTCAATACAGAGCAGCACAGTGGGGTGAATTAATCATTTGTTCAATACCTTCAACAGCTGCTCCAGTGAGAGGAGTGAAGAATCACCTGTTTGAGAAGATTTAGCTGATGGTCCAGCTTGATGGCTGCAAAACAAAACAAAGGAGCTTGTGTGACTAAAACACCACAGACAGACTCAAAATCTTGATATAACATCTATCAGAGGACGATTGCGCTCATTTCACATGACTTACCCAACAAATCTTCTGTTGGAGGACTTCAGTCCAGCCGCAGGGACCCGTCTGATGATGACAGATGTGTTTTTGGGGATGAGAGCATCATCATCTGTGTATTCTGACAGCAAAATAAAGTTTGAATATAGTAATAATCATTTACCATGGTATACTTTGAGTGCCATTAGCATTTTAAAACACTCAGAACATCACTATATGTCACCATCAGAGTCATGATAACACATGTCAGCTTCTACAAGTCTGTCTGATAACACATCTAATGTTAGTGTAGTATAGTTTAAGTGGCTTTTCCTCATCTCACCTTCATCAGTTTGGGCTTTGCTGATCTTCAGCTGGCAGAACTTCAGCCTCTCGCGCCTCATGATCTGCCGCTTCAGCTCTCCCACAGTGATGTTGAGGCCCTCAAACTGGAGCGAGTCGTAGGTGAGTCGACTCTGAAACCTGTAATGAACACAAGACATACTGAACACAAAACACAGTGTGATAACAAGGGTCAAACCTGAATGAAGGGAGAAGCAGACGATCAATCGATGTATCCAACAATCAATAATATCAATAATCTGGGAATCAGTTGCCAGGAAGGACGCCGAGATCAGATGCCAATGACAGAGCGAAGTTCAAAACAACACAAAAAGAACCGTTGCCATGGATGTTGACGATCACGTGACGAGGCGCTGAAAAACTTCCGCGTTATTTTCTCATAAATAATAGTAAAATCATTACTATGATAATAATAAAATAAACAGCAGAACAGTTGGACATCTCTGAATAAAACACAGCTGCGTTTCCGTACACGAATGATTCTGGCCTTTGTAAAGAGTCGGGCGAGTCAATGAATCAGTGATTCGTGGCTGAATGAATCACTCAAAGCTTCACTCGATTAAAGCGGTCTCTTGCTGCCACCTATTGGCGATTTGTTTTTTCGTTTTTAAAGTAATTTAACACTTTTTTTAAAGCCACCTTCAAATTTATTTTCTACAAAAGTTTATTTCCGTGTGTCAAAAATGATTTAAAACTCTCTAATCTCATCATTTCCTGATGCGTTTATAATGTAAATCCCTTCATGTTTGCCTTTGATCTTCATTACGTGTTAAAATCAATAAAATATTAAAGTTGCCTCATCCAAATCCAAAGTTTAGTTCAAAGCTTTATTATACAGCAATGTGTGTGTGTGTGTGTATGTGTGTGTGTGTGTGTGTGTGTGTGTATGTGTGTGTGTGTGTGTGTGTGTGTATGTGTGTGTGTGTGTGTGTGTGTGTGTGTGTGTGTGTGTGTGTGTGTGTGATTGTGGCAGTGGATTACAGTGAATGTAGAAGTGATCAGAAGTGTGTGATATTTATTGTTTCTGATAATCAAAAGAACATTTTAAGAGTCCAAAAGATTTACTGCCTGATGAAGCCTGTTATAATGCAATTATGATGACCCTATAAATCTAGAATGGTCAGAACAATAAAAAATTAGGGAAAGAGATTAATTAGTATTTCTCCTCTTTATTTTGTATGTGTAAGTGCTCCTGGAAGAAAAGTCTGCGTCTCTCTGTGTCGCTCAGGCTGCACTGCAGTGTCTATTCTCAGGTGTGATCCCACTACTGATCAGCACGGGGGATTTGACCTGCTCCGTCGCCGACCTGGGCCGGTTCACCCCTCATTACACAACCTGGTGGTCCCAAGCTCCCCCAGGAGCACCATATCGATACCGAACTTAGTGTGGACACCCGATCAACATAGTCCACTGCAGTCCAGAAGCCCTGAGCTCAAGCGATCCGCAGCCTCAGCCTCCCAGTAGCTTGGATTACAGGCGCGCGCCACTGAACCCGGCGAGAGCTGAGAGAATCAGAGCTGTGGAGAATCTGATCATCACAGCGACCTCTAGTGGAGGAAATGATGAATGATGAAGTAAAGTTGACTTTTTATTGGTCTTATGGCACTGTTTGGATAAAAATAAACAGCAGTACGGTCCCAAATAAAATATAGTTATTTAAACTAAATACTATAGTATTTTAGAACCACATAGTAAAGTTTATTGTACTGAATAGTTAATCACAATGTTGTGCTATTTAAAGGCAACTGTGGTGCAGAGTCGGGTTGGAAGAAACTCCAAGCATTTCTGTTTTCGTGAGGTTAAGCTGAAGATGATGATCTTTCATCCAGTGTGAAATGTCCGACAGGCAGGCTGAGATGCGAGCTGGAACCGAGGGATCATCAGGGTGAAAAGAGAGGTATAGTTGGGTATCATCAGCATAGCAGTGGTAGGAGAATCCATGTTTCTGAATGACTGGTCCTAGAAATGTCGTGTAGATGGAGAAGAGAAGTGGCCCAAGAACAGAGCCTTGAGGTACCCCAGTGTTTAGATGCTGTAGGTTGGACACTTTTCCCCTCCAAGACACCCTGAATGACCTGTCAGAGAGGTAAGATCTGAACCATTGAATAACAGTGCCTGCAACCCCCAGTGACTCATATATATTATATATATAATGATTAATACATATAGAAACAATATTTTCATAACTAAATTATTTATGATTTGCCGTTTAACAGCGAAACATCTCGTCAAATAGGCCACAGTTCATCAGGAAATGAAAAGCTTTTAAATGACAACAGAAAAGCAGTTCAGCGACTAACATTCACTCATTCAGTGAGTATCTCATTCATTCATTCATTCATTCACTAATTGAATCAACACTTTTTCAGTCACTAAATATGGTGTCAGATGCAGATGTGGCCTCTAGTGTAATCCACAGTTCATATATTGCACAATGACGCTAAAGGCCACCATATTATAAAATACTGCAGGTTGTTGGTTGCAGATTAATTATTACAAACATAATTTTTTAATCATAAAACAGCTAAAACATATTTAGTGACAGAGAGGACAAAGTGGTTTTAGTTTACCTTTTATCTTTAATATTAAACAGCTTTTTAGTCTTTAGACCAGAATAAATAACTTGTACTTGTATAAACAATGTTCAGCTCAGGATCAGTAATTCAGCATGATGTGCTGCTAAAGCTGAAACAGTCTATCAATTTATGCCACAGATTGTGTGAGATTCTGTCGAGTCTTATAGATGTTAAAAACACTGATGGAGGTCAAAACCGCATCTGACACCACAGTTAGTAGATGAGTAAGAGTAAACTGAATAATAAATATGTAACTCAGTTAATGATATTATTCACTGCATGAATGAATGTTAGATGAGGAACGGGTATTTAAGTGGAAAATTAAAACATTAAAGCTTTACTTTTTCAGAGGTTCACTGTTTGCACAATCTTAAATGGATAGTTCACCGCATAAATATGATTGTGACGATTATGAATTAACATTTTTGGGTCAATTATCCCTTAGCTCACATAAATTATCCCAGAGCATTATTTCAGCATCAATGATCATTCACAATAGTCACATCACAAGAAATACAAGGTTGAGTCTGGATTATAATTTAGCATTTGCGTGTGTTTCTGAGGCCTGCGACTGTAAAATCATTCAGGTCTAATAAATTGCATAATTTGTCATTTTAATAGCAAATCATTTTATTTAATTAAAAAATGAAGACAATAGCAGTATTATTTTACATTTGATTATTACATTACTGTACCTGAATACTGTTAGACTCGTTGAAAAACAACAAAGCTCTGTTCATTTTATTTCAGAATTTTATATTGTATTTATCTCTGCTCGTAGATTGTTTGTAATGTTTTATGCAGATGCACACCTAATATAAACAAATCACCCATTCTGTAATATATTTTCTACAGCTATATGTATTATGATACAATAAACCACTTTTACTGTAGTAAAAAAAACTAAAGTATACTACAGTATTTATTACATTTAATTAGTTGATACAGAAAACAGAATGTTGTGGCACTCATAAAATGAGTTGTAAAGGCTAATAAATATGGTATAATAATCTTTAGTTCAAAAATATTATGTTGATACTAATTACTGTAATGTTTTTATTTGTGATCATACTGCTGTTTATTATTATCTAATGCCATAAGGCTATGAAGTCAGTTATTATTCATCATTCAGTTTTCCTCCACTAGAGGTCGCTGTGATGATCAGATTCTCCACAGCTCTGATTCTCTCAGCCCTCGCCGGGTTCAGTGGCGCGCGCCTGTAATCCAAGCTACTGGGAGGCTGAGGCTGCGGATCGCTTGAGCTCAGGGCTTCTGGGCTGCAGTGGACTATGTTGATCGGGTGTCCGCGCTAAGTTCGGTATCGATATGGTTCTCCTGGGGGAGCTCGGGACCACCAGGTCGTTTAAGGAGGGGTGAACCGGCCCAGGTCGGAGACGGAGCAGGTCAAATCCCCCGTGCCGATCAGTAGTGGGATTGCGCCTGTGAATAGACACTGCAGTGCAGCCTGAGCGACACAGAGAGACGCAGACTTTTACACTAGTTGTTTTTACTCTGATATATCTTTCTAACAGTAAAAAAGAAGTAATAAAGGTTTTGAGATGAATGACATGGCTGTGTGTTAATAATTAGAAATAACTAAAAGTTTAGTTTTCTCGAGTGATGGGTTGCAGCTGGAAGGGCATCTGCTAAAAACGTGCTGGATAAGTTGGGGGTTCATTCCGCTGTGGTAAACCAACGGGACTAAGCTGAAAAGAAAATAAATGAATGAATAAAAGTTTATTTGTAGATTAGACATTTTATTTGTAAACAGAAATACAGAAATTATCTCAATTTCATGAGTGTATTTTGAAAAGATGATGTTTTAGACAGAAATATGTTTTGCTGTGGTTACTAACTCATAAGTGTGGTCTATCAATATCGGGTGGTATTTATAAAAAATTATAGAAGAATTTCACTTTAGTTCTCCCCGTGTTGGTGTGGGTTTTCACTGGTTGGTCTGGTTTACCCCACAAGTCCAAAGACATGCGGTATAGGTGAATTGGGTAAGCTAAATTGTCTGTAGTGTATGGGTGTTTTCCAGTAATGGGTTGCAACATGGGAGGGCATCCTCTGCGTAAAACATATGCTGGAAAAACTGGCGGTTCATTCCGCTGTGGTGACACCCGATTAATAAAGGGACTAAGCCGAAATGAAAATGAATGATTGAATGAATTTCACTTTAAACATAATTTACACATTGTTACTTTGAACCCATCATCTGATATTTGGCAGCTCCATCAAGGGTTCTGCATTGTGTTTTCTTTTTATTGTGGGAATAACCAGACAGGTATCAGCAGTTGTGACGGCTCTTTAATCACTCCTGATGTAAACAAAAGCACAGATTTTACAGTGTGTCTTCGCCCTCATCACTTTTACATGCTTCAATCAGACAAATATAAATCAAAACCTCAATTAAAATGAAAACACAAAAATAACGAACTATGTGAAATATGTGAAAAAGAAAGTTATACATAATATTGAAACATAAAAACTGGCTTCAAAAGTCAAGTAAATATAAGATTAATTAGAGCTGCAGACACCCACCTCTCCCATGTGCAGTCAGTACAGAAAAGGAGGAGGCGGGTGCAGAACAGGAAATTAAAAAACTTAAGCTTTCTCAGAAATTTAAAGGAGCAGGTATACTTAATAAACACTTCAGGTAAAACACACATTTTGTGTAATTCTATAAATAAAGTGAACTATTATTTCTATACCTGTTACACAGGCCCGGATTGGCTAATCGGGAGCACCGGGAAAGTTTTTTGGCCGCGAGGGCCGGTGTCCCTAGCTGCTTGCACTCTCAGCAGTCGCACTTTTTTCATTTATTTATTTGACCATAGCCTCACTCTTTTTATTTATTTTCTCGCAGGCAGCAAAACGCAGCCAGCAGGTTAATGATGATCATTTAGCATTCGACCTTAAACAGCGGCACCTTAGTGAAAAAAAGAATTTGAATAATTAATATTAATGAATATTACACCTGCTCAATGAAAATCAGATGATTCACTACATTAATAAATCTGACATAACTTGATCAGAAATATAAAAAAGGGGTGAAAAAGATTAAGCCTTCAATAGAAAGTAATACTGTGGTTAAAAGAGTCTTGCAGATACCAGCGCAATATTTATTTATTCTTCCAAACTCACCAACATAACAGCGACATTGTGGTCCAGTGGTCAGCATGTTGTGTTGTGATGCTGCTGCTCTAACCTCACCTGAGTAAAGTGTTATTTTTATTATTATTATTTCATTTTTAGAGTTAGGAGGACAATATAATACTGTTTGGGTTACTTATGTGGGTGTACATATTTTATTTAGATTTTTTTGTGTGACCACCGTTACAAAAGACTGCATATCTATAAAGAATTTTGCACAGAATATATTTTCACATATTGCAGGAAGGGACAATGTGATGTTTAAAGTATAGCTTTGGAGATTTAGCTACCCTTTAATCTTCTCATATTTATGAAAAACATTTGAAGTTCTAATGCAGCTGTTTCCTTGAAAAAGACGTGATAGTGTCTTTAGAAACTGAATTGCAAATGACCTTATTTTAATATAGTCAGTCGTGAACAGAGGTGGGCCGGTGAAAGGCTTGAAACTGCAGGGCTGAAAAGAAATCCCACTCCTGCCCTGCTGTTACAGTAACGGGCTGAATATGCTGTCATAGCCTGGAAAGCCAATGTTATCTGGCCTTTGTTACTTTTGTCCAGTGTTACTTTCGTCCCCGCTCTCCCCTACTATAAGGCACACAGAATCATTTATCGTGTACAGACATGAACAGTCATATAGGGGTTTCACTGTCACATTTCTGTCAAAAACAGTGAAAAGTTCAGGCTGATTTATACTTCTGCAACAAGTTATCACCGTGACCTATGGCACACGCCTTGCGTGAAGCAATGCACTTAAACTTCTGTGTTCTGTTAGTGTTGCTCTGCAATAACACTTCCAAAATGCTAGCTGGCAACAGGTTTTCAATGTTCCTTTGTGTTGAGTTTCTTCTTGTTAATGCAACATACTGTAGCTCAAACTCACTCATTCATAGTCGGGAACCAGGGAATGTGCAACAACTTTAATAATAAGGCAAACACAAAAACAAAAGTTTCCATATGGAGCTCCCTCACCGGATTCAACACCTGTAAATACTCTCCTGTAGCTCTCAGCCCTGACCACACATCTCAGCTCTACCAAGCCGACCATTCACAGAGTTTGCGATACGCATTGTCGTGATATATAGTTTAATTTTTAGAGAGGTCAGCGTCAGTGTCCATACTCCATACACGTAAACTTGATGCAGAAGTATAAATCAGCTTTAAAACGCATATGTGTGTGTGTCTGTGTGCGCACAGGAACTTTGTAATGACATTGTGTGTGACTCATCATTGCAGAAAGGCTTGAATTAACTCCACATTACGAAGTAATTCAAATACGTTATGAAAAGTGCTTGACTACCGTTCTCTTACAGTATTTTTCAATCATTTTGCCACAAATTGCAGAACCCTGATGTCAATTTTCAAAACTCTAGACACAAAACTCTGAACAGTCACTACTTTTAACACAAACTCTCCAGTAATCAAAACTCTGCATGCTGCATTCATTTCCTTGAGGATGTCTTGCATTTGCAGGATCATTGGTTCACATAATCCTATTATCATACAAATACTACAGGAACACTACTTTAGATCACCAGCACATTAAACGCACATCGTTTCAATAAACAATCATTAACAATCATTAAATATTGTTGTTTAAAATATATGATACAGGTTTCATTATGGTTTATACATAAGTGTAGAGGGAACGGTGCAGACAGTGGGTATACTGATCTAGTTTTATTCATTCCATCATAATGTAGGTTTACTGCAAAAATTGGCGAGGCAGTGGTACAGTAGGTAGTGCTGTCGCCTCACAGCAAGAAGGTTGCTGGGTCGCTGGTTCGAACCTCAGCTCAGTTGGCGTTTCTGTGTGGAGTTTGCATGTCCTCCCTGCCTTTGCGTGGGTTTCCTCCCAGTGCTCTGGTTTCCCCCACAGTCCAAAGACATGTGGTACAGGTGAATTGGATAGGCTAAATTGTCTGTAGTGTGTGTGTGGATGTTTCCCAGAGATGTGTTGTGGCTGGAAGTGCATCCGCTGCATAAAAACTTGCTGGATAAGTTGGTGGTTCATTCTGCTGTGGTGACCCCAGATTAATAAAGGGATCAAGCCGACAAGAAAATGAATGAATGAGTGCAAAAATCACTGTTTACATTTTTTTCAGCCATATCATACACACACACACACACACACACACATACACACACACACACACACACACACACACACACACACACACACACAGAATGAATACACATTTAAACACATATGTTTGTGTGTTTTTGTTTCTCTGCTGAAGCACCGCAGTAAAAATTATCTTAGGGTCTCATTTTGACCAGCACCAACTCTGGTTAGTGGGTTCCCACTTAGGAAGAGTTCAAATTTCATTTTTACTGTTGATCATCAGTTGGCACCATTAAATCCTTTACATTGCCCCGTGCAAAAGCGTGTCTGACTTTTATATGGAGTTCTGTGGAGTAAAACTGCAATTTATAGAGTGCATGCATAAGTACACTTACTATGTTTACTATGTTCTGACAGCTGAGGTGCCTATTTTGTATTTTCTCCTACACATCAATATATGTGTGTAAAAGTCTCTCTTACAACCTCACACACTCAATAAACAACATATAAAAGCAAGAAATCAAGCTTTTTTGAACTGTAACTGATGATCACCAGTAAAAATCACAAATCTTACCTCTTCCCAACAGGAAAAACCACCAACAATCAAGAATGCATGATTATACGCTGTCATGACGTTGCATTTAAAAATAATGGAAATCACTTGGGCAAAAACAGCCATGAACACAATGAAAGGGTGGTAAATTTGCCCAGAGTGTATTGTTGAGTTTTTAAAAAATTCTAAAAGTATTTTCCCAAAATATGTGTCAACAAGACTTGTCACCAAAAATCATCCCATTTGCTGAACCACAGAGAAAGTTGTTGGTAAATTAAGCCTCAAAATCAGCCCAGAGTGGACCAAAACTTCACCAACAGCACAGAAGGGTTAAACACCCCCAAATCCTTGATGGGATGGTTCTAAGAGGCAGTGCTCACTTCTGGACAGAGGGGCAAGTGTACCAAGTGTAAGTGGAGAGGTAAAGGCTGATTTATACTTCTGCGTCAAACGCTGGCGTATGCTACGGCGTTGGCGCATAGCCCTTCGCCGTGGCCGTCGGCATCGCTTACGTGCACCTCTCAAAAATTGTAACTACATGTCGCAACGACGCGTAGCGCAAGCTCTGTGATTGGTCGGCTTGGTAGCGCTGACGAGTCTGGGCGGGACCGAGAGCCGCGCGAATGGCGCGAGCGATTGTTTACAAATGTGGAGTCCCGTGAAGGAGCTCCAGATGGAAAGTTTTGTTTTGTGTTTACCTCATAGTTAAAGTTGTTGCACGTCCGCCGGTTCCTGCCTCTAAATGAGCGAGTTTGAGCAACTTGTACATCGGAAGTGTTCAGGAAAAGCAAAAAAGCAGTGAAGAAACTCGACACAAAGGAACATTTACACCTCACTGCCAACTAGCGTTTCGGAAGTGTCGATGCAGACCAACAGAGACAGCGCGCAGAAGTATAAATGCACAGCCACGCGCGTTGCATGCACTGTGGGTTACGCCGGTCACTTGACGCAGAAGTATAAATCAGGCTTAAGAGAGGTGTGACGTGGGCTCTCTTGGGATCATTGAAGACCAGATGAGCTGCAACATTTTGTTTGGCCAGGATTGATTAGATGAGCATGTCATCGGTGTAAATCAGAGATGCCCAAACTAGGGCCCGTGGGCCAAAGAGGATCTACGGTAACCTTTGATTTGGCCCTCCATCCCATCTGAGAAGAGAGGGAGAATGATGGGGAGTTTTGGGGGAAAGTCTTTAACAGAGATTGTCATTTCTAATACAACATAACTTTGTTTTTTAACTGTTGAGATACAAAAATAAACAAACTGAAATTAAACATTTCAATGAAATGTTGTGAATGAATCAAATTAAATAATAGTCACTTGAAGGAGAGCAGACATTACAGAAGACATCAGCAAGCGAAGGCAAAGTGTATTTTTTATTTGTGTTATAAATGGGATTGTTCATGTTTTATTGTAAGATTTTCATTCATTATAAAATGTATAATTATTAATACAATTAAATAATTTTAAATGTTGTAAATTACAGTATTCAGTGAATGATGTAAATTATATAATGAATAATAATAATAAATTAGGAAATTACATTGACAATTTTACAGTTTGGTAGATTTACCTCCAGCCCACCACCCTCAGACGAGTTTAGTTTTTGGCCTTTCATAAGAAAAAGTTTCCCTGAAGCACCTCTGAAATAGACTTTAACTAAAAGTTTTAGATTCTGAGCAGGACAGCACACTGGTTCTCCCGCAGCATGTTTGTTCATCATTTCTATCTTAATGTGTTGATCATTTTCTGTTGTGTTTCTGTATTGTGTGAAGGTCAACCAGTCCACAGTTTATGCTGCTATAATCTTTATTCAGTTTTATTCATAAACTATGTACAATATATACACTGTGCTCACGTCGGCTCCAGGTCTCTTGGGTGAAGGTTTCTCAGTGACGTGGTCTCTTCTGGTCTCCGTGCGTCTCTGGTGGAGATGGGGAGCGGGAACGTTTCCCTCTGGCGTCCTGGACTGAAGATGCTGCACCAGCTGAGGAAGAGAAGGGCAGCGGCTTGGTCTGGCAGGAGAAGGATGACCTCTTTTTCTTCTCAGCAGCATAGGCCTCACTGAACAGATCGAGCGCAAACACACACAATCAGACATAATGTGAGATTTTCACAAACACTATAACATGCTGCAATGCCAAGTACAGTTTACTCACGCGTCTATGATGGGAATGACGTATTTGCCGCTGCCGTCCATCATGACTCCCTTTCGGTTTGGGTCGTCCACCTCCAACAGGAAGCTGCGGGGAATCCCTGTGCTCCTCCTGATGCGCTTGTGCGGAGCAGAGCTGCTGCCCTGTGAATTCATGAGTGACAGTCAAACGACAGAGCAAACAATCTGACTGATGGAGACAAGAGCTCAAGTTCACAGCAACCATAAGCTTAGAAAACCCAGTTACCCCTTTCAGGGCTCGAAATTGCGACCATTTTGGTCGCATATGCGCCCGAAATTTTATCTATGCGACCATAAAATATTTTTGGGAGCATTTCTGCGAGTGCTTAAAATTGTTGTGTGCGACCAGTTTTTACTGCAAAATGTTCACCACATGCGCGGATTTGGGAGACATTCACGCAGAATTCATCTCTAAGCTCTTTGTTAGCACTTGGAACGGGAAACGCAGCGCTCAGGAATGGTTTTAAACAGTTGTCATGTCGTCTTGCTGCAGTAAACAAATCCAAGTTCGTAATGCTTGCCCCGGCTTCGCGCTCTTCTTATTGGCCCACTGCTCTAGCACTGAACGCGAATGATTGGTTAATATCAGCTGTCAATCACTCAGTCAGCGCCTTCTGGCTTCAGATGACAGAGAGCTGCTACCGCGGAAAACTAAAGCGCTAAAGATGAGATTGAAGATAACGCGGACAGATTTAGTTTTAGAAACCATCTAGTTACAAATAATGACACATCTTACTAGTGATCATGTGCTGAATGTTAATCCACCATCTACACTTTTCCAAGAGTAGAAGACTTCTGTTGGCTTCAAGTCCGCTATAAAAAGTCTGTGGGATGGAGTTTTCAGGTAACTGTTTGCCACATCTAGCACGAGAGCTTCTGTTTAATCCTTCATATAATTGCCAGATGCTCTCCGCCGTGCAAGGGGCAGCTATATGTCAAATTTAACATCACGTACACCATCACAAACGGGCTTACACTGAGTAAATTAATATCGCTAACTTACTCATGAAAAGACCGGTATGGCTATTAACATGACGTATGCATACAATAAGGTACAATATGTGTCAAAAGCATCAGTGCAATATCAGACAGCACTTGTGAGAACAGCACAGTTAACGTTATACCGTTCAGATCGTAACAGATTCATTCAAGCAGTGCGTGCAGGGCCGGTGAGCGCTCCGTGCTTTGGTCACTCAGTTATGTTATAAAAATCTATTTTCTTGTGATCACGGGATTTCGTTGAGACATATTTTCCTCACGCATGCATATTTATATTATTTTTTTTTTGCTTGTTAGTTTGATTAGTGTTGATTTCAAATACAATAAATCTGTTTGTATAAAACTTGTAGTAACGGTGCTCATAATTGGTGGGTGCGACTAAATTTTGGCTGATGCGCCTAACTTTTTAAAGTTAGTAGCACCGGTGCTACCAAGCAAAAAGGTTAATTTCGAGCCCTGCCTTTAGAGGGGCAGTGCCTAATGTGGTGTCCTGGGATCCCACAGTGAAAGCAGACATAGTTGGGTGGAAGAAGCCCAAGCAGTGTCATGGCCTCACTGATGAACATCAGAACCATGAGAATCAGCTTTAACATTTCTCACAAACCAAACCTGTCAGTGTCTGAACGCTCACCTGCTGGAGTAGTAGCACAGACTGGACTGGTACATCACCGCTTTCAGCTTGTCCTCCTCTGATGCCTTTGCCTCAGCCAGATTCTCAGTCTGTTTCACAGGCATTTGCACATTAGAATTTTATTTTACTGGTCTGCCTAAGTAGCTGTGTGTGTGTGTGTGTGTGTGTGTTTGTGTGTTTTACACTGTGTATTGATATTCTGCACTACATGTCATTATGACGCCTCAAATGCAAACACTGCAGTTCAATACAGAGCAGCACAGTGGGGTGAATTAATCATTTGTTCAATACCTTCAACAGCTGCTCCAGTGAGAGGAGTGAAGAATCACCTGTTTGAGAAGATTTAGCTGATGGTCCAGCTTGATGGCTGCAAAACAAAGGAGCTTGTGTGACTAAAACACCACAGACAGACTCAAACTCTTCATATAACATCTATCAGAGGACGATTGCGCTCATTTCACATGACTTACCCAACAAATCTTCTGTTTGATGACTTCAGTCCAGCCGCAGGGACCCGTCTGATGATGACCGACATGTTTTTGGGGATGAGAGCATCATCGTCTGTGTATTCTGACAGCAAAATAAAGTTTATATATTAATAATAATTTACCATGGTATACTTTGAGTGCCATTAGCATTTTAAAACACTCAAAACATCACTATATGTCACCATCAGAGTCATGATAACGCATCACAGCTTCTACAAGTCTGTCTAATAACACATCTAATGTTAGTGTAGTATAGTTTAAGTGGCTTTTCCTCATCTCACCTTCATCAGTTTGGGCTTTGCTGATCTTCAGCTGGCAGAACTTCAGCCTCTCGCGCCTCATGATCTGCCGCTTCAGCTCTCCCGCAGTGATGTTGAGGCCCTCAAACTGGAGCGAGTCGTAGGTGAGGCGACTCTGAAACCTGTAATGAACACAAGACATACTGAATACAAACCACAGTGTGATAACAAGAATCAAACCTGAATGATGGGAGAAGCAGACGATCAATCGATGTATCCAACAATCAATAATCTGGGAATCAGTAGCCACGAAGGACGCCGAGATCAGATGCCAATGAGCGAAGTTCAAAACAACACAAAAAGATCCGTTGCCATGGATGTTGACGATCACGTGACGAGGCGCTAAAAACTTCCGCGTTATTTTCTCATTAATAATAGTGAAATCATTACTATGATAATAATACAATAAACAGCAGAACAGTTGGCCATCTCTGAATAATACACAGTGGCGTTTCCTTACACGAATGGTTCAGGACTCTGTATAGAGTCGGGCGAGTCACTGAATCAGTGATTCGTGGCTGAATGAATCACTTAAAGCTTCACTCGATTAAAGAGGTCTCTTGCTGCCACCTATTGGCGATTTGTTTTTCCGTTTTAAAGTAATTTAACACTTTTTAAAAACACCTTTAAATGTATTTTCAACAAATGTTCATCTCTGTATGTTAAAATGATTTAAAACTCTCTAAGCTCATCATTTATTTGTTTGCCCTTGATCTTCATTATGTGTTACAGTTTTTTTCCAATTGTTTTGCCACAAATTTCAGAACCCTGATGTCAATTAAAAAAACTCTAGACACAAAATCCTAAACAGTCACTACTTTTAACACTCTCCAGTGTTCTGCATACAGCATTCATTCCCTTAAAGAAGTCTTGCATTTGCAGGATCATTGATTCACATAATCCTTTTATAATACAAATACTACAGGAACACTACTTTAGATCACCAGCAGCACACAAGATGTACATCGCTTCAATAAACAATCATTAACAATCATTAAATATTGTTGTTTAAAATATATGATACAGGTTTCATTATGGTCTATAAGTGTAAAGGGAAACAGTGCAGACAGTGGATATACCGAACTAGTTTTATTCATTCCATCATAATGTAGGTTTACTGTATTTTTTTTTCTCACTTCACGTCCCCATATAGAAAATATCTAACATAATAGATCATATATATATACGTAACATATATCTACATATTTGTAATTCTAATATTTTAACAAATGGCAATATTTTGACATGTATAACATATTTTATATATGTAAAATTCATATGAACTATCATGTCACATATGTAATTTGCATATATTTCTATATATCAGATTTCTATTTTGGGATTTTGTGTTACCATCAGTCTGGTCTTGTGGATTTGGTCACGGGTTCTCCTCTACATTTCAGTGGTGTTTTCATTACTCAGAAAGAACCTTCTGTCAATGTAAATCCAGGCCTGACATTGGTCTGCTGTGACTGGGCTTTCTTACAGTGATGTCAAATATATAAACATTGTCCGTAAAAGTGGTACACAGAACAAAGAAACCATAAATATGGACTAAGGATGAATAAAGATGACATCTATGTAGTTCAGTTGGGTCATCTTCTGTGTTAACTGATGTCATTTGATCTATCCTGATTATTTCATCATCTAAACATGTAATATTGTACATCAGTTTCCCCACATCAACAATAATGCAGCAGTTATTCATCATTTGGAGTGCTTGTATCAGTTGATAATAACATCACGTGAAGTAAATGAATACATGGTTATTTCAATTGTAATGTTTGAGTTGCATTTTGAAATGGGATCAATTTGAAGTTTAATTGTGTTATATTGAAAAGGTGATCTGAGTTCAATGAACAAAGTATGTTTGATTTGTGTGTGTTGTATCCAAGCATTTGAAAAAAGAGTTAAAAGTTTTGCAAAAACATACAATTTTGGCAAAGGTTGTGAATTTTGTGTCTAGACTTTTGAAAATTGACACCAAAGTTCTGAAATTTGTGGCAAAATAATTGTAAAAAAACTGTAATAAAAAAAAGAGAAAGGACAAATCTTATAGATGATGAGCACAAATCTGAAAGCATCTGTGGATCTGTCACAATCTACTCGTTTATTATCATTACTGTGGGTTTCTTCATCACAAAAATAAGCCCATATACATGTAAATAAATAAAACACCACAAGCAGTATTAAAACATCAGAATCTGCAGAACAAGGATCAGCACTGACCTTTCCAAGAAGAAGAGCGACTGCAGCAGGCTTGAACTGAAAGGCTGATTCATATTATTGAGTGTTTCTAATTCAAAAGCTCTTTTGTTTAGGGTTAGTGATTCAGATCTCATTTAATGTTTACAGAATATTGAAAAATGATTTACAGACCTAATTTGCATCAATGAATTAAAACAAAACAAGAAGACTGCAATGAATAATCCCTGATATAAGGATCATTTCGAATCATTTATCAGATTTACCATTGTTTTAATTATTACGAAAAATCTGTGAAATGAAAATTTTACTCATGCAAAAAAAATTATTACAGACAATGGATTATCAAGTTATGAATTCCTATTAGTGAAGGTGGCGAGGCAGTGGTGCAGTTTCTGTGTGGAGTTTGCATGTTCTCTCTGCCTTCACGTGGGTTTCCTCCGAGTGCTTCGGTTTCCCCCACAGTCCAAAGACATGCGGTACAGGTGAATTGGGTAGACTAAATTGTCCGTAGTGTATGAGTGTGTATGTGGATGTTTCCCAGAGATGGGTTGCGACTGGAAGGGCATCTGCTGCGTAAAAACTTGCTGGATAAGTTGGCGGTTCATTCCGCTTTTTAATAAAGGGACTAAGCCGACAAGAAAATGAATGAATGAATAATAGTGAAGGTATTATACTAATAGTGAACTATAATGCTATTGTAAGTGAATTATTAGCACAGGGTATTAAAGCATTAGTTCACTTCTATAAAAGTGAGTTTTCCTCCACTAGAGGTCGCTGTGATGATCAGATTCTCCACAGCTCAGGGTTTCTGGGCTGCAGTGGACTATGTCGATCGGGTGTCCGCACTAAGTTCGGTATCGATATGGAGCTCCTGGGTGAGCTCGGGACCCCCAGGTCGTTTAAGGAGGAGTGAACCGGCCCAGGTCAAGTGGTCCTCACTGCAGAGCTATTTGGGCAGAGCTGAGCTCCAGCGAGGGGGAGCTTGAGCTTGAGCTCCTCCTTTCTTGCGCTTCTTCTACGAGTGATGTCACTGGGGGTAGGTGTACGCATTAAAACAGCTTATCCGCCTGTTAAGTGTGACGTCACGCGAAGCGGCTTCCAGGTCCAAGCGCTCTATTCAACTGAATGGGGAGACTCATGAAATGGTAATAATAAAGGTTTACAAATCGATTTAAGGCTTTCGAAAATCACGATCGCAATATCATGCCTAATATCCGATGGCCAGAAAGTGATTATTTTTTTATAAATTGTTACATTTTTGGTATTTTTTATGCAGCAAGCCCAGAGATTGTTGTGTACACTATGACTTTATATAAAATTAACTTTAATGTGTGATAGGAATAAAACGTGATCATAAACAAATGATTTCTCCACTCAAATGAGTGGCGACTTGGACCCGGAAACAGTATACATACGTCACAAACACGTCACCATTTAACAAGCGGATAGGAGGAGGAGCTAGAGCTCATGCTCCCCCTCGCTGGAGATCAGCTCTGCTCAAAAGGCTCTGCAGCGAGCAGTGTCTCGCCCAGGTCGGACACGGAGCAGCAGGCACGTGCACACATAGGGCTCAACCTGTGCAGTGCACATGCCCTTTTTAGTCTTGGATATAAAGTGCCCTTCCAAAAGGATCAAAAGTGCCCCCGTGACGCGGCACACCTTCGGTCCCGCCCTTCAGTAGGCGTGCGACAACACCGCTCTTGAGTACGCGCGCGGCAACACAGCTGATCAGTACGCGCGCGATAACACCGCTCTTCAGTACGCGCGCATCCACTCTGCAGATCTGCAGCACCCAATTTTAATTTTTTAAAGTAAAGTAAAGTAAAGTTAAGTAAAGTAAATTTTACTTTAAACATAGATGGCACATTATAATTTTTGACCCCATCAGAAACAAAAGTAACACACGGGTAAGTCACAACCAGATTTACTGGCTTCATCATGTGTGTTTCAATTATATCTGACTATGACATTGTTAATTATTTTATTTAATACCAGCTGATATTGACGGTTAAAAAGCTTCCAGTACAAAATGGCATTTTTATTGATAAATTAGTTATAGAGTTTTAGTCTATAAAGTTTTGTGTTTAATAAAGTAGAAGAGGGGGATTTATTTAAGAAATTAATAACACCTAAAAATAGTAAAGCAACAGGGTTAGATAATATTCCAGTGCAGTTCCCTCAAAGACTCCCTAAGGGCTCTATTTTGACGGTCCATGCGCAGAGCGCAAAACACAGGGCGCAAAAGCTTTCAGGGTGTGTCAGAATGCATTTTTGCTAATTTAAGGACATGAAAATCCGCTTTGCGCCATAGCGCATGGTCTAAAAGGGTTGAGTTTATTTTCTTAATGAGTTATAGGTGTGTTTTGAGAATAAACCAATTAGAGTCTCATCTCCCATTACCTTTAAGAGCCAGCTGCGTCGCGTAAAGGAAGTCTAAGTGGAAAATCTGAGCATTTCACTAGCAAACAGTTGACAGTTTTTTAACAGAAAACTGTTAAACAGAGCATCTACTGCGAGAGAATGAGAGATAAAAGATCACTTTCACTTTCGCTCTTGGATAGGGAAACCTTTAGGCACAGACATCAAATAGTCTATAAATAATTGTGTTTGTCAAGCGCAAATATTCGTTTCAAAACTATTTCTAAATTCAGTTCTAATTTCCAACAAACGAATAAATGATCAATATTAATGAAGTGTGCTCAAAAACCTGAGTTATATCCTAAAACACATGCTATGCCCCTTATGGTCTAAAACATGACAGGTGGGCAAATCTAAGCTTGTTTTTAATAAAACAAATATAAAAATGGATTTAATAAATAATACTGCTAATAATAATAACATTATACAAAAGCAAATTGTTATGAATGAACTGATAAAGCCTCCCGAGATGAAGAAGACATAAAAGCAGTGATTTTTTATATCTATGTAGGCTAGAAAATAATATGTTTTGTAATATTTTAATCCTTTATATTTAAATCCTATATCTATTCTTTTTATATCCGGTATATATATATCCTTAATATTTAAATGTTTTTATATGTAAAGATATTTGCCTATTGCTCTCTTAGTGTGGTTTATTCATAAACTAATTTCGAGAGGATCACGGGCTTATAATCAACACGGCTGGCTCCTTGTTAGCTCCGTAATCAGCCCTATTAGATGATTATGGAAGCATTATAAATAACCTGAGTTTTTTACTCCAGTTATCTTCGTCTTGAAGCTTGCTTCCCGCTACAAAACGCTCCAGCATCGCACCATTTAACCTATCGATACAGAAGAACAAACAACAACAACAACAACAACAACAACAAACAAACAACAACTCCAGCCAGAGCTCCACTCTCCCTGAGAATTCAGTCACAGCCTCGCCAAAATCGAGCCTAAATTTCCGCAAAAACGCCGGTGCTGCCACCAGCTCTTCCACCTCCACTTCAAACTGCCTCACGCAAACACAGTCCACAACTCCACCTAAACTCTCTAGGCGTCGACGATCCAAAACATCGCAAAAGCCTAACTCACTGCTTCCTAGCGGTGCACCCTCGGTAACGTATAGCACGCTTTTAAGGGGAAGCATCGCGGAAATAACTAATCTCCATCAAAGACTAAACCCATTTATAAATCTTTTAAAAACAAGATTCGCGTGATTAGAAGATTCATAAGAACTCGCCCTTCAAGCCCGTACACAAATCCATAAGTAAATCACTGCAAAGATCACGACATTAGTCCACGACATATTGATACGTCGATGAAGCGCGCTGTTATCATCCAAACTAGTCGCTGGTGTGCCGCAGTGTCTTCTCACAACACTGGTAAACAAACTTGGCCTACGATCTTGATTGACGCCCCATCGAGCCAATAGCTAAAGGAGCAGCGCCCTCATCCAATGCGCTTTTAAAACTCGATATGGTTCCGCCCTCTCAACAATTCATGAATGAATCCAGCCATAAAAGACTCGTGAATGAACTGAGACGGACATACTTGCGAATTAAGTTAAGATTAAGAAGTTAAGATTCCTAACATGTATTTAAACAAATTAAGTAAAGCCCATAACAAACATTCCATTCATACAGTTTCCACTAAGTAGTGAATTAAGTTAAGCGTTTGATGTTGGGATTTGATATAATAAATAAATAAATTGACAAAATAATAAATGAATGAATAAATAATAATAAGAATAATAATATAAAAAAATAATAATAAAATAAAAAAATAAATAAAATAAATAAAAACCTCTGCCAGATCTAATAGCATTTAACTTCTGTAAAGACTATTACCCAACCAGTGAGAATTTAACACAAAAGTCCAATCGTAATACGCCAATGACCCATACTTGCATATACAGTACCATATGTAACTTATAATGGCACGCCGGTTGGAGGTGAAAATGGTAAAGAAACTAACTTCTCGCTTGACTGCATGAATAGGACATTTAAATAAATCTTCAAGAAGAACTTCTAGGACCACCAGACAAGCTACACCCCATATCCCCAGCTCTGCATCCACCTGCTATCCTGTGGGGGAACAAATGCCCACCTCTATCATCCTCGCACACTGCGACAACGAAGCTCACAATTGTCCATGCTCTTATTAAGATGCCTTGCATAGATATCAGCTACAACAATTTTGTCATGTCTGCTATACATGTATCATGTTGTAAAATTTAATTTCTGATTTTCTCTTGTTTCTCATTCCAGAGATTAGGACAGCCGGCCCAGAAGCTGACCTTCATCCAACCTATTACACTCCACATCCATTCCAAATGCAATCACAATCTACACAAGGATGCATTTCCAATCATACAGCTCACATCCACAATGCCATATTCACACTAGTCTTTGGGTTTTGAGATTCTCTGAATTAACATCAGTTGCAATCCCACAATCCACCTCACCATATCTGGTCTGACTGGAGGAACACTATCTCTCTCCATTAAGCAAGCAAACCGATTAATTCGGCAAAGCACGTTCTATATACATTTTCGACATCCCTTCCCCCACTCACACAATTCAAATGTTTTAAAAGTGATACTAAGAATAAGCACAACTTGAACTATCCCATACACCCATACATTTTCACTCACCACAGTTCCAACTTATTTAGGGGTTGCCTAAATTTTTCTATTACTGCAGCAGGGATGCTCTAAGCAAGCTCTATACACTTACAAGTCCAATAACACTCGTCACACTGCCCTGCACTAATACAGCAATGACAGGTGAGAAGATGGCTGTTATAGTCCAATCAAAAGTTCTAAAATTAAGTTTTTAGCAAGACAGACAGAGCTTTTAGATTTTCAAACTTTACAAATATTGGCTAGTGCATTAGTGCAGTCATACTTTGACTATGCTGCAGTCTTTTGGTACAGCAGTAGTTCCACAAAAATTAAAAAAAATAATTGCAGACGGCCCAAAATAAGTTGCAGAATTGTTATCAAAGTACTTCCACACACACACATTTAAATAATGAATATTATACTCAAATTAATTTATTAAAAGTTGGAAAAAGGGTCACTTTTCTGAAATTGGTGATGGTGTTTAAGATTTTAAAATATTTACTTATTAAGTTTTAGTTAGTGAGGTACACTGTCATTCTACAAGAGCGAGTAGCAGGGGTATTTGTCCTTGTAGAATTAATAGTGAAACAGGTAGAAAGTCTTTTCTGTGTACTGTTGCTTGGAATATACTGCCGAGGAGTTTTAAAGAGATTCAATTTGAGAGTTTTTAGAGAGGAAATTAAAAAATGGCTGTTTTACGGTTGAAGTTGAGGATTTTTGTTGTGCTGAGTTTCTGAGCTGATGATGTTTGCACTTTATGATTTGCTCGTTCATTTTTTTAAAATATCGATGACCACGATGGAAATCAGCCTGTGGCTTTATTGTGTATTTTATCCTCGACAGTTTTTAAGATATGAATGTCAAACTGGACTTGTTTGTATATTTTTGTTAAAATTGTTAAATAAAATCAATCAATCAATTTATTCATTCATTTTCATTTAGCTTAGTCCCTTTATTAATCTGGGGTCGCCACAGCGGAATGAACTGCCAACTTATCCAGCATATGTTTTACACAGCGGATACCCTTCCAGCTGCAACCCAGTACTGGGAAATATCCATACACCCTCATTCACACACATACACTATGGCTAATTTAGCTTATTCATTCACCTATATAGCACATGTCTTTGGAGCACCCAGAGGAAACCCACATGAACACGGAGAGAGCATGCAAACTCCACACGGAAATGCCATCTGACCCAGCCGGGACTCCCACCAGCGACCTTCCTACAGTGAGGCCATATATATAAAGAAATCTATTTGCTTAAGTCAGCTGAACAGTAAACAATAACAGCAATAGAAACCACCAAAGGACACCATATGAACACAGCCAAAATGACTTATTAGAGCATGCACATCTTTGTCATTCCAATGGATTTTTAAAAATATGTACATGCCGCCTTTTCTTCCATGTTTCTTGAACTTTTCCCCTTAATGAGGAAAACTATTGAATACTATAAAAGCTGTTCAGCGTTTTATTTTTTTCAGATTAACATTCAATAAACTTTAACTAAAAGTTTTAGATTCTGAGCAGGACAGCACACTGGTTCTCCCGCAGCATGTTTGTTCATCATTTCTATCTTAATGGGTTGATCATTTTCTTTTGTGTTTCTGTATTGTGTGAAGGTCAACCAGTCCACAGTTTATGCTGCTATAATCTTTATTCAGTTTTATTCATAAACTATGTACAATATATACACTGTGCTCACGTCGGCTCCAGGTCTCTTGGGTGAAGGTCTCTCAGTGACGTGGTCTCTTCTGGTCTCCGTGCGTCTCTGGTGGAGATGGGGAGCGGGAACGTTTCCCTCTGGCGTCCTGGACTGAAGATGCTACACCAGCTGAGGAAGAGGAGGGCAGCGGCTTGGTCTGGCAGGAGAAGGACGGCCTCTTTTTCTTCTCAGCAGCATAGGCCTCACTGAACAGATCGAGCGCAAACACACACAAGCAGACATAATGTGAGATTTTCACAAACAATAGAACATGCTGCAATGCCAAGTACAGTTTACTCACGCGTCTATGATGGGAATGACGTATTTGCCGCTGCCGTCCATCATGACTCCCTTTCGGTTTGGGTCGTCCACCTCCAACAGGAAGCTGCGGGGAATCCCTGTGCTCCTCCGGATGCGCTTATGCGGAGCAGAGCTGCTGCCCTGTGAATTCATGAGTGACAGTCAAACGACAGAGCAAACAATCTGACTGATGGAGACAAGAGCTCAAGTTCACAGCAACCATAAGCTTAGAAAACCCAGTTACCCCTTTAGAGGGGCAGTGCCTAATGTGGTGTCCTGGGATCCCACAGTGAAAGCAGACATAGTTGGGTGGAAGAAGCCCAAGCAGTGTCATGGCCTCACTGATGAACATCAGAACCATGAGAATCAGCTCTAACATTTCTCACAAACCAAACCTGTCAGTGTCTGAACGCTCACCTGCTGGAGTAGTAGCACAGACTGGACTGGTACATCACCGCTTTTAGCTTGTCCTCCTCTGATGCCTTTGCCTCAGCCAGATTCTCAGTCTGTTTCACAGGCATTTGCACATTAGAATTTTATTTTACTGGTCTGCCTAAGAAGCTGTGTGTGTGTGTGTGTGTGTGTGTGTGTGTGTGTGTGTGTGTGTGTGTGTGTGTGTGTGTGTGTGTGTGCGTTTGTGTGTTTTACACTGTGTATTGATATTCTGCACTACATGTCATTATGACGCCTCAAATGCAAACACTGCAGTTCAATACAGAGCAGCACAGTGGGGTGAATTAATCATTTGTTCAATACCTTCAACAGCTGCTCCAGTGAGAGGAGTGAAGAATCACCTGTTTGAGAAGATTTAGCTGATGGTCCAGCTTGATGTCTGCAAAACAAAACAAAGGAGCTTGTGTGACTAAAACACCACAGACAGACTCAAACTCTTGATATAACATCTATCAGAGGACGATTGCGCTCATTTCACATGACTTACCCAACAAATCTTCTGTTTGATGACTTCAGTCCTGCCGCAGGGACCCGTCTGATGATGACCGACATGTTTTTGGGGATGAGAGCATCATCATCTGTGTATTCTGACAGCAAAATAAAGTTTATATATAGTAATAATCATTTACCATAGTATACTTTGAGTGCCATTAGCATTTTAAAACACTCAAAACATCACTATATGTCACCATCAGAGTCATGATAACACATCACAGCTTCTACAAGTCTGTCTGATAACACATCTAATGTTAGTGTAGTATAGTTTAAGTGGCTTTTCCTCATCTCACCTTCATCAGTTTGGGCTTTGCTGATCTTCAGCTGGCAGAACTTCAGCCTCTCGCGCCTCATGATCTGCCGCTTCAGCTCTCCCACAGTGATGTTGAGGCCCTCAAACTGGAGCGAGTCGTAGGTGAGTCGACTCTGAAACCTGTAATGAACACAAGACATACTGAACACAAACCACAGTGTGATAACAAGGGTCAAACCTGAATGATGGGAGAAGCAGGCGATCAATCGATGTATCCAACAATCAATAATATCAATAATCTGGGAATCAGTAGCCACGAAGGACGCCGAGATCAGATGCCAATGACAGAGCAAGTTCAAAACAACACGAAAAGAACCGTTGCCATGGATGCTGACGATCACGTGACGAGGCGCTAAAAACTTCCGCGTTATTTTCTCATTAATAATAGTGAAATAATTACTATGATAATAATAAAATAAACAGCAGAACAGTTGGCCATCTCTGAATAATACACAGTGGCGTTTCCTTACACGAATGATTCAGGACTCTGTATAGAGCCGGGCGAGTCACTGAATCAGTGATTCGTGGCTGAATGAATCACTCAAAGCTTCACTCGATTAAAGCGGTCTCTTGCTGCCACCTATTGGCGATTTGTTTTTCCGTTTTAAAGTAATTTAACACTTTTTTTAAAAACACCTTTAAATGTATTTTCTACAAATGTTCATCTCTGTATGTTAAAATGATTTAAAACTCTCTAAGCTCATCATTTATTTGTTTGCCCTTGATCTTCATTATGTGTTACAGTTTTTTTCCAATTGTTTTGCCACAAATTTCAGAACCCTGATGTCAATTAAAAAAACTCTAGACACAAAATCCTAAACAGTCACTACTTTTAACACTCTCCAGTGTTCTGCATACAGCATTCATTCCCTTAAAGATGTCTTGCATTTGCAGGATCATTGATTCACATAATCCTTTTATAATACAAATACTACAGGAACACTACTTTAGATCACCAGCAGCACACAAGATGTACATCGCTTCAATAAACAATCATTAACAATCATTAAATATTGTTGTTTAAAATATATGATACAGGTTTCATTATGGCCTATAAGTGTAAAGGGAAACAGTGCAGACAGTGGATATACCGAACTAGTTTTATTCATTCCATCATAATGTAGGTTTACTGTATTTTTTTTTCTCACTTCACGTCCCCATATAGAAAGCTGATAAATGACATGATATATGGTCCCATCTGCAAATTACATTATTATAAAATGTCATAATAGTCAATAATTTGTCAAAATAGTGAAAAAAATCATTGTTTATATTTTTTTCAACCATATCATATATATATATATTTGTAGGGGTAAAATATATAACATAATGGATCGTATATATACGTAACATATATGTTTTAACAAATGGCAATATTTTGACATGTATAACATATTTTATATATGTAAAATTCATATGAACTATTATATCACATATGTGATTTGCATATATTTCTATATATCAGATTTCTATTTTGGGATTTTGTGTTACCATCTGTCTGGTCTTGTGGATTTGGTCACGAGTTCTCCTCTACATTTCAGTGGTGTTTTCATTACTCAGAAATCTTGGAAAGAACCTTCTGTCAATGTAAATCCAGGCCTGACATTGGTCTGCTGTGACTGGGCTTTCTTACAGTGATGTCAAATATATAAACATTTTCTGTAAAAGTGGTACACAGAACAAAGAAACCATAAATATGGACTAAGGATGAATAAAGATGAAATCTATAGATAATGTAGTTCAGTTGGGTCATCTTCTGTGGTAACTGATGTCATTTGATCTATCCTGATTATTTCATCATCTAAACATGTAATATTGTACATCAGTTTCCCCACATCAACAATAATGCAGCAGTTATTCATCATTTTGAGTGCTTGTATCAGTTGATAATAACATCACGTGAAGTAAATGAATACATGGTTATTTCAAATGTAATGTTTGAGTTGCATTTTGAAATGGGATCAATTTGAAGTTTAATTGTGTTATATTGAAAAGGTGATCTGAGTTCAATGAATAAAGTATGTTTGACTTGTGTGTGTTGTATCCAAGCATTTGAAAAAAGAGTTAAAAGTTTTGCAAAAATGTACAATTTTGGCAAAGGTTGTGAATTTTGTGTCTAGACTTTTGAAAATTGACACCAAAGTTCTGAAATTTGTGGCAAAACAATTGTAAAAACCTGTAATAAAAAAGAGAAAGGATAAATCTTATAGATGATGAGCACAAATCTGAAAGCATCTGTGGATCTGTCACAATCCACTCATTTATTATCATTACTGTGGGTTTCTTCATCACAAAAATAAGCCCATGTAAGAAATGAAATATTACAAATATTTTTGATGTCTTTGACAATTCAAAACATGAGCTGAAAACAGAGACTGTTGACCACAACCCAGCAGGTGGGAATGCGGGAAAAACCAATTCCTGCTGCATTTGCATCTGAGTCTGCTGAAACTCAGCTTCAACCACCCCAACTCACACATATGGTCATTTCAATGTTTGAATGTTTCAGATTAACCTAAGTGACTTTATCTATCATGTTTGATATCATTTGAAATGTCTCAGTGCGATTGGTACAATGGTCTCATTCTCTCAGTAATAGACATAATCAAAACAATAAATATATAACTTCAGGCATCTTTTGAACCACTGTGAAGGGTGTGACTTTTCCACAGGCAGCACTAAATGCAAATGTCTTTTGTTATGCACACACCCCTGTACTTAAGGGAATTCTTGGATTATTTAAGGTAAGGTTTGAGAAAGGCTCAGCGCGATTCTGCTTACCCCGATCAGCCCGTAACATGGAGCTTATGCTCCATGTTATGTATATTTTAAAGTCAGGAATGCATCTTTTAATCTTGGATTTATCTTTGGTAACTTGATGTATTTATTGATCTTTTATGAATTGACTGATTGAATTGGCATAATACACATTTACCTGACTAATAAATTGTTATGTTTTGAATTATTCAAACAGTCCTCGTGTTATTATCACTGATAAATGTTGTTGTCCATAGCACTACAAGCCACTGTACAGGTTAGTAACGGACTAAAACATGTTAGACGGAGCAGTGTGGCACGCTATACAATGTTACTAGAGATCCGACTAACATATTGGCATTAATTCAAGTATACTTAGACTGTAAAAGGCCAACTATGAGTTTTCTATTTAGAACAACAAAATATTGTTGAAACTAATCTAAATGTGGGTATTTAGGCCTTCATCTACAAACTTATAATCCTGTGCAATTATTATTAAAATACTTTGTCTTGATTAAGTAGATAACAGATCTATGGGGACCACATAAAAAATCTCCTAAATTGAGTAAGTATAGGGTTCTGCCACTTTAGGAGAGTGGTTAATCGCCTCTGTTTAATGACCAAGACTGACAAGCTTGTATTAAGAGATTGTATACCCGGCCGGTGCAAGACTCGAGATGCTATAGGAATCTGAGTAAATGAGAATAAGGTATAATAACAAATCAAAAGAATATTCAATCATAATCTAAAATAATATGAAAGGAAACAAAATAATCTTATCAATATTTTATAATTGGAGTCAGATAAAACGAGGATAAATATATTAATATTCTAAACCACCTCATACTAAAATTGGAGTCAGATATGAGTTAAGTTTAATATAAATCAACATTGTGCACTGGAAAGACCGAACATGCAGTGAACCTTCATCCACCATTGGATACCGTCATTGGACCAACTGGGTGGACCCTACACCCATATACAAATAAATAAAACACCACAAGCAGATTTAAAACGTCAGAATCTGCAGAACAAGGATCAGCACTGACCTTTCCAAGAAGAAGAGCGACTGCAGCAGGCTTGAACTGAAAGGCTGATTCATATTATTGAGTGTTTCTAATTCAAAAACTCTTTTGTTTAGGGTTAGTGATTCAGATCTCATTTAATGTTTACAGAAAAATGAAAAATGATTTACAGACCTAATTTGCATCAATGAATTAAAACAAAACAAGAAGACTGCAATGAATAATCCCTGATATAAGGATCATTTCTAATCATTTATCAGATTTACCATTGTTTTAATTATTACGAAAAATCAGTAAGATGCAAATTTTACTCATGCAAAAAAAATATTACAGACAATGGATTATCAAGTTATGAATTCCAATAGTGAAGGTGGCGAGGCAGTGGCGCAGTTTCTGTGTGGAGTTTGCATTTTCCCCCTGCCTTTACGTGGGTTTCCTCCGGGTGCTCCGGTTTCCCCCACAGTCCAAAGACATGCGGTACAGGTGAATTGGGTAGACTAAATTGTCCGTAGTGTATGAGTGTGTGTGTGTGTGTGTGTGTGTGTGGATGTTTCCCAAAGATGTGTTGCGGCTGGAAGGGCATCCGCTGCGTAAAAACTTGCTGGATAATAGTGAACTATAATGCTATTGTAAGTGAATGATTAGCACAGGTTATTAAAGCATTAGTTCACTTCTATAAAAGTGAGTTTTCCTCCACTAGAGGTCGCTGTGATGATCAGATTCTCCACAGCTCTGATTCTCTCAGCTCTCGCCGGGTTCAGTGGCGTGCGCCTATAATCCAAGCTACTGGGAGGCTGAGGCTGCGGATCGCTTGAGCTCAGGGCTTCTGGACTGCAGTGGACTATGTCGATCGGGTATCCGCACTAAGTTCGGTATCGATATGGTGCTCCTGGGTGAGCTTGGGACCGCCAGGTTGTTTAAGGAGGAGTGAACCGGCCCAGGTCGAAAACGGAGCAGGTCAAAGCTCCCGTGCCGATCAGTAGTGGGATCGTGCCTGTGAATAGACACTTCAGTTCAGCCTGAGCGACACAGAGAGACGCAGACTTTTACATTAGGTTTTTTTTTTAAACTTTGATTTGTCTTTCTAACTGTAAAACTGAAGAAATAAAGATTTAGAGATGTATGATGACTATATGCATTATTAATAGTAATAATTAAAAGTTTACTAGCAGACTTCAAAAAGTTTATTTGTAAACAAAAATACAAAAATCATCTCAATTTCATGTCTATATTTTAAAAATATGCCTTAGACAGAAATATATTGAATTTAATTGAAAATATATCAAATTAAAATATATATATAGAGAATAATTTTACTTTAAACATAAATGGCACATTATAATTTTTGGCCCCATCAGAAACAAAAGTAACACACGGGTAGGTCACAACCAGATTTACTGGCTTCATCATGTTTGTTTTAATTATATCTGACTATGACATTGTTAATTATTTTTTTAATACCACCTGATATTGACGGTTAAAAAGTTTCCAGTACAAAATGGCATTTTTATTGATAAATTAGTTATAGAGTATTATGCCAAATGCAGTTTTAATCTAGAAAGTTTTGTTTAATAAAATAGAGGAGGGGGATATATTTAAGAAATTAATAACACTTAAAAATAGTAAAGCAACAGGGTTAGATAATATTCCAGTGCAGTTCCCTCAAAGACTCCCTAAATGCGTCACTCCGATGGTTACACATATTATCAATTTTTCTATTTGTCAAGGTAAAGTTGAAAAAAGCAAGAGTTATTCCTCTTTTTAAGAAAGGTAGTAGGTTTGAGGTTAATAATTCTAGGCTGGTATCAATTTTGAGTGCTTTGTCAAAAGGGAGGGAAAAAGTTATTTATTAGCACATTGAAAAATATTGTTTAAAATGTGACGTATTGTAGAGTTTCAATCGGGTTTTAGAAAAATCATTCCACTGATTCAACAGTTTCTTTTATTTAACAAATTATATAAAGAGCGATATGGATAAAGGAAGTTAAGTGGGATGGTTTTCTTAGACCTGCAAAAAGCTTTCAATACAGTCGATCACAGTTTTAAAAGTAAAGGCAATGGGTTTTGGTGTTTTGGCCTGTAAATGCATGAAGTCTTACCTTGAAAACAGATGTCAAATAGTAGATTTAAATGGTGTGTTTTCAGATTATTCGACCGTTTCTTATGGGGTTTCACAAGGCAGTGTTTTAGGTCCTTTGCTTTTTTAATATACATCAATGATTTGAAAATGGCCTGTTCAAAAAAGCTTTTGTTAAATGCGGATGATGCAGCAATAATTGTGTCTCATGAGAGGAAGGAATTTATTGAAAATGAAAAAAGTAAACAAACTGAGGAAGTCTCTTAATGGTTTAACCTTATTAAATTGTCCTTACACTTGTGTAAACCAGAATTTATTTTATATGGTTCAGCTGCGAAACTGAGAAAATGTGTCAGATCAGAGGTAAAAGTAGAGCATCAAATTAATGAACCCAAACATGAAGGGAAATATTTAGGTTGCATTTCAGACAGTAATTTGACAGGTGAGAAGATGGCTGTTATAGTCCAATCAAAAGTTCTAAAATTAAGTTTTTAGCAAGACAGACAGAGCTCTTAGATTTCCAAACTTTACAAATATTGGCTAGTGCATTAGTGCAGTCATACTTTGACTATGCTGCAGCCTTTTGGTACAGCAGTAGTTCCACAAAAATGAAAAATAAATTGCAGACGGCCCAAAATAAGTTGCAGAATTGTTATCAAAGTACTTCCACACACACATTTAAATAATGAATATTATAGTCAAATTAATTTATTAAAAGTTGGAAAAAGGGTCACTTTTCTGAAATTGGTGATGGTGTTTAAGATTTTAAAGAAAATGGTCCCAAAATATTTACTTATTAAGTTTTAGTTAGTGAGGTACACTGTCATTCTACAAGAGCGAGTAGCAGGGGTATTTGTCCTTGTAGAATTAAGAGTGAAACAGGTAGAAAGTCTTTTCTGTGTACTGTTGCTTGGAATATACTGCCGAGGAGTTTTAAAGAGATTCAATTTGAGAGTTTTTAGAGAGGAAATTAAAAAATGGCTGTTTTACGGTTGAAGTTGAGGATTTTTGTTGTGCTGAGTTTCTGAGCTGATGATGTTTGCACTTTATGATTTGCTCGTTCATTTTTTAAGAATATCGATGACCACGATGGAAATCAGCCTGTGGCTTTATTGTGTATTTTATCCTCGACAGTTTTTAAGATATGAATGTCAAACTGGACTTGTTTGTATATTTTTGTTAAAATTGTCAAATAAAATCAATCAATCAATTTATTCATTCATTTTCCTTTAGCTTAGTCCCTTTATTAATCTGGGGTCGCCACAGCGGAATGAACTGCCAACTTATCCAGCATATTTTTTACACAGCGGATACCCTTCCAGCTGCAACCCAGTACTGGGAAATATCCATACACCCTCATTCACACACACACACACACACACACACACACACACACACACACACACACACACACACACACACACACACACACACACTATGGCTAATTTAGTTTATTCATTCACCTACAGCATAGCACATGGGTTTGGAGCACCCAGAGGATGAACACGGAGAGAACAAGCAAACTGCACACAGAAATGCCATCTGACCCAGTCGCGACTCCCACCAGCAGCCTTTCTACAGTGAGGCCATGTGTATATATATATATATATATATATAAAGATACATTATTTTTTCCCTTAATAGCTACATTTTAAAGAAATCTATTTGCTTAAGTCAGCTGAACATTAAACAACAACAGCAATAGAAACCACCAAAGGACACCATATGAACACAGCCAAAATGAATTATTAGAGCATGCACATCTTTGTCATTCCAATGGATTTTTAAAAATATGTACATGCCGCCTTTTCTTCCATGTTTCTTGAACTTTTCCCCTTAATGAGGAAAACTATTGAATACTATAAAAGCTGTTCAGCGTTTTATTTTTTTCAGATTAACATTTAATAGACTTTAACTAAAAGTTTTAGATTCTGATCAGGACAGCACACTGGTTCTCCCGCAGCATGTTTGTTCATCATTTCTATCTTAATGTGTTGATCATTTTCTTTTGTGTTTCTGTATTGTGTGAAGGTCAACCAGTCCACAGTTTATGCTGCTATAATCTTTATTCAGTTTTATTCATAAACTATGTACAATATATACACTGTGCTCACGTCGGCTCCAGGTCTCTTGGGTGAAGGTCTCTCAGTGACGTGGTCTCTTCTGGTCGCCGTGCGTCTCTGGTGAAGATGGGGAACGGGAACGTTTCCCTCTGGCGTCCTGGACTGAAGATGCTGCACCAGCTGAGGAAGAGGAGGACAGCGGCTTGGTCTGGCAGGAGAAGGACAGCCTCTTTTTCTTCTCAGCAGCATAAGCCTCACTGAACAGATCGAGCGCAAACACACACAAGCAGACATAATGTGAGATTTTCACAAACAATAGAACATGCTGCAATGCCGAGTACAGTTTACTCACGCGTCTATGATGGGAATGACGTATTTGCCGCTGCCGTCCATCATGACTCCCTTTCGGTTTGGGTCGTCCACCTCCAACAGGAAGCTGCGGGGAATCCCTGTGCTCCTCCGGATGCGCTTAAGCGGAGCAGAGCTGCTGCCCTGTGAATTCATGAGTGACAGTCAAACGACAGAGCAAACAATCTGACTGATGGAGACAAGAGCTCAAGTTCACAGCAACCATAAGCTTAGAAAACCCAGTTACCCCTTTAGAGGGGCAGTGCCTAATGTGGTGTCCTGGGATCCCACAGTGAAAGCAGACATAGTTGTGTGGAAGAAGCCCAAGCAGTGTCATGGCCTCACTGATGAACATCAGAACCATGAGAATCAGCTCTAACATTTCTCACAAACCAAACCTGTCAGTGTCTGAACGCTCACCTGCTGGAGTAGTAGCACAGACTGGACTGGTACATCACCGCTTTTAGCTTGTCCTCCTCTGATGCCTTTGCCTCAGCCAGATTCTCAGTCTGTTTCACAGGCATTTGCACATTAGAATTTTATTTCACTGATTTGCTCTAAATAAACACCCTCAAATCTCCCTAAGAAGCTGTGTGTGTGTGTGTGTGTGTGTGTGTGTGTGTGTGTGTGTGTGTGTTTGTGTGTATTGTTGTTTGCTAAACACTGTGTATTGATATTCTGCACTACATGTCATTATGACGCCTCAAATGCAAACACTGCAGTTCAATACAGAGCAGCACAGTGGGGTGAATTAATCATTTGTTCAATACCTCCAACAGCTGCTCCAGTGAGAGGAGTGAAGAATCACCTGTTTGAGAAGATTTGGCTGATAATCCAGCTTGATGTCTGCAAAACAAAACAAAGGAGCTTGTGTGACCAAAACACCACAGACAGACTCAAACTCTTGATATAACATCTATCAGAGGATGGTTGAGCTCATTTCACATGACTTACCCAACAAATCTTCTGTTGGAGGACTTCAGTCCAGCCGCAGGGACCCGTCTGATGATGACCGATGTGTTTTTAGGGATGAGAGCATCATCATCTGTGTATTCTGACAGCAAAATAAAGTTTGAATATAGTAATAATCATTTACCATGGTATACTTTGAGTGCCATTAGCATTTTAAAACACTCAAAACATCACTATGTGTCACCATCAGAGTCATGATAACACATGTCAGCTTCTACAAGTCTGTCTGATAACACATCTAATGTTAGTGTAGTATAGTTTAAGTGGCTTTTCCTCATCTCACCTTCATCAGTTTGGGCTTTGCTGATCTTCAGCTGGCAGAACTTCAGCCTCTCGCGCCTCATGATCTGTCGCTTCAGCTCTCCCACAGTGATGTTGAGGCCCTCAAACTGGAGCGAGTCGTAGGTGAGTCGACTCTGAAACCTGTAATGAACACAAGACATACTGAACACAAACCACAGTGTGATAACAAGGGTCAAACCTGAATGATGGGAGAAGCAGACGATCAATCGATGTATCCAACAATCAATAATATCAATAATCTGGGAATCAGTTGCCACGAAGGACGCCGAGATCAGATGCCAATGACAGAGCGGAGTTCAAAACAACACAAAAAGAACCGTTGCCATGGATGCTGACGATCACGTGACGAGGCGCTGAAAAACTTCCGCGTTATTTTCTCATAAATAATAGTGAAATCATTACTATGATAATAATTAAATAAACAGCAGAACAGTTGGCCATCTCTGAATAAAACACAGCTGCGTTTCCTTACACGAATGATTCTGGCCTTTGTAAAGAGTCGGGCGAGTCAATGAATCAGTGATTCGTGGCTGAATGAATCACTCAAAGCTTCACTCGATTAAAGCGGTCTCTTGCTGCCACCTATTGGCGATTTGTTTTTTCGTTTTTAAAGTAATTTAACACTTTTTTTAAAGCCACCTTCAAATTTATTTTCTACAAAAGTTTATTTCCGTGTGTTAAAAATTATTTAAAACTCTCTAATCTCATCATTTCCTGATGCGTTTATAATGTAAATCCCTTCATGTTTGCCTTTGATCTTCATTACGTGTTAAAATCAATAAAATATTAAAGTTGCCTCATCCAAATCCAAAGTTTAGTTCAAAGCTTTATTATACAGCAATGTGTGTGTGTGTGTGTGTATGTGTGTGTGTGTGTGTGTGTGTGTGTGTGTGTGTGTGTGTGTGTGTGTGTGTGTGTGTGATTGTGGCAGTGGATTACAGTGAATGTAGAAGTGATCAGAAGTGTGTGATATTTATTGTTTCTGATAATCAAAAGAACATTTTAAGAGTCCAAAAGATTTACTGCCTGATGAAGCCTGTTATAATGCAATTATGATGACCCTATAAATCTAGAATGGTCAGAACAATAAAAAATTAGGGAAAGAGATTAATTAGTATTTCTCCTCTTTTATTTTGTATGTGTAAGTGCTCCTGGAAGGAAAAAGTCTGCGTCTCTCTGTGTCGCTCAGGCTGCACTGCAGTGTCTATTCTCAGGTGTGATCCCACTACTGATCAGCACGGGGGATTTGACCTGCTCCGTCGCCGACCTGGGCCGGTTCACCCCTCATTACACATCCTGGTGGTCCCAAGCTCCCCCAGGAGCACCATATCGATACCGAAGTTAGTGTGGACACCTAATCAACATAGTCCACTGCAGTCCAGAAGCCCTAAGCTCAAGCGATCCGCAGCCTCAGCCTCCCAGTAGCTTGGATTACAGGCGCGCGCCACTGAACCCGGCAAGAGCTGAGAGAATCAGAGCTGTGGAGAATCTGATCATCACAGCGACCTCAAGTGGAGGAAATGATGAATGATGAAGTAATGTTGACTTTTTATTGGTCTTATGGCACTGTTTGGATAAAAATAAACAGCAGTACGGTCCCAAATAAAATATAGTTATTTAAACTAAATACTATAGTATTTTAGAACCACATAGTAAAGTTTATTGTACTGAATAGTATAATCACAATGTTGTGCTATTTAAAGGCAACTGTGGTGCAGAGTCGGGTTGGAAGAAACTTCAAGCATTTCTGTTTTCGTGAGGTTAAGCTGAAGATGATGATCTTTCATCCAGTGTGAAATGTCCGACAGGCAGGCTGAGATGCGAGCTGGAACCGAGGGATCATCAGGGTGAAAAGAGAGGTAGTTGGGTATCATCAGCATAGCAGTGGTAGGAGAATCCATGTTTCTGAATGACTGGTCCTAGAGATGTCTTGTAGATGGAGAAGAGAAGTGGCTCAAGAACAGAGCCTTGAGGTACCCCAGTGTTTAGATGCTGTAGGTTGGACACTTTTCCCCTCCAAGACACCCTGAATGACCTGTCAGAGAGGTAAGATCTGAACCATTGAATAACAGTGCCTGCAACCCCCAGTGACTCATTTATATTATATATATAATGATTAATACATATAGAAACAATATTTTCATAACTAAATTATTTATGATTTGCCATTTAACAGCAAAACATCTCGTCAAATAGGCCACAGTTCATCAGGAAATGAAAAGCTTTTAAATGACAACAGAAAAGCAGTTCAGCGACTAACATTCACTCATTCAGTGAGTATCTCATTCATTCATTCATTCATTCACTAATTGAATCAACACTTTTTCAATCACTTAATATGGTGTCAGATGCAGATGTGGCCTCTAGTGTAATCCACAGTTCATATATTGCACAATGACGCTAAAGGCCACCATATTATAAAATACTGCAGGTTGTTGGTTGCAGATTAATAATCACAAACATAATTTTTTATTCATAAAACAGCTAAAAACATATTTAGTGTCAGAGAGGACAAAGTGGTTTCAGTTTACCTTTTATCTTTAATATTAAACAGCTTTTTAGTCTTTAGATCAGATTAAATAACTTGTGGTACTTGTATAAACAATGTTCAGCTCAGGATCAGTAATTCAGCATGATGTGCTGCTAAAGCTGAAACAGTCTATCAATTTATGCCACAGATTGTGTGAGATTCTGTCGAGTCTTATAGATGTTAAAAACACTGATGGAGGTCAAAACCGCATCTGACACCACAGTTAGTAGATGAGTAAGAGTAAACTGAATAATAAATATGTAACTCAGTTAATGATATTATTCACTGCATGAATGAATGTTAGATGAGGAACTGGTATTTAAGTGGAAAATTAAAACATTAAAGCTTTACTTTTTCAGAGGTTCACTGTTTGCACAATCTTAAATGGATAGTTCACCGCATGAATATGATTGTGACGATTATGAATTAACATTTTTGGGTCAATTATCCCTTAGGTCACATAAATTATCCCAGAGCATTATTTCAGCATCAATGATCATTCACAATAGTCACATCACAAGAAATACAAGGTTGAGTCTGGATTATAATTTAGCATTTGCGTGTGTTTCTGAGGCCTGCGACTGTAAAAGCTTTAGGTCTAATAAATTGCATCATTTGTCATTTTAATTGCAAATCATTTTATTTAATTAAAAAATGAAGACAATAGCAGTATTATTTTACATTTGATTATTACATTACTGTACCTGAATACTGTTAGACTCGTTGAAAAACAACAAAGCTCTGTTTATTTTATTTCAGAATTTTATATTGTATTTATCTCTGCTCGTAGATTGTTTGTAATGTTTTATGCAGATGCACACCTAATATAAACAAATAACCCATTCTGTAATATGTTTTTTACAGCTATATGTATTATGATACAATAAACCACTTTTACTGTAGTAAAAAAAACTAAAGTATACTACAATATTTAATACATTTTATTAGTTGATACAGAAAACAGAATGTTGTGGCACTCATAAAAAGAGTAAAGGCTAATAAATATGGTATAATAATCTTTAGTTCAAAAATACTATGTTGATACTAATTACTGTAATTTTTTTATTTGTGATCATACTGCTGTTTATTATTATCTAATGTCATAAGGCTATGAAGTCATTTTTTATTCATCATTCAGTTTTCCTCCACTAGAGGTCGCTGTGAGGATCAGTTTCTCCACAGCTCTGATTCTCTCAGCTCTCGCCGGGTTCAGTGGCGCGCGCCTGTAATCCAAGCAACAGGGAGGCTGAGGCTGCGGATCGCTTGAGCTCAGGGCTTCTGGACTGCAGTGGACTATGTTGATCGGGTGTCTGCGCTAAGTTCGGTATCGATATGGTTCTCCTGGGGGAGCTCGGGACCACCAGGTCGTTTAAGGAGGGGTGAACCGGCCCAGGTCGGAGACGGAGCAGGTCAAATCCCCCGTGCTGATCAGTAGTGGGATCGCGCCTGTGAATAGACACTGCAGTGCAGCCTGAGCGACACAGAGAGACGCAGACTTTTACACTAGTTGTTTTTACTCTGATATATCTTTCTAACAGTAAAGAAAGAAGCAATAAAGGTTTTGAGATGAATGACATGGCTGTGTGTTAATAATTAGAAATAACTAAAAGTTTAGTTTTTTCGAGTGATGGGTTGCAGCTGGAAGGGCATCTGCTAAAAACGTGCTGGATAAGTTGGGGGTTCATTCCGCTGTGGTGAACCAACGGGACTAAGCTGAAAAGAAAATGAATAAAAGTTTATTTGTAATTAGACATTTTATTTGTAAACAGAAATACACAAATTATCTCAATTTCATGAGTGTATTTTGAAAAGAGGATGTTTTAGACAGAAATATGTTTTGCTGTGGTTACTAACTCATAAGTGTGGTCTATCAATATCGGGTGGTATTTAAAAAAATTATAGAAGAATTTCACTTTAGTTCTCTCCGTGTTGGTGTGGGTTTTCACTGGTTGGTCTGGTTTACCCCACAAGTCCAAAGACATGCAGTATAGGTGAATTGGGTAAGCTAAATTGTCTATAGTGTATGGGTGTTTTCCAGTAATGGGTTGCAACATGGGAGGGCATCCTCTGCGTAAAACTTATGCTGGATAAGTTGGCGGTTCATTCCGCTGTGGTGACACCCGATTAATAAAGGGACTAAGCCGAAATGAAAATAAATGATTGAATGAATTTCACTTTAAACATAATTTACACATTGTTACTGTGAACCCATCATCTGATATTTGGCAGCTCCATCAAGGGTTCTGCATTGTGTTTTCTTTTTATTGTGGGAATAACCAGACAGGTATCAGCAGTTGTGACGGCTCTTTAATCACTCCTGATGTAAACAAAAGCACAGATTTTACAGTGTGTCTTCGCCCTCATCACTTTTACATGCTTCAATCAGACAAATATAAATCCAAACCTCAATTAAAATGAAAACACAAAAATAACGAACTATGTGAAATATGTGAAAAAGAAAGTTATACACAATATTGAAACATAAAAACTGGCTTCAAAAGTCAAGTAAATATGATTTAAGATTAATTAGAGCTGCAGACACCCACCTCTCCCATGTGCAGTCAGTACAGAAAAGGAGGAGGCGGGTGCAGAACAGGAAATTAGAAAACTTAAGCTTTCTTAGAAATTTAAAGGAGCAGGTATACTTAATAAACACTTCAGGTAAAACACACATTTTGTGTAATTCTATAAATAAAGTGAACTATTATTTCTATATCTGTTACACAGGCCTGGATTGGCCAGTGGCGTAGCGCAAAATGCGGAGGCCCCCCTGCAGGGATCACTGACGGGTCCCCCAGTTGAAGACGGGGGGGGGGGGGGGGGGGGGGGATGTGGAGAGATTGGGGGGGGGGGGGTATACACATATACACATAGATATAGATATACACATATATCTATGATCGGGAGTTTTCCTGGATGTTAGTATGCATTTTTTTTTAATATGAAAATTTTTATTTGACATCACTTTTCTACATTGATGGATCACTTATCGCACGGGCATTCCTGACAAAAAGCTTGTGTTTGTGTGTATGGAAATGTACTATTCACTCTCCCTGTTAAATTTGATCTAATCATGTGCTGAAACACAGCTCCTCTCCTGCTTTCACTTCTCATACTGACGGAGGGAGCGATTCGTTTGTGAATGAATCTCCGTTATGAACGACTCGTTCACTAGCCGACAATAATACAATTTTCTGGCAGCGCAGCATCTCTTTGTCGTATTTCTTTTGCATTGTTTGCTGATTTATTCAACAAACCTAGCATAAGCCGAGTATTTAGTGCGAGTTGGTGCTACTTTGCCTTATGGTGAATGCAGTAAGTGACTATAGATATTATTATCAATAACGTGACCTGTTAGCACAAATTTCAAAACATACAAAAACGTAAAAAACTTAATCCTGTGAAATGTTCTGCCTTTGTGCTTTATTTTCTTTGTTTGCTTGTTACTACACCCGTAGACAGCGATAAAGTCCCGCATCTTCACGTAATAACACTGTCTTGACTAGTGCGGTTGAATGACATTTGTCCTGGGAGCACTGTACCAATGTGGCGGCGCTATAGACGCATGCTCAGGGTCCCTATGCGATATCTAGTGTATATATCTATGTCACAAATTGAGGAGCGGGGAAAGGAGGCGGAGTGGCGTGACAACGCGGGGAATCCTTCACAAACTGAGGAGCGATCACAAACCGAAAGTGGCGAGAGCGTCAAAGTAGCCAGAAGTCATTCATTTTTTAACGAGAACCGGCGGCGAGAAACAGCGGCGCGTCTTCATTGACCATGACGCGGTTCGGAGGCAAGCAATCAGAATGAAGTAGTCAACCGCTTGAGCGGAGTTCAGAGAACACAGACCTGTAAACTTTGGTTCCGACCACAGTTGTTCCCAAGAGTTTGATTATTGCGATTCCTGGATTTTCAATTATTAAAAATCGCGACGACGTGGGGCCCCCTAATCACGCGGGGCCCCCCCGCGGTGCGTGCCCTGCGGGCCCGTCCGCTACGCCACTGGGATTGGCTAATCGGGAGCACCGGGAAAGTTTTTTGGCCGCGAGGGCCGGTGTCCCTAGCTGCTTGGACTCTCAGCAGTCGCACTTTTTTCATTTATTTATTTGACCATAGCCTCACTCTTTTTATTTATTTTCTCGCAGGCAATCCGATGATTCACTACATTACAGTTTTTCTCGATTACTTGGATGTAGTTGTCAACTGAAACTCCACATTTTCAAAACAGTAGACACACAGCCCTAAACAGCAGTACTCATGGTCAAAATGACACATTTTGCTTGCAAAAGGCACATATCGTGTCAAAACATTTAACATATGCAACAAAAGCTAGTTTTACCTTCAAACTACACAACTTGCAAACAAGTATATGAGCTCTTTCAATTAATCATTACACAATAGACAACAAAATACAAAATACAGAACTCAAAATGCACCACCATTGCTTGCCATTGTAGCTTATAGCCAATGGCATTTGTTGTCTCTATTTGGGCTGTCAAATTCGCCTTTTTGCAAAGAATTGGATCAAAAATAAGAAATGCTTTGATTGAATATATATTGAATTCATGACATTTTTTAAACTGTGGCTGAAAACTGAAATACTGTATATAAAAAAAAGACAAAAGTAATAAAATACTGTAAATATTAGAGAAAACACATGTAAACTAATGTACAGTCAAATCTATTGGGAGTATAGGACATAGCCATATTGACCTCCTCCATCAATGCTGGCACAGAACAACACAGACCTTCCATCGTTTATATAAGGTTTGCAGAATGATGGCTAATTGAAGATTTGTGTGAAGGAGTGTCAAACCGCTGCTTCAGTGATTTCATACTGATGTTGGTAGTTTTTAATAGTTAGGAATAGATGGATTCTGTTTGGTTACCAAAACTAAAACAATGGAGTTTGGACTGCTTGAATGACATCCGTGTTAACTGTTTGGAAAAATGGTGGGGAAAATGTGTCAACCCAATGAGAAAGGGTTTACACATTTGCAAGACCGGTCCTCTGCTCTGCTGGGATAGTGATAATGAAAATGAAGAGGAACCTAGTTTCTTTAACCAGGTCAAAGCAAACTAGAAAAACTGTAAAACGCATATGTGTGTGTGTCTGTGTGCGCACAGGAACTTTGTAATGACATTGTGTGTGACTCATCATTGCAGAAAGGCTTGAATTAACTCCACATTATAAAGTAATTCAAATACATATGAAAAGTGCTTGGCTACCGTTCTTTTACAGTATTTTTCAATCATTTTGCCACAAATTTCAGAACCCTGATGTCAATTTTCAAAACTCTAGACACAAAACTCTGAACAGTCACTAACACAGACTCTCCAGTGTTCAAAACTCTGCATGCTGCATTCATTTCCTTAAAGAAGTCTTGCATTAGCAGGATCATTGGTTCACATAATCCTATTATCATACAAATACTACAGGAACACAACTTTAGATCACCAGCACACAAAATGCACATTGTTTCAATAAACAATCATTAAATATTGTTGTTTAAAATATATGATACAGGTTTCATGATGGTTTATACATAAGTGTAGAGGGAACGGTGCAGACAGTGGATAAACTGATCTAGTTTTATTCATTCCATCATAATGTAGGTTTACTGTAATGTTTTCCTCACTGCACATCCCCATATAGAAAGCTGATATATGGCAACATGTGCAAATTACATTATTATAAAATGTCATAATATAGGTAAAATTATAGGTAAAATATTTTTAGGGGTAAAATATATAACATAATAGATCATATATATATATATATACGTAACATACATGTTTATATTTGTAATTCTAATAGTCACAGTTTTTCTCGATTGCTTGGATGCAGTTGTCAACTGAAACTCCACCTTTTCAAAACAGTAGACACACAGGCCTAAACAGCAGCACTCATGGTCAAAATGACACATTTTGCTTGCAAAAGGCACATATCGTGTCAAAACATTTAAAATATGAAACAAAAGCTAGTTTTACCTTCAAACAACACAACTTGCAAACAGATATATGAGCTCTTTGAATTAATCATTACACAATGGACAACAAAATACAAAATATAGAAGTCAGTGCACCACCATTGCTTGTCATTGTAGCCTATTGCCAATGCCATTTGTTGTCTTTCTATTTGGGCCGTCAAGTTTGCCTTTTTGCAAAGAATTGGATCCAGAATAAGAAATGCTTTGATTAAATTTATATTGAATTCATGACAATTTTCAAACTGTGGCTGAAAACTAAAATACTGTAAAAACAGACAAAAATAATAAAATACTGTAAATATTAAACACATTTAAACCAATGTACAGTCAAATCTTTTGGGAGTATAGGACATATAGCCACAATTGACCTCCTCCATCCATGCTGGCACAGAACAACACAGACCTTCCACCATTTATATAAGGTTTGCAGACTGATTGCTAATTGAAGACTTGAGTGTAGGAGTTTCAAATCGCTGCTTCAGTGAATTCAAACTGATCTTGGTAGTGTCTAATGGTTAGGAATAGATGGTCTCTGTTTGGTTACCATAGCTAAAACAATGGAGTTTGGACTGCTTGAACGACATCTGTGTTAACTGTTTTGAAAAATGGTAAGGAAAATGTGTCAACCCAATGAGAAAAGGTTTACAAATTTGCAAGACCTGTCTTCTGCTCTGCTGGGATAGTGAAAATGAAAATGAAGTGGAACCTAGTTTCTTTAACCAGGTCAAAGCAAACAAGAAAAACTGTAAAAAATGGCAATATTTTGACATGTATGACATTTTATATATGTAAAATTCTTATGAACTATTATGTCACATATGTAATTTGCATATATTTCTATATATCAGATTTCTATTTTAGGATCTGGGTTTCCATCTTTCTGGTCTTGTGGGTTTGGTTCTCCTCTACATCACAGTGGTGTTTTCATAAGTCAAAAATCTTGGAAAGAACCTTCTGTCAATGTGAATCCAGGCCTGATATTGCTGTGATTGGGCTTTCTCACATACATACAGTAATGTCAAATATAAAAACATTGTCTGTAAAAGTGGTACATGGAACAAAGTAACCATAAATATAAAAAATTAAGGATGAATAAAGATGTCATCTATAGATAATGTAGTTCAGTTGGGTCATCTTCTGTGGTAACTGATGTCATTTGATCTATCCTGATTATTTCATCATCTAAACATGTAATATTGTACAAAAGTTTCCATACATCCAGAGTAATGCAACAGTTAATTATTATTTTGAGTGCTTGTATCAGTTGATAATAACATCATGTTAAGTAAATGAATACATGGTTATTTCAATTGTAATGTTTGAGTTGCATTTTGAAATGGGATCAATTTGAAGTTTAATTGTGTTATATTGAAAAGGTGATCTGAGTTCAATGAACAAAGTATTTTTGACTTGTGTGTGTTTTATCCAAGCATTTGAAAAAAGAGTTAAGGGTTTTGCAAAAAAATGTGCAATTTTAGCAATGGTTGTGAATTTTGTATCTAGAGTTTTGAAAATTGACACCAGGGCCCGGTTTTTCAAAAGTAATCCACTAGGATTTTGGATAAGGGATTGGATCAAATCTTGAATATGGGTTTATCAAAAGAAAAAAACGGATTACCTAATCGGATTAGATCACGTAATCTAATCTTGGTTTTGATCCGGATCAAACCTTTAGTTTGGGTTTTTCAGACCTTTTTTGTAGGATCTGGATTACTTTGATCCAAAAAACCTGGATTAAACTGATCCCATCAGAAGGGTGGATTTAACGTGGATTTCATGCCTAAAATGTAATGAAAACTTAAAAAATGTATTAAATAATACTATTTTTGGATCATGCAGTATCTTACGATATATACTATTTATTCATAAGGTTTTAATTTTATTTGTTCATCCGTCAGGCTATAGTGATTATTGGCTTTAATGTATTTAGCCTTTCAGTATAGGCCTCCAGCAACGTACAAAGAGTTTGGCCTCATAAAATAATCCCCCAAACAGCTGTGAAAATTGACCAAAAACAATCAATTTTATTTTGTCACTAATTGATATATATATTCATCACAATGAAAAATATTTTTCTTTTTAGAATATTTATTAGTGATGCATGCAATGATTACAGAATAAACAAAAAATGCAAAGAATGGCAATGACTGATTTTTGAAATCTCTTTCAACAATTGCAAAAAGAGACTGAAAGGGCAGAAGCACAGCTTTGTCTGGCGGGGGAACAACTGACTCTGACCAAACTGCAGCAAACCAAGGCCAAGGACATGAGATCCGCCTCCTAAAGGCTACGCTCAGACAAGCTGCTCTCTCCACATCAGATGAGGAAGTCTGAGATTATTGTGGAGTTTTTGACATTAAGTCTTTTTTTTATTTACATCTATATTTGAAACTTATTATTAATATCCTCAATGTACAGTGTTTCAGGTCTCAGATGAGTGGACTGCTGGAAGAGGATGCGGTGTTGTTTTTCTTGTTTTTATTATTTATTATTATTATTAATTTAATATTTATTAAGTTTTCATTTAAAAAAAATAAAGTTATGTTGACCCCACGCTGGCTATTCTACTTGTCGCTCTTTACATATCTATAGTTCTACATTGTGATTTCTTATCCTGTTTGAGCACTGGTAATCCAGATTTAGTGATCCTGAAAAGTTCCTATCCGGATCAGTTTGATCCAATTCGATGTTGCTCTGAAAAACTGGCTCAAAATGTAAGCTGGATTACGTGATCACGGATCGCAAAAACAGAATTACTAAATCTGGATAAATTTGATCCGGATTAAACCTTTTGAAAAACCGGGCCCAGGGCCTGGTTTTTTAAAAGTAATCCACTAGGATTTTGGATAAGGGATTGGATCAAATCTTGAAAATGTTTTTTTTAAAAGAAAAAACGAATTACATAATCGGATTAGATCACGTAATCCAATCTTGGTTTTGATCCAGATCAAACCTTTAGTTTGGGTTTTTCAGATCTTTTTTGTAGGATCTGGATCATTTTGATCCAAAAAATCTGGATAGTGATTTCCTATCCTGTTTGAGCACTGGTTATCCAGATTTAGTGATCCTGAAAAGTTCCTATCCGGATCAGATTGATCCAATTCGATGTTGCTTTGAAAAACTGGCTCAAAAAGTAAGCTGGATTACCTGGTCACGGATCGCAAAAACAGAATTACTAAATCTGGATCAATTTGATCCGGATTAAACCTTTTGAAAAACCGGGCCCAGCAGCTGACCGTTACAGATACAGCATGCAGCACCGAGGACCGTCTATCTCTACAGCTTCAGACAGGGTTTTATGACAACCTTTGTAAATGTTTGCAATTAGGAATCCTTCTGCAGAAGACATGTCAGTGTTTGACGTAAACTGTTATTTTATAAAACATTTAATGTTGAGTGTTTATATGCATATTTTTATATATAATAAATGAATACACATTTAAATACATATGTTTGTGTGTTTTTGTTTCTCTGCTGAAGCACCGCAGTAAAAATTATCTTAGGGTCTCCTTTTGACCAGCAGCAACTCTGGTTAGTGGGTTCCCACTTAGGAAGAGGTCAAATTTCATTTTTACTGTTGATCATCAGTTGGCACCATTAAATCCTTTACATTGCCCCGTGCAAAAGCGTGTCTGACTTTTATATGGAGTTCTGTGGAGTAAAACTGCAATTTATAGAGTGCATGCATAAGTACACTTACTATGTTTACTATGTTCTAACAGCTGAGGTGCCTATTTTTTATTTTCTCCTACACATCAATATATGTGTGTAAAAGTCTCTCTTACAACCTCACACACTCACTAAACACCAAATAAAAGCAAGAAATCAAGCTTTTTTGAACTGTAACTGATGATCACCAGTAAAAATCACAAATCTTACCTCTTCCCAACAGGAAAAACCACCAACAATCAAGAATGCATGATTATACGCTGTCATGACGTTGCATTTAAAAATAATGGAAATCATTTAGGCAAAAACAGCCATGAACACAATGAAAGGGTGGTAAATTTGCCCAGAGTGTATTGTTGAGTTTTTAAAAAATTCTAAAAGTATTTTCCCAAAATATGTGTCAACAAGATTTGTCACCAAAAATCATCCCATTTGCTGAACCACAGAGAAAGTTGTTGGTAAATTAAGCCTCAATATCAGCCCAGAGTGGACCAAAACTTCACCAACAGCACAGAAGGGTTAAACACCCCCAAATCCTAGATGGCATGGTTCTATGAGGCAGTGCTCACTTCTGGACAGAGGGGCAAGTGTAGCAAGTAGCAAGTGGAGATGTTTTGAACCTTCAGCTGACAGCCAGTGTAAGTGGAGAGGTAAGAGAGGTGTGACGTGGGCTCTCTTGGGATCATTGAAGACCAGATGAGCTGCAACATTTTGTTTGGCCAGGATTGATTAGATGAGCATGTCATCGGTGTAAACCAGAGATGCCCAAACTAGGGCCCGTGGGCCAAAGTGGATCCAAGGTAACCTTTGATTTGGCCCTCCATCCCATCTGAGAAGAGAGGGAGAATGATGGGGAGTTTTTGGGAAAAGTCTTTAACAGAGATTGTCATTTCTAATCCAACATAACTTTATTTTTTAACTGTTGAGATACAAAAATAAACAAACTGAAATTAAACGTTTCAATGAAATGTTGTGAATGAATCAAATAAAATAATAGTCACTTGAAGGAGAGCAGACATTACAGAAGACATCAGCAAGCGAAGGCAAAGTGTATTTTTAGTGTTATAAATGGGATTGTTCATGTTTTATTGTAAGACTTTCATTCATTATAAAATGTATAATTATTAATACAATTAAAGAATTTGAAATGTTGTAAATTACAGTATTCAGTGAATCATGTAAATTATATAATGAATAATAATAATAAACTAGGAAATTACATTGACAATTTTACAGTTTGGTAGATTTACCTCCAGCCCACCACCCTCAGACGAGTTTAGTTTTTTGGCCTTTCATAAGAAAAAGTTTCCCTGAAGCACCTCTGAAATAAACTTTAACTAAAAGTTTTAGATTGTGAGCAGGACAGCACACTGGTTCTCCCGCAGCATGTTTGTTCATCATTTCTATCTTAATGTGTTGATCATTTTCTTTTGTGTTTCTGTATTGTGTGAAGGTCAACCAGTCCACAGTTTATGCTGCTATAATCTTTATTCAGTTTTATTCATAAACTATGTACAATATATACACTGTGCTCACGTCAGCTCCAGGTCTCTTGGGTGAAGGTCTCTCAGTGACGTGGTCTCTTCTGGTCGTTGTGCGTCTCTGGTGGAGATGGGGAGCGGGAACGTTTCCCTCTGGCGTCCTGGACTGAAGATGCTGCACCAGCTGAGGAAGAGGAGGGCAGCGGCTTGGTCTGGCAGGAGAAGGACGGCCTCTTTTTCTTCTCAGCAGCATAGGCCTCACTGAACAGATCGAGCGCAAACACACACAAGCAGACATAATGTGAGATTTTCACAAACAATAGAACATGCTGCAATGCCAAGTACAGTTTACTCACGCGTCTATGATGGGAATGACGTATTTGCCGCTGCCGTCCATCATGACTCCCTTTCGGTTTGGGTCGTCCACCTCCAACAGGAAGCTGCGGGGAATCCCTGTGCTCCTCCGGATGCGCTTAAGCGGAGCAGAGCTGCTGCCCTGTGAATTCATGAGTGACAGTCAAACTACAGAGCAAACAATCTGACTGATGGAGTCAAGAGCTCAAGTTCACAGCAACCATAAGCTTAGAAAACCCAGTTACCCCTTTAGAGGGGCAGTGCCTAATGTGGTGTCCTGGGATCCCACAGTGAAAGCAGACATAGTTGGGTGGAAGAAGCCCAAGCAGTGTCATGGCCTCACTGATGAACATCAGAACCATGAGAATCAGCTCTAACATTTCTCACAAACCAAACCTGTCAGTGTCTGAACGCTCACCTGCTGGAGTAGTAGCACAGACTGGACTGGTACATCACCGCTTTTAGCTTGTCCTCCTCTGATGCCTTTGCCTCAGCCAGATTCTCAGTCTGTTTCACAGGCATTTGCACATTAGAATTTTATTTTACTGGTCTGCCTAAGTAGCTGTGTGTGTGTGTGTGTGTGTGTGTGTGTGTGTGTGTGTGTGTGTGTGTGTGTGTGTGTGTGTTTGTGTGTTTTAAACTGTGTATTGATATTCTGCACTACATGTCATTATGACGCCTCAAATGCAAACACTGCAGTTCAATACAGAGCAGCACAGTGGGGTGAATTAATCATTTGTTCAATACCTTCAACAGCTGCTCCAGTGAGAGGAGTGAAGAATCACCTGTTTGAGAAGATTTAGCTGATGGTCCAGCTTGATGTCTGCAAAACAAAACAAAGGAGCTTGTGTGACTAAAACACCACAGACAGACTCAAACTCTTGATATAACATCTATCAGAGGACGATTGCGCTTATTTCACATGACTTACCCAACAAATCTTCTGTTGGAGGACTTCAGCCCAGCCGCAGGGACCCGTCTGATGATGACCGATGTGTTTTTGGGGATGAGAGCATCATCATCTGTGTATTCTGACAGCAAAATAAAGTTTATATATTAATAATCATTTACCATAGTATACTTTGAGTGCCATTAGCATTTTAAAACACTCAAAACATCACTATATGTCACCATCAGAGTCATGATAACACATGTCAGCTTCTACAAGTCTGTCTGATAACACATCTAATGTTAGTGTAGTATAGTTTAAGTGGCTTTTCCTCATCTCACCTTCATCAGTTTGGCCTTTGCTGATCTTCAGCTGGCAGAACTTCAGCCTCTCGCGCCTCATGATCTGCCGCTTCAGCTCTCCCACAGTGATGTTGAGGCCCTCAAACTGGAGCGAGTCGTAGGTGAGTCGACTCTGAAACCTGTAATGAACACAAGACATACTGAATACAAACCACAGTGTGATAACAAGGGTCAAACCTGAATGATGGGAGAAGCAGACGATCAATCGATGTATCCAACAATCAATAATCTGGGAATCAGTAGCCACGAAGGACGCCGAGATCAGATGCCAATGAGCGAAGTTCAAAACAACACAAAAAGAACCGTTGCCATGGATGTTGACGATCACGTGACGAGGCGCTAAAAACTTCCGCGTTATTTTCTCATTAATAATAGTGAAATCATTACTATGATAATAATAAAATAAACAGCAGAACAGTTGGCCATCTCTGAATAATACACAGTGGCGTTTCCTTACACGAATGGTTCAGGACTCTGTATAGAGTCGGGCGAGTCACTGAATCAGTGATTCGTGGCTGAATGAATCACTTAAAGCTTCACTCGATTAAAGAGGTCTCTTGCTGCCACCTATTGGCGATTTGTTTTTCCGTTTTAAAGTAATTTAACACTTTTTAAAAACACCTTTAAATGTATTTTCTACAAATGTTCATCTCTGTATGTTAAAATGATTTAAAACTCTCTAAGCTCATCATTTATTTGTTTGCCCTTGATCTTCATTATGTGTTACAGTTTTTTTCCAATTGTTTTGCCACAAATTTCAGAACCCTGATGTCAATTAAAAAAACTCTAGACACAAAATCCTAAACAGTCACTACTTTTAACACTCTCCAGTGTTCTGCATACAGCATTCATTCCCTTAAAGAAGTCTTGCATTTGCAGGATCATTGATTCACATAATCCTTTTATAATACAAATACTACAGGAACACTACTTTAGATCACCAGCAGCACACAAGATGTACATCGCTTCAATAAACAATCATTAACAATCATTAAATATTGTTGTTTAAAATATATGATACAGGTTTCATTATGGTCTATAAGTGTAAAGGGAAACAGTGCAGACAGTGGATATACCGAACTAGTTTTATAAATTCCATCATAATGTAGGTTTACTGTATTTTTTTTCTCACTTCACGTCCCCATATAGAAAGCTGATAAATGGCATGATATATGGTCCCATCTGCAAATTACATTATTATAAAATGTCATAATAGTCAATAATTTGTCAAAATAGTGAAAAAATCATTGTTTATATTTTTTTCAACCATATCATATATATATATATTTGTAGGGGTAAAATATATAACATAATGGATCGTATATATACGTAACATATATGTTTTAACAAATGGCAATATTTTGACATGTATAACATATTTTATATATGTAAAATTCATATGAACTATTATATCACATATGTAATTTGCATATATTTCTATATATCAGATTTCTATTTTGGGAATTTGTGTTACCATCAGTCTGGTCTTGTGGATTTGGTCACGGGTTCTCCTCTACATTTCAGTGTTGTTTTTATTACTCAGAAATCTTGGAAAGAACCTTCTGTCAATGTAAATCCAGGCCTGACATTGGTCTGCTGTGACTGGGCTTTCTTACAGTGATGTCAAATATATAAACATTGTCTGTAAAAGTGGTACACAGAACAAAGAAACCATAAATATGGACTAAGGATGAATAAAGATGACATCTATAGATAATGTAGTTCAGTTGGGTCATCTTCTGTGGTAACTGATGTCATTTGATCTATCCTGATTATTTCATCATCTAAACATGTAATATTGTACATCAGTTTCCCCACATCAACAATAATGCAGCAGTTATTCATCATTTTGAGTGCTTGTATCAGTTGATAATAACATCATGTGAAGTAAATGAATACATGGTTATTTCAAATGTAATGTTTGAGTTGCATTTTGAAATGGGATCAATTTGAAGTTTAATTGTGTTATATTGAAAAGGTGATCTGAGTTCAATGAATAAAGTATGTTTGACTTGTGTGTGTTGTATCCAAGCATTTGAAAAAAGAGTTAAAAGTTTTGCAAAAATGTACAATTTTGGCAAAGGTTGTGAATTTTGTGTCTAGACTTTTGAAAACCAAAGTTCTGAAATTTGTGGCAAAACAATTGTAAAAACCTGTAATAAAAAAGAGAAAGGATAAATCTTATAGATGATGAGCACAAATCTGAAAGCATCTGTGGATCTGTCACAATCCACTCGTTTATTATCATTACTGTGGGTTTCTTCATCACAAAAATAAGCCCATGTAAGAATTGAAATATTACAAATATTTTTGATGTCTTTGACAATTCAAAACATGAGCTGAAAACAGAGACTGTTGACCACAACCCAGCAGGTGGGAATGCGGGAAAAAACAATTCCTGCTGCATTTGCATCTGAGTCTGCTGAAACTCGGCTTCAACCACCCCAACTCACACATATGGTCATTTCAATGTTTGAATGTTTCAGATTAACCTAAGTGACTTTATCTATCATGTTTGATATCATT